>NW_020172457.1:3712624-3765279 GCF_003031525.2 Neophocaena asiaeorientalis asiaeorientalis | reverse complement strand
AAGTGTGTGTGTGTGTGTGTGTGTGTGTGTGAGTGAACAGGGTGGTTAGACTTTTAAATTCCATCACAGCCAATTATCACAACTATGTCCATTTTTCCAGCCTGCCAGACAGAGTCAAAAAAACTCTGTGTGCATTTGATGTCTCCAACCTTTGAAAACATTACCGTGAAGTTGAAAGTTTCTAGCATCTTCTGATTAAACATTGTGTTAAGTAATGACTGTTTAATTTTTTATTCTTTTTCGCCCCCTTTAAATGACTGATTGTTGTCTGACATTAGGGCCCCATTTGCTCTTATTACATTAGCAAGCCTACAAAACTCTTAATGAATTGAAACTCATCACATGTTTGGAAACGAAAGCAACCTTAAGATTCTTTTCCTTCTAATGTATCTCTGTGTGAAACGTTTCCCTTTCCCATACACTCACTTGGGTTCAGACAGCGGCATATAGAGTCTTATCCACCTGAAGCAGCAGGGAGTCAGCTGCCCAGGGAGGCACAAGAACTTGAGTGTTTGGGTGGTCCTTCCAACAGGCAGTGTGCTGTCCTTCTGCCTAAGCGCTGACTTTCTGGCTGCACCAAGTTGATTCCTACTTTCCTTCCGAGGAGGCCTTGGAACTTCGATGCATTTGGAAAGGCATTGCTAGGATGCAGTCTGTGGTCATCAAACAGACTTAATTCTTTTTCTAGGACAAACTGACTGGTCGGCAAAGGGGTTAAACTTGTATTTGGGCCATGCTGCCTGTTAGCTAATTGTGAGCTGATGGGATGGGGATCCTGGAACCCAGTGTCCCATCTTCTCTGGACTTTTTTTCTTTTCTGATGTCATTCTCATATAGAAGCAGACATTTACAGAGGTTCCTACTGAGATCCTCAGCTTTGTAAAGGGTGCACAGCCCTGAAACCATCACAGGGCTTGGGGTCTGGTGAACAGCATAACCAGCCAGTTAGGGAGCATCCAGGGGCAAACTCCATACTGACTCTTGCCCTACAAGTCAGAAAAAATAATCGGGTGACTAGGCAATGCTGCTCAAATTTCAGTCATCAGTTTACCTTGGGAAATGGGGTTGCTAAATGAGTTTCAGGTATGCCTTTAGGAGGAGCCTGAGGAAGGTGACGGCAGGAGGGGCAAAGCCCAAGGGAAAGACTTTCCTCTCTGGCCACCAACTACTCTCTAGCTAGTCTTGGACAACCATGTAGTCTCAAAGCCAGTTATCCCTGGACAGGCGTGCATGGGGCAAAGAGGTACGTCTGGCTCACCGAGGCTTTGCCCTGAGAGCCGCTGTGCTCGTGACTTACTGTGTGTCCCAGCTGCTCATGAGTCCGGACACACAACCCAAAACAGCCCTGGTGGAGGCTTTGCAGGTTGGTCTACCTGCTGTTAGGACTATTCGGTGTAGTCAGGAATCACCTGGCATCCCTTGGGAACATAGCAAGACATTTCGTGCTGTCGTCCCATGAGCAACTCTGCTTAACATTTAGAGCTCTGCCATTGGCTTGTTATAGGATATAGGGATCTGAGATGTCTAATCCACAGGATGAGAAAAATGGCTCCTTATATGTACTTGGAAAACAAATATACATTGTAGAACAAAAAACACCTTAATCCAAAAGGAGGCTGCTGTAAATCCTCACCATAACTGGGCAAAGGAAAGAACCCTCGGGGTTTCTGCCCATGTCTGAAAGCTGAATCCCGGTCTCCTTACTCCTGCTTACTTCTCAGTAGCATGACCCTGGTCATCAGGAGTTAACTCCATCTGACTCTAAAGCATGGACTACCACCCAGAACGGGGAGCTGGGCAATGGAGAATCCCGCCAGGACCAGTATTGATTGGCTTGCGTGATTAGTTGGTTAATTGAATATCACTGCTTTCTAATATAATTAAAACAAGATAAATACTGGGGCTTTGTCCCGTAAGCAAGTGCCATTAGTGATCGTGGTGCACACCCTGATTAAAAATGCAATCGACTGGGAGGATAATTTATGAACTTGCCAACCTCTGGTGCCACTCCATGGTTTGTGGGGCCTTGAGATGTGACGTGGCTGGCGTGGAACTTCCTAACCTGTCATGATTGCCTTGGTCTCTTGGTAAAGAAAATTATTACACAAGGAAATATATGGGATGGTCTCTCCTTGCAGGTAGCACTCCTCTGTGCTTGCCATGAGTGCCTTTGTAAAGTATCGGAGAGGGATGCCTACAGCACCATGGGACCGTCATGACTATTTCCCCCTTTGCCTCACTTCCCTCAATCCCAAATGCAATACTGGCTCCCAGCCCTCTCTCTGTAATCCTGTTTTATCCTCATCAGGTTCATTATGAGTCTGAAAATATGGCTGGATCACTGATCTTATGATGAAATACCTATGAAAAATTACTTGAAGCAAAGCAAGTATGGCTAGTGGGAAAGGCACAGGACTTATTTACTCGGGGGCTGAGGGGACCAATCCACAGGCTGCTAAGAGAAGAAGCTAAATGGCTTGGGCTTTTGCCTCATATGCACCGTGCAGGTGCCCGTGGAGTAATCCCCTCTCACTGGACATCTCAGATGGTGGGTTCCTCCAGGAGGGGGCAGGCTGCCAGACGCAGTGGAGCACAGGTTTCAGCCCTCTTCTCTTGGATGCCACCTGCCGCTTCCTCAGCCGACTGAGGCATGTGTGTCAACTGCCAGGCTGGCTGGTGCGTGCGTGGTAGAGGAGTGTCATGTCACCTTCCCTGAGTCACCTCCGTTGAGGTCTCAGCTGCCCCTGCTTAGAGCGAAGGGAGAAACCCTTCACTGAGAGCTGGTGGGGGTCTCAGTGAGATGCAATTGGTAAGTACTTGGAGTACATGCAAGGAAGGTGCTATATAAATACAAGGTGTTATTATCCTATTAACTGATGTTCTTAATTTTGGGAATGTGTCCAGATATGCTGACTGGTGAGCAAACATTACAGATGGGAAGGAGCTGAAGAACTCTGTGGCTGATGCCCAGAGCAGAATGGAACACCACATCGGCTCGGCCTCAGAACTGTGTAGTGTTCTGATGAGGGGTCAGGTGTGCCTGAAAGAGCCAGTAAGATCTGAAGGCGCAGATGCAGCCCTACTGTAGAAGTAACAAAAAGCTCACCTGGTGACGTGGCTCTGACACTTTTATTTTCTGCCCCCCAAAAAAGGATTTTTTTTGGGCAACTGCTGCCCTTTCAAAAACATGTCCCTTTAGTGGCTTTATTTTATTTTAATTTTTTTTTTCTGAGAGAGTGGTTTCATCTTGTTGTCCTTTTCTTTTCCCTGAGATGCTGCCTGGTTTGGATGAACAGGAGACACCCTGCTGGGACATCTGATATCTCTATCACTAGAGAGGAGAGAAAGGAATGAGGCAAATAGGGTGGCCTGCAGAGGGTAGCAGGAGCTGCCCTTAGCACATAATGGGAAGTCAGGGCTGAGCCCCCCACCTTTAATGGGAATCATAAAGAAACGTGCTTGAGGGGGTGACAGGAATAATCTAGAACACCGACATGCTCAGAAATCCATTCTGTTCACCCTTAGGTTTCCTAAAAGCTGAACTCATCTTCCTAAATGCTTATTTGGAGACAAAATACCACGTGTAAAGAGATATGTATATACAGAGAAATGAGGACATATTTCTACCTACAGTTTTGTTATTACCTTGCCATAAAATAAATGCTTATTAATTTCCATTCCACATATGGAGGGAGCTGCCGCATGTGAATTTCTTTCATCAGTAATTGCTGTGCCTGTGACTCCTTAAGTTATATGTACCACAGAGATGGTTTCCAAATAAGAGCCTGGAGAGAGGGACAGATTCACAGATGATAGCAAAAATGTCTAGAAATTATAGACTGACTGAGGTCAGCAAGAAACAAGTTATTCAATATATCCCCTGGGGGCTAGAGCCAGACTTTTCCCCATGGTTCCAAAATTACTTGACAGTTTCATTAGGGTGAAAGGTAGTGCAGCCTCACAAGTGCAGAGAGCAGAGGCTGTCACTTAAAATATAGATGGACTTGTCAACCAACACTTAGAGAGGATGGCATTTTGATGGTCTGCTCCTTCCTGCTCCTCAAAGAAGCTGCTCAAATTTGTGGCATAGAGTGCCACAAATGGGAGTAAGTAACTGCAGGTGTTTGACTGTATGTATGTCTATTCCTGTATAAAAATTCAGGAACTCGGTGCTGCTAAGAAACCCGATACTCCGGCAGAATCGTTTACAACGCGAGGGAGCTGTCCTCAGGTTCCGGTGCTGAAATATAGAATCACCAATTTTATCCTTTGAAGTGCCTCCACAATATGAAGGCATGCTTTTTTGCCTGGCTCTGAGTCTACTCTGAGTCTGCTGCTCAACCAACCATGACCAATGTAAAGCTCAAAGAGTACTTATCCCATAGCAAAAGGATGAAGTTTTAGGGAATGTTACGGGAAAATATTCTTTGGACCTTCTCAATGCGTTAGAAATGAGCAGTGCTCACTCATATCCGGTTCCTTTTTCCTTCCTAGGCACCCCCAAAACTGAGCTTTCCAGCCTCCTTGCAATTATGTGGCCCCATGTGACTAATTCTGGCCGGTGGGGTATGAGTGGAAGTGATATGTGTAACTGTTGTGCCGAAATGCTTAAGGTGTGTAACCATCCAGCTCCCTCTTTCCTCTGCAGCAACAATGATGTAACTGTGCCCGATACAGCAGAGGCAAGATGGAATCAGGCTCTATCCCTAAGCCCCTATTTGGAAAGAATCTTCTCTGGAGAGCGGCTGGGCCCCTAGTAAACTCTGAATAAATGAGACATAAAATGTCAGGTATTAAGTCTGAAATTTTGAAGCTTATCCTATTCTACCTCTCCCATCTTAATTCATACACTTGGTTAATCATTTTGGTGTCTTACAACCAAGACCACCACAATAAACTTTATGCTGCTACCAAAGACATCAAATAAATATACAGGGAAGAAAGGAAGTTTGTTCACTTGGGAAAAAAATGAAATATATTTGACAATGTCCCCACAGTGATGACTTGTATGTTGGTTTGTTTGGGAAAGCTATGGAAAAAAATGTTTCCAAAAGGTTGAAGTTTCTGTTTGTCATAGAAGTATATTTTTGAACTTCCTTTTAAAATGGTGAAAGAATCTATGTTGGATTTATGATGATCAGAGTTCTACAATGTATGAAGAAGCCAAGTTAATGTGACACCACTGCCATGGAGTGATGGATGTGACCATCAAGCAGAGGTCAAAGCGGATGAGAACTGAACAGAGACCATGGGATTTGGTCAAGAGGCGGTCACAGGCTACCTTTTTAAGAGAGTAGTCTCATTGGAAAAGCCAGATTGCAAAGGGTTGAGGAAAGAGTCTAAACCACAAACTCAGAGTATTTGGTGGCAAAGGAAGGAAATGGGGCTGTAGTTAAAAAGAGAAAAGCAAAACTTGAGTTTTACTGAAGATGGAGGTGCAAGAACAAGAGGACAGGAAGAAACAGAAGACTAAAAAATGTAGACAGAAAATCCCTTGTATGTTTGAAGAGGGTAAGATTCAGAGCACAGGTGGAAGACACTCGTGCTTTCACTCTCTTTCCCAAAGAGAGGGAAAACATGAGGGTTTGAAAGGGCTTTCCTCCTGTATTTCTTATTTCTTACCTGAGTCCATGGCATCATCATACAACTAGTTTCTGAGAACTAGTTGGCTGAGAACCCCAGGAATTATCTTAAACTCCTTTATCTCCTTTAGTCTCCCATACATGCTGTTATCACCAAGGCTGTTTAACCACCTAAGCATCCTTTAAAACCTATACCTTTGTATAGCCTTAAATCAGGCCCTTAATTCTGATGGAACTATCATAATCACAGCTTTACCCCTTACCAGCTGGGTGACCTCAGGTAAATTACAAACCTCTCAATTTCTCATCTGTAAAATAAAAATAAAAATAACTACTTTGAAGCACTGCTGTGAAGATTAAATTAAATAAGTACCTGACACAGTAACAGCAAAAACTTCTTACTTGGTTTCACTAGTTTTGGATTTCCCTTCTTTTTTTGTATTTGTTCACTATGTTGCCATCAGAATGATGTGTTTGACTTTCAAGTCTGTCACTGTATCCCCTCGGCTTAAATCATGTCAATGAATCACTACTGTTTATGGGGTAAAATCCAAGGGTTTTTGTTTTCGTTTTTGCTTTTAAGTATGTGGAGAGCTCTGTAATTCTAGATTGCACCGAACCAAAGAGATCCCAAATGATCAGAGGCAGGTTCCAGTTAGACGAGGGAAGGGGGCTTTAGCAGGAACTGGATTCCAGGAGTCCCACCTGCAGAACCTCAAGCTGCAGAAGAGCCTGTCTTCTTCCACATCCCCTGCAGGAGTATGTGACAGGAGCTGACTTCCTGAACACTTGAGGATATATCTAATTAGGCCTGCCAAACCAGGCTCTATAAAAGCAGGTAAAGGAGACTAAAATAAACCCAGGAAATGGCTATCCTTAGAAAACAGAGTTTCCCTTTTATTTTCTGAAGATGTGGCTGTTATACATGGTTAAAATATTTTAATTAATGAGTGATCATTCTTATGGAGTCCAGAAGGCTGTCAAGGCACATCCTCCATTGATGGATAAATGTTCTGTAGCAGAGTTCTACATGTAAAGGCATCAGGGCCTCTGGCAGATCCCACTGAAGAGATTCCCATTGGCTACTGCAGGGTCACTCTGAAGCTTCCTCAGGGGGGAAGGGCCACCAGGGAGTGGACCTGGTCATGCTGATTATCCAGCTTTGTCTCTACCTAGAACAGCGAGGGTCTACAGAGGCAATACAAGAGAGGGGCTAAGAGTATAGACTGTTGAAGCTGAATCCTATCTTCATCCCTCATGAACTGTGTAATCTTGGGGAGGCTGCTTAACCTCTCTGTGCCTTGGTTTGCTATTCTGTGAGATGGGTCCAAACCTTGCCACAGACTGGGAGAAAATATTTACAAATCACGTAAATGACAAAGAGTTTGTTTTCATAATATAGAAAAACTCTCAAAACTCAACGATAAGGAAAGAAACATTCTGAATTTTTTAGAAAAGGCAAAATATTTGAACAGACACTTCACCAATGAAGATATATGCATGGCAAATAAGCAAATGAAAATATGCTTAACATCATCAGTCATTAAGAAAATGCAAATTAAAACTATGATGAGATATCCCTACATATCTATGTGAAGGGCAAATAAACAAAAACACCTCCCCCCAAAAACAAACCAATGTACTGCCCCAAAACAGACAATACTAAGTGTTAGTGAGGATGGGAAAAAGGAGCTGTGACTCTCATACTATGCTGGTGCAAATGCAGCCAGCCTGGAAAACAGTTTAGTAGTTTCTTATAATGTGACCCAGAAATTCCACTGTTGGGTATTTACCCAAGAGAAATGAAAACTTACGCTCATATAAAAACCTGTATGAGAATGTTCATAGGAGCTTTTCCCCAAACTGGAAACAACCCAGATATCATTTGATAGGTGAGTGGATAAAGTGAGGTACAGCTGTATCACAGAATACTACTTAGCAATAAAAAGGAGCAACAACACGAATGAATATTAAATTATTGTGTTGAGTAAAAAAATGCCAGATACAAAAGACTACTTATTACATGATTCCATTTATATGAACTATCAGAAAAGGCAAAACTATAGTGACAGAATGAAGATCGATGATTTCAGGGGCTGGTGATGGGGGAGGGGATTGACTGCAAAGGAGCATGAAAGAATGGAAATGTCTATATCAGGACTGTAGTTGTGATTACATTATTGTTTACATTTTTTTCAATTTTAAGAACTATTTGTTTTGAACTAACTTTAGATCTACAGAAAAGTCGCACAAATAGTACAAAGATTTCCCATAACCCCTTCACCTAGGTTTCCCTAGTGTTAAAAGCATACATAACCACGTTACGCCTATGAAAACCAGGAAATTAACATTGGTAAAATACAACTAATTAAACTCTAGGCCTGATTCTAACTTCACCAGTTCTTCTACTTAATTTCCTATTCCATTCCGGGATCTCACATTCCACTTAGTTATTTTAACTCCTTAGTCACCTCTAATTTTTAACAATCTTTCCTTGTCTTCATGACTTGGACACTTTTCATGAATACTAGTCAGTTATTTTGTAGAATGTCTTTCATTTTGGGTTTGTCTGAGGTTTTTGCATATTTAGAATGAGTGTGCATTTTTGGCAAGAAGAATATCACTTATTTTGGCAAGAATAATATCACTTATTACAGAAGTGATATTATGACCTTCTCAGTGCATCTTCTCAAGGGGTTCATGATTTTGACATGTCTTGTTACTGATGATGTTAACCTTGATCACTAGGCTAAGGTGGTTTCTCTACCATCAAGTTACTATTCCTCCCTTTGTAGTTAAAAAATATCTGGAAGAAATACCTTGAGACTTTGCAAATATCCTGTTTCTCTTTCAACTTTTGCCCACTAATTTTTGTATCCAATGGTGGATCTTCTCTGCAAATACAATAATTATTGCAGTGTAATTAAAATTGTTTTTCTCTTTCTTTCTACGTTTATAATTTTTGACTTTGCTTTTTAATTCAAAATTTTTTTGAAATAATTTTAGGTTCATGAGACGTTGCAAAGATAGTACAGAAAGCTCCCATGTATCCGTCACCCCATGTCCCCCAATGATTACATCTTACAAAGCTGTAATATCAAAACCAAGAAAATGACATTGCTGTAAAGTGTGTAGATATATAGTTCTGTCATTTTATCACACATATAGATTCATGTGACCACCACTGCAATCGGGATACAAACTATTCCATCACCACCATTTAACTGTACATTTAAAAAGGTGATTTTATGTTAATTATTCTTCAATAAAGCAGACAAAACACAAAGCCCCCCTCCCCCAAAAAAAAACACTGCCAGGATAACATTAAGCAGTATGTAACTATTAGCTATCATTACTGTTGCTCTTTTATCAGAGAGCATCTGTCTCCTGTTCTAGATGATGCTCAAGCCAAGCCCAGTCCAGGCAATCAATAAAGGACAGAAGAGGCCTCTTCTTTTTTTTGCACAACTCCCCGATTATTGCTCTGCCAGACGAATTAGATCAAAATTAGTCACGGACACCTGGAGCTAGGCTAGTGCTACCCTGGCACTGTTGGAGAGTTCCAAAGATGTCTCCTACACATCGGCGTGGGGATCCATTTGCCCCTGTCTTCTCTCTCCATGGCGACTATCTTTCTCTTACTTGAATATACCAAGTGTATCCTACTTCAGCTCTTCGCACGTGCTGTTCCCTCTGTCTAGACTGTTCTCCTCATATATTCGGTGGCCAGCTCACATGTCATCTATTCAGAAAGAGCTTCCTGGGCCACCGAGCCTAAACCTGCCCCCCATTGCTAGTTCCAGCTCCTCTCTGTCATGTGACTTTGCTTTATTTCCATTATAGCACTTATCACTAGAAGAAATTATCTTGGTTGCTTATTTACCGACTTGCTCACTGTCTATCGCCATCCCCTCCAGAATGTAAGCTACAGAAATGCACACAGGCATCATCTGTTTTGCCTACTTCTGTACCTTTCCTATTTGCCAAGTGACTATGGTCAAACCCCCAGAAGAGTTCTCCTGCCACCTTCCTTCTCAATCTCTCTCCTTTCTACTTTTTCCTTTAACCCTCTTTATGGCCCCTCGCCATTCCAACACGTATCCATTGAGATAAAAATGTACGCGAATACATTGGAGGAATCACCAACAAATCCCACAACCACCCTCTGCAGTCTCTTCTGTGATGACTCCCTCCTTCCCAACCCTGTTCCTTGGTTCTCTGCCTGCCCTTGATGAGAGCTTGCAGGAGGCATACACTGAAAGGAGGACTTTCACTAAACTGTCTCCAAGCTGTTTATTCACGAACTGCATTTAAGGTAATACGAAAGGTTTCCCAGGAAGTCTGCAGGTTCCTCACCACCTTCACTCTTGTTCTTTGCCCCATTTCAATCTAGTTAGTTCTGTGATTATTATTTCTGTGGAATGGCATATATCTGTGCCATTAATTCTACGTATTTCTAGGGGAGAAGGGATTGAGAGGAGGGAAAGACTGATTATTTATCAAATAAAAGACATTTCTCCTCCGTCTGGACAGCCAGGTGGATTTTTCTGAACTCATTTCTGTCCTGGAAATGGGGCAGCTGCTTCTGAAATGAGTCCTCTGTGTTGGTGTGGGCTCTGTTTTACAGCCAGTGGGTAATAGCATTTCCTGATTTATGAATTGGCATCTGGGGGAGGTGCTGAGCCCCTGGATGGATTCATCATGGGGAGAACAGCCATATAAATAATCCTGTCACATAAAATTATTGTTCTCATTTTGATGTTTTAAAAAAATTCCTTTTGTGAGGTGGTGGGATCTAGAAGATGTGAGTGAGAAGGCAGGAGAGGAATAAGTCATTTGGCCCCTTTTTTTCTATACAACAAAAAACGTACAAAAGATATTCTCTAGAAACAGGAACTTGCATAGAAGACAATTACCAAAATGGTTGAATTATTTGGGGAACTCTCGGCACTTGGCTTAAAGCCAGTGCCGAGGTCTTAGCCTGAGATGACATGTAGGGAGTTCCACCTCATGAGTTTGGCCCGGGCTCACCGTGGGATATTTTTTAAATTGGTCAAGAGAAGGTCATTTCACGTATCGATAGGTTTCCCCCATCTTCCTCAAATCAGTGTGGGGTTTCGTCTAAATGTTCCAAATGTTCATTGAACTTCTGCATGGTACAAATCGCCACTCGGGTCCCCTGGGGCTGCGAAGATAAACAAGCGGGAGCGTGCAGTCCAGAGGTTGTGGGTGAGAATGACTCAAAGGGGAACGCAGGCTTTGAAGCATGCGCATGATTTCCCTGGTGAGAAGTCACAGGACATCCCGGACAGACGGTAGGACGGAAGCAGAGGTCCAGGGGTGAGGACAGACACCATGTGGCTGAGCACGGAGAAGATCCTTCTCCCCCATGAACCTGTAAGCTCCCTGAGGAAAGGAGCCACTCCCTTTTTTCCTTGACCTTGAGACTTAGCACGTAGTAGGTCAGGAGAAACCGCACTGTTGTCTATAAAAGGCCAGACAGTTTATATTTCAGACTTTGAAGAAGCCATATGGCCTGTCTCAACTACTCAACTTTGCCGTGGTGGTAGAAGCAGCCATAGATGAGATGTCAATGAATGGGCATGACTGGGTTCCGATAAAACTTTACTTACAAAAGCGGTGGCCCATCAGGTTTGAATTGTAGTTTGCCAGTCCCTCTAGCAGGTCAATAATAATAAGTCAATAATAATAAGTGGAATTGAGTTGGAAGGAAATGATTTAATAACATGTGTATCTCACTTTTAAAAAACATCAAATACGCCCCGACAAAGTACATGACCGCTGAACGTGTTAAAAGAGATATTTATGTAGAAAGATTTCCATGGTACTCTTAACATATAATCTGTTATATAAGCATATTTTAAAGAAGCGTCCCTTACGTAAACCTGGAATTTCTGAATCTTCTCCAGTAATCAAGATGTTGCACAGACACCATCTCTTTCCATCGCACTGGGCTCAGGAGGGCAAAAAAAGTGGGACAGAAACCTCTTCTCTTCATTCTGATGGTCTAGAGAGGAAGAGTGCCAGGAATCTGGGAGTGAGAACCAAGGGCGGGATTCTTTCGATGGATGCGGCCTTGGGGAGGGAACCAGCAGAGGCTGGTGAGCTGCCTCTAATCACTGGGTCTAACCATGGGGCCTCTGTTCATGGCTCTAATTTATTTCTTTGTTTTCATGGCAGAATAAACTCCAAATTCCAGGGGTCAACTAAGCGCCTGCCACCAGCCCATGCGCGGCCAAAAAAAACCTTGGTGTCATCAGTCAATGCCAACTAGTTAATGATAACCAGCTTCCTCGCTAATGGCCCGAGGCAGGAGTCCTTGGGCAACAAAGGCTCTAGCAGAAAGACTTGCAGGCAGCTGCATGGGGAGCACAGTTTGCAAGAAGCATTTCTGCTGGCCACTTTCAAGGGCGTATCCACCCATGCTCAGCTCTTTAAGAAGGTAGTAATTAGTTTTATTCCCTTCGGTGCACATGGTGAATGCGGCAGAATCTGGCATTTGGAGAGCCACTGGAGTCTGTTCCCCTCATCTCGACTTGCTTCAAGTTTATGTCTATAACTAAGAAATATCAAGATTGCAAGGCAGTGCAGGAGTTGTGTTCAGTTCCCATAGAAAGAAAACTTCCAAGCGTCAGGGCCCGGGGCAAAAAGAGGCCACTGCAAATGAAAGCTGATCAGGACTCAGCTGGTGCTGGACCACACAGTGTCTCTTGCAAACTGCAGGTGATGAAGACGACCACTAAAATAGTAAGCTTCTAGACAGCATCGATGTCTTGTGCAGCTTTGTATGTTCCCAGCATGGGGACCTACACACAGAGTTGCATGGCCAAAGATTTCCACACCTGTTTGTATACTGTGGTCATCTGACAGTGTTTCCCAGCTGGGGACTGAGGGCACGCAGTGATGCTGAGGATGGGACACAGGTGTGCTATCATTTTGGTCCTTTTAGCCCTTGGGGCAGCTGGGAAATGCCTGGAGGAGACCTGTCCCCAGAGCCTGGTCCCCCTGGTCATGAGGGGATCTCCATCACCCTAGAGAGCTGTACAAATACATTTTCCATGTGTACCGTAACAAAATAAGAGGTTGGAAAGCATTGAACTGGTGCACAAACGAGAAAACGGACACTCAGAAAGTCTAGATTCACAAGAAGCCAAGGCTTGATTCCAGTTAGCCTTACTCTGTGTCCAACGCCTACCCACCACCCCACAGCTGTCACACCAAACTGTCAACAAAGAGCTGTTGAAGCCAAATTGTTGGAACTGAGAAATCACTTGACTGAAAACTAGTGGGGGGTCAGCTGATGTCATTGGCATGGCTTGAAATGTGAGCCAGATGCTCAAAGCTGAAGTCAGCTTACTGCCAGTGTATGCAAGACGTTCTCCCTAGGCCAGCGGCGTTCATTCTGACCAGGACTCCCGGCAAGACATATGCTTTACATTGCTACCCAGGGCACACATATACAGGTACATATAGAGTTTCACAAATAGTACTTACCCTTACTATATTTGATGGACACTGTTCTATTTGATTTTCTTCTGTTCCATTAAAAAAAAAATCTGGTCATGACCCTTTAAATTGATTTCATGACCCACTAAATTGATTTCTCGACCCACTAATGTGTCACGACCGGCAGTTTGAAAAACAGTGGCCTGACCCCAATTCCAGCTCCACCTCCCTCCCTGGAGAGGGGAACATGGAAGGTGAACATGGAGGAGAGTGAGATAGAGATTGGGATAAATAAGGAGGATGGTGGGAAGAGTGCCAAAAATAGGATAAAGGAAAGAATGGGGACAGAGTGAGACAAAGGAGAAATGAGTGGGGATCAGAGACTTGATGAGAAAAGGCTAACTCTGGACTGACTGATTTACGTCTGTGTCACGATTCTCAAGTTCCACAGTCATTCTGGTCATTTTGATACAAGAATCTTCCTCACCAGCTTTCACAGCATAGCCATGGTAATGCTATCTGCTTGTCTGAAGATTTTCTTATCTGTCAGCACCATCTCGCATTCCTTACTGTTGCTCCCACAGGGAATTTTCGATCTGCTGTTCAGGGATCTGGGCCCTAGAAAGATCTAGAAGGCATTGGGTAAATTACCCAGGAATAAAGAAACTGACCACAATGACTCCACCCACACCAACGCACTAACTCACGCTGGGCTCTATAGGCTTCTGCACTGGGTCTAAACGACAAATTCTTGAGTGCAAAGGAGGTGGTTTTAAAAGGTAACAGGAAAGTGAAAATCAGAGATTGAGATTAGAGTCATTTACGAAGCAGCTGCAGTTTTACACACTCCAATGGCCAGTAGGTCTCTAAAGAGTTTTGACTGCACACCCCATAGTTAAAAACAATTTTTGAGCATGCACTTACAAGGCTCGTATATTTGTTTACAAAGAATACCCATGTTCTATTTATTAACAACACTGAGTTATTAAATATACACAAAATTAGGAAATTATGAAGTGACATAAAAGTAAAATATCATCTTAATTTTTATTTTCTATTATTCATGAACGGTACAAACGATATTTTACTATCATCACGAAAATTATTATGAATAATGGTGAGGCTCATGTGTTAGGACTGGCTTCACTGTTTTTGAAAATCCTTGTTTAGCACTTAGTGATATGGGGTTTTGAGGTCCAGGGTTCAATTTATTTCAATACTTTGCTTTAATGGCTGTCATAACAGAAAAAGACACCTCCCGTAGCCACAGAGATGCAAAAAGCACATTGTTGGCTATGCTGACTAAAAAAAGATTTTTTTTTTCAGTTTCATACACCAATTATGCGGAGATTATTGTTGAAATTCAGCTAGTAGATTTCTGTCTTCTCTGATGTCAATCAGCTGTTCTTTTAACTAATCGGAAGGTGCTGAATTTTTAAATTTTTTAACAAATGGGTCAAAACTCTCAGAAACTTTATTTGCAAGACTTTTAGGCAAGTAGAAGATTCTGTTTCCGAGTTTTTAAAGCTTTGAGATAACGAGTTTTTAAAGTGTCACATTTCCTCATTATCAAATCGTATAGAGGTGAAAACATTTCCAAACATCCTTTTTTGCTTCCCAAATGGTGTCTCCATGCCACGAATTCTTTCTGAAAGTAGTTACTCTCTAACTCACTGTTAACACATTACCTTTATATTGAGGGGGCAGATGAAGTGTTTAATTTTTCAAAGTTATCGGCAAAGTGGCATAGTTCTGACAGCTGCTTGTCAGAACTGAAAAGGTCAGCAAATGTGGAACATTTTGGTTCTTTTAAAAGAGAAATCTTTATATTTCCATAACCAGAACATCTCTGTGTTGTACAAAAAAAAACCAAAACATTTTCATGCTCACTCCCATTTCATTGCAAAATACTGTAAAGATTCTATTTAAAGGATTGTTTTCTACAATATTGATAATATCAGTTGCACATAAATTGCAAATTTGTTGTCATATACTGAAACTGAATCAGCCAGTAAGACCACCAGTGTCTACCGCCCAGAGATGTGGCCCCTCCCATGCACCTCCATGCCTTCCTGACACATAAATGGCTGATGTATAGACCAAGGCAGGAAAACAGTACCCAGTATCCACTGTATAGCAAATATGAGCGAAGCCTAATTTCTTCTTTTAAATAGAAAAATAAATAGATGTTCTAATCACTTCTTTCCTTGCCCCATCAGATCATTCTTAGCGCCATTTAGCATCAAAGTATGCTTTAAGACCGCTATACTAGAGAAGCACAAAAGGGCACCAAATGTTTTAGTTTGGTCTTCGCTGTTCTGGAGCAAAACGATACATAAATGAATTGTCTCCTCTAAATCATTGTGAATTTAGGAGTATTGTGTTATCGGCATTCCTCTAATTTTTGAAGACAGAGTAATAAAGATCTGAGAATGAACAATGGCTCCTACATTAAGAACCATGTGAGAAGATGCAAAGTGGTATAACCCATGAATCCCAGGTGAGAACTGTATACCTCTGAATGGCGACGGTAGGCGAGAGGCAGAACTTTCATAATTTGAATGAAATTCGTGACTTTCAGAGAAGAACGATGCATGGAGGATTAAGGCTGGGGGCTAAGTTCAGAGTTGAAGAGGGCTCCATGCATCTAGGATAGAAGAGAGTTGGTCCTGGGAGCACTTGTGAGCAGAGCCAGCCCAGCATGGGGTGGGAGGTGCAGTGAGCTGGAAGGAGAGAACCCTGGCCTCAAAGTCTGGCTGTGACCTTGAGGCTTGGATCAGAAGAACCCTCCCTTCCCAAACTCAGAAGAGTTAAGACCAAGAATTCAGTCTGTGCCTAGGTATGAAACAGCACAGAGGAAGAGAGACTAGGGCCAGGCCTAGAGCCAGGGAGACAAGCTCAAGAGAAGGGAGAGAAACCCGGAAAAGCTGGGAAAGGATAGAAATGAAGTCTTCCCCAGTGAAGGTTCTGCTCTGGGTGCTCCTGGGAAAGTGAATTTCATGGTCAAATGAGTCTGGGAGTCACGACCTCCTAAATTTGCCAGTGCACCTCTAGCTTGGAGCTTTATAATACTCGATAGCACGCTGACATTCTAAGAAATGCTACAGTCAAGATTATCTGCTTAACTCAGATTTTCCCAAAATATTTGACCAAAGAAAGCTTTTGCTTTTATTTTTTAATATCCTGCAAAACTTTGGCTCTGAGAATAAAATTTGGGGAACCCTGGACTAACTGATGTTTAAAGTGGTACTGAGGCAAGGGACAGGTGGGAGACCTCGTGAAAATGTCACACTTCACATATATATTGCTTGTCTCCTGAGACACCCTTGTCTTAATGAGGGCGAGCACTTACCGCCAAGTCCTGTGGACCAAAGGGGGGCCACAAGGGAGTAGGATTTCCCTTGAGGGGTCTCTCCTCCTAACCTGAGGGTACCTGCATGTGTGAGTGGTGACCCCCTTCCAAAAGCGGTATCTCAAGGAAGTGATTTGGGCACAAATGGGCCACTAGAGCAGCCTCAGTGCCCTTGGACTAGGGCTGGGAGGCGGAGCTGACTGAGGAGTGTGGCCCATGCAGGCCACCTTGGTTTGCTCTCTGCCATTTTAGGTACCCCAAAACAGGCCTGATAGGTCCTGGAGGAGACAAGAGTGAGTATATGAATGAGGGAAGTAAAAATCTTAAATAAATAAATAAAATATAGACACCCTTCCAATAGACCAGCATCCTGAAAATAATAAAAATGAAAGCTAAGAGTCGTTGACCCCCGTTAAGCGCCAGGCACTGCACTAAGAATTGTATGTACATTTTCTACTTTACTCACTGTAACCACCCAGGCAGTGGGCACTAGCCTATCCCCATGTTACTGTTGAGAAAACTGAAGTACCCAGAGGTTCGATAATTTGCTCAAAGTCATACAGGTAGAGAGTGGCAGAGCCAGACCAGAAACCAGGGCATGTGGTTCCAGCTCACACTCTGAACATCCTCAAGTCGCCCAGCAGGTACGGGATGGCCTCCAGCACCAGCACTGAGTCCTCTTCCAGGAGGATATACCTACTTCTCCACTCCTTCACTGTTCTGCACAACTTTCTTTAAATATCCAGACAGCTTCTTCCTCAACCATCATACATCCCCTTGAAATGATCGCACTGTCTCTGAGTCAGTTTCAAATTCATGTCTCCATTGTCTACATGTGATATTTGAAAGGCACTTAAAAGACTCAGATTAGATATAATTCTGCCTATAATTAAACCTATATTGTGTTTAGCGAAGTCATGTGACATCACTAATGCCAACTAGTCGTCTTGAACAATGGCACAAATTAACACGCACCTATTTACTTTTGAAAATGCCTCATCAATATTCAAACTGAGGACACAACTTACTTAAGTATCCGGTATTTCTCTTTCTCTGCAGAACTTCGAGCACAAGTCAAATCAGTTCTCTCTGAACTTAACCACTTCCATTCAGACGCCATCCCTGGAGGAAGGGGAGAGGGCTGGGATTGCGGGGGGGTCAGCTTCCATCCGCAAACACCCTGTGTAAGGGAATGGGGTGCCCACAGCGTTGAGGCTTGTCTTGGGAAACACCCCAAGAGCTCCAGCCTCTAGACCAGAGTCCCCGTGATACCCATTCAAACCCACAAGGAGAGTGTGCCCTTTGGGCTGACATCCACCTCTACCAGGGCCCCAACTGCACAAGGATGTTGCGGTTCCAGGGCAATCCCCTCAGTCGGACCACTTTCTTTCCAACGTCCGGTAGGCTGGAGTTTGCGCCCACCTCACTCCTACAGAACTTCCAGAACATGTCTCGCTCTGCTTTTCTCTATTCTGCATAGTGTCTGGCTCTGTGCTGGGCATACAGTGGGCACTTAAGAAACACACATGGGGAGGGGCCTGAAAGGTGGCCGAGATGCAGCTCCTAGCCCTGTCTGCCCATACTGTGGAGTCTCCATACCTGCTGCTAAGTGGGATGCACGTGCCGAGACAGATGCCGAATGGAGCTCAGGATCAGAGAGCTGCCAGGCACTCCCCTCACTACCTGGCGCTTGGATTCCCTGTCTTTCCTCCCACTCCACCCCTCCCTGCCGACTCCTGCTCTGCCTTTACATACCAGCTCTTCTTCTCTCGTTCGGGGCACAGAACTGTTTTCCCGTCTGCCCTAGCAGTCCTGACAGGTGACAAAGCCAGAGTTATTCAGGTGCCCAATCTGTGATGACCTCAAGTCCAGTGGGGCTGGACTCAAACTAAACTCCTCCAGAGCAGAAGTAGAATTACAGAGAAACCCCACCAAGCCCCGTAGAGGGACGCAGCTCTGTTTGATTGGGGTGGGAGACCCCAGGTCCCCCGCCCTGCAGTCTCCTGGATGCAGTGCCAACAGGTGTGAAGGGGCGCTCAGGCTTTCCTGGGGGATTCTGAAATAGACTGAAGGTACCAGGGAATCCTGGGGAGCTGGTGGCCAGAGCTGAAATGGCCCTTAGCCACCAAATGGTGGTTTGTCTGGGTGTCCATACGCCTGGCAGCACTGTTTCCTAAGAGTATTAGTAATAATGGTAATGATAATGATGATTGTGTGACTAGGCGCTTTACGTATATTACCTTTAGTCCTAAAGATACACTAGGCACTTTACGTATATTCCCTTTAGTCCTAAAAGCCCTGAAAGCAGGTAATTATCATTTGTGTTTTCCGCCTGAAGAAACTGAAGCACAAACTCTGCTTGAGTGACTTCCTCTGGGCGGCAGAGCTGGTGAGCGCTGAGGGCCAGGGTGAAATTCCACGCTCGTGGTCTATTCATGAGCACCCTGTGGTCTCTGTCCTGCACACATTTCTGCATCCCAGTCACCCCCATGATCACCTGAGAAATGCCAGGCCGCTCTCATTGTTTCTTCTCTGGGTCGGCTACTGAACTTGACCCTATTCAGATACTGGAGGCTTTCACGCCTCTGGGAGGGATCCTTGAGAGGCATGGCAGTTGGAAAAGGAGTGTGTGTGGGCAGGGTGCTTCACTGCCTACTCCCCTTATGGGGTGTCCTGGCTGTGTCTGGGGCCCTGTGTACCCCCAACATGTTTTAGAACAGAAGGGGCTTTTGTCCCGACTTGCACTGGGCTGGAACTAAGGATGAATAAACCAAGGGCCCTCCTTCACAGTGGGGTAGTGGGGTGTTTCTGAGTTCTTACATCACCCCCAGTACCGCATTCAGCCCACTCCACCCCCAGCAATCCCTCCGATTTCTACGGCTTGTTTCGGCAGCTGAGGATTGGGGTACAGAGCAGTCCTGCTGGGAAGACTAGGAAATGAAGAGCATCTCTCACCCCACTGAGAGCTCCTCATTGGAAGAGGGGCCTGGAGCAGACCTTGCAGTAGGAGCTGAGCTGGATTCCAACTTGGCTTCTCCGCCAACCTTCTGTGTGACTCTGGACAAGCCGTTTACCTCTCTGGGCTTCAGTTTGCTCATCTGCTTGTAGGGGAAAAGGCAGCGGGAGATATCTGGACCTGAGAAGCCTAGAGGGCTTTTCCAGCCCTAAGCTTTTATGACACTATGGAGAATTCCAGGTACCAGCACTGGAGTGTAGGACCTGAAGCGGGAAGTCCTCTGCCCTGTCCAGGTCCCTCCCAAGGAGACGTTCTACCTTTATTGAGAAGGAAGGGAGAAGTGGAACTTCTTGGTCACGATGCATGGGAACCTTCAGGAACAGCTCCAGACAAATGGGAAGGCTCCTGCCTGAGTGAAACTAGGTGAAACACGGCAACAGTTTTTCTCTTTTTGAGGATGCCCGAGGTGTCTCGTGTGCTGTCCCTCACTCTCAGGCTTGCGCTTCAAGTCCCCTCTCCCAGGAGCTATCAGAGACAGCCCCGTCTGGGTGCCTGGAGCAAATGTCCAAATGGCCTTGTCACAGTGTCAGCCATCCAAATGCAAACTGGAGCGGACAGCTCGGCCCTGCAGGGCTGGGAGGAACACACATGCCCGGGGACCCAGCGCGAAGAGAGCAGAATCATTCTTACAGGAGCCATCGCCTTGGGCCGCAGGAGCTATCTCCACGACTGCACTTGTATGAGAGCGATATCCATGGACCTCTGAGCTTGTCAGACTTCACACTGGCTAATCTCAGAACATCCTGGGAGGCAGGCAGGGGCAGGGAGCGACACAGAGGAGCAATAATGGTCCCCTCATCACACAGAGTGTCCTCAGCAGAGGCACCACCCAGATAGGGGTCCGAGTCCCAAGGGGTGCGAGCCTGTCTGTCTTGAACCCCAATACCACTTTTCCCTGAACTGAGCTTCCTTCTGAAACTCACAACATGGTACAAATCACACTCACAAAGCATCCTCTTCCCAGTTCCCTCTCTCCCACTGGGCAGGCTTAACCATCTCTCAATTTCACAACCGCAGGCAAAGAGCTTGAAAAGAAATACAAAGAACAGGGAAGGGGATAGGGACCCTCAACAGGCCCCTCCACTTTGATGCCCTTGCTCTCTGGGAAGCCTTCTCTGGCTGCTCCGTTTAAAATTTCAACCCTTTCACCCTGAGGTGGAGCGGTCTTCCCAGTACCCACTATCCTGCTCCATGGCACTTACTACCTGCTAACCTTATCCAGCAGGTTGATTCTTCTTGATGCTTCCTCTTGCTGCAAGTGCAGACTCTTAAAGTCAAGGATATTTACCTGTTTCTTCACTGTTGAATCCCCAGTGCCTGGGCTAGTGTTTGGCACATAGTAGTTGCTTAGTGAATATCTGTTTGGTGAACGAATGAATCAGGCCTGGGTGATTCGTTACAAAGCAAGATGGCACTCACTGCTTCACTGCGGGACTATGCTGGAGCCAAGAAGAGCAGCCCCTGCCTGGCCCTGCTTTCCTAGGTGACTCCGACCCCGGGTGGGCCCACCTCTGGACCCACCTCCTCAGCCCTTGCAGACATCTGTATCCTGGTTCACAGCTAGGACTGGAGTGCCACTGGCTCATGAGGGCGACAGGCTGTGATGTCCCCAGGCACCTGGAAGCTGACCCACTGTCAACAGGAGTCAGTAAAGCAAAGAACGCCGTGAGAGAGAGCTTTGGCCCAGACACAACTGAAAGTATCTCAAAAGCAGAAGCATGTGCTTAAAGCCTCTGGCTCTCAGGCAGGGGAGAGGTGGTGTGCTGGATGGCAGGGATGCTGAAATTTACTGAGAAATCTGCCACTTGCTCTGGGGCCTATCAAAGAAGAGCCTCACCTTGTGGTGGGAACAGCTGCTTCTCCCCCCCACAGTGGGTTGCTCCAGGGCACCTGAGGACAGCCCCGGCTCTGCTACCTCATCTCTTCGTTTGTCTGCCTTGCTGACATTTCCTCTCACTTCCCTCCCATCAGTTTGGCAGGTTTTTATCACACTGGTTTCAGTGTGTATAGACATTCCCTTGGGAGTACTGCAGTTGTAGTAAATATATACCATATACGTACACACAGACATATACAAAGCAAGGAGACTGATGGAGACACACAGAGGCAGACACAGGGGAAGGTGTGTGTGTGTGTGTGTGTGTGTGTGTCCATATATGTGTGCGCACACACACACACACACACACACACACACACACACACACCCTAGGGAGATACCCAGAGTCATGCAGAAGAAAAGCAAAAAGACAGAAACATAATATGGCACCGCAAGAGACAGGCAGACCCTGACAAAATGACACTGATACCTAGCAGGGCGCACTCAGCCACTCCAAGAAAAAGTGTACTACATAGAAAGGAGCCCTTGCTGGACAAGAAATAGAGAGGAACTCACATATCCAAAACAACAGAAACAGTATCCCGGCTATAGAATTATTCAGCCTGCAAATAATTGTAGTAATAGCTCCCATTGCTTTTATCACTCAGGAAATTCCAAGGACTGTGGTAGCTCTGTGCCGGAAATAGGGATGAAGACTGAATACATAGTTCTTATTATAAATCACAATATCACAATTAGGTATATTATATATGACTATCACATCAGATGTCTGATATTATTATTTAAGAGATAGTTAACGTAGGCTATTTAAGTTTAACCAGCAAGTTTATATAAATGAAAACACAAAGCAACAAATAGCTCAGAACAGGGCAAAAGTCACGGCAGTGATAAACAGATGACTGAAGCCTGGGGGAATGCTTTCTTTATCTAAAGTATAGTCTTTTAATCATATAAGTTCAAACTTGGGAATTAAGATAAGCAATAAATCATTCATATCAGTTCTTCTCTTTTCTAATTCTGGTTGTGTGAAGACACTGGGAATTCATTCATTCATTCATTCACCTGTACATTCATCAAATAACTATCACAGGCCTATAAGGTGAGATTTAGGCAGACGAAGAAGACAGAACTGTCCTCCAGCTGCTGTCAGTCTGCTAGGAGAGAAAGACAAGAAAGTCATCACAGCTCAGTCTGAGAAGAGCTACCATAGAGGTGTAAAGCACGGGTCAGGAGTAGCTCACTGAATGTGTGACTGCAGAGCTAAGCTTTAAGGGAAAAGAAAAAATTAGATGATAAAGTGAAGCACCTTTCAGGCAGAGCTTACCTCAGGGCCGAGCACATACCCTCAGCCTGCAGTCCCAGCCCGCAAAGTGTTCTGATCCACCATGGCTGAGACTCACCCACCGGACGACAGAGGCTGCTAGGCATTAGTCCTGAAGCCCCAGGGCCTGGTATTTCTCCAGATAGATTTACCAGGCTGCTCTTGCCCCATCAGGACTGCAGGCTGTGGGTTCTTGATTTGCTCTCCACTGGGCCTGGATCCCTGCTGAGGAGCCTGCCGCGGCCTTGACCTGGACTCCTGTGCTCCACCCCCGATAGATCACCCAGAATCTTGATGCCACCACCTGCCAGACTCCACACACAGCCAGTTCCAGACGCTCCTGGTGCAACATTATAAGAATGAGAGCCTCCGCTTATCAAGCCCTTACGCTGTGCCAGGCTGCGTCATGCTGATTACGTGCGTTCTGTCACTAGATCCTTGCAACGACACCAGTGAATTTTATCATTACGTCCATGTTCCAGTTGAGGACAACGAATCTTAAAGAGGTTAGGAGCTTACCTGAGATCACACTTAGTAAATGGTAGGACCAAGTTTCGTGCTCAGATATCCTGACACCAAGGTCAGTCTGATTACCCATCTTGCTATATTACCCTCCCCACAGAGAACCTGCAACCCCAGTGGACGCCAGTGTTGGCCCAGATGTCAGGGTCTTGGGACTGGGATTCGGGTGGCAGGCCTATGAGGAGGGCCCCATAGCGGATAACGGCCCAAATTCTATCCACTCCCGCCCTCCTCTCCTTCCCAGCATGCCCATAATCCAGAGCTCCCAGCATGCCTCGCCGTCAAGTCTGAATGGGTACTGACCACTGATCGTGCTCTTAGGGAAGTGGGACAGGTGAACTCAAGAACCTCAGAACCCCGGGACTTCCCTAGTGGTCCAGGGGTAAAGAATCCGTCTTCCAGTCCAGGGGATGGGGGTTCCATCCTTGGTCGGGGGAACTAAGATCCCACATGCCACAGGGCAACTAAGCCAGCGTGCCACAACTACTGAGCCCGTGCGCCTCAGTGAGAGAGCCCGCGTGCTGCAAACTACAGAGCCCAAGGGCTCTGGACCCCGTGGGCCACAGCTACAGAGCCGATGCGCCCTGGAGGCTGTGTGCCACAACTAGAGAGAGAAAACCCGCACACCACAACTAGAGAGAAGCCTGCACGCCGCAACAAAGAGCCCGTGTGCTGCAACTAAGACCTGACGCAGCCAAAAAAAAAAAAGAACCTCAGAATCCCAACTCAGCAATTAGAGGGGGCTCCACACAGCTTTTAGATTTTCCTCTTTGGAAGTCCTTAGATATTTTAAGTCCCAGGTTCAGAAATCCTGGCTTTCAGGTCACGTAAGAAATCCTGAAACATTCAATGCCTGTGGAGGTCTTGCGTCTTCTCCAAAGACTTCATTCCACTAGGGAAAGCTGCTTCCCCCTCAGTGTCTAGGGCCTTAGAGGTAGGCAGGGAGGGGGAGTGTGGGCCTCATGGAAAAGGAGTAAGAAATGAAAGCAAAGGAGCAGCTTCATACCAGTCCGGACTCCTGGGATAAAGTGCTCCCCACTCGGCTTCACATCATGGCAGCCTCAGCGAGGGCACCACAAGGGGTCCCAGTGTGGCTGGATGGGGGGGTCCCTCGCCATGAGAAGGTGTCATCGAGCTCTTGGGGAGGGTGGAGCTGCTGTGGGCTGCCAAGGCATAATGCACAGGCCCTGTGGGCGGCATAATGCAGTATTTATCTCCCTCACTTTGCAGAGAGGGAACAGGCAGAACAACAGACTCTGTCAGCAAGGTCCTCTGGGGAGTTCAGGCCTCACTAATGAAGATGAATCAGACGGGGGAATCTGCCTTTGCCGCTCAGAGCTAATGTATACATATTCATGGGCGGGGAGGACAGCTCCCAGAGTGACCCATCCTCCTGGGTGGAACACTGCGGGCTGTGAATTAGGGCGCCCCAGGAAATACTCTGAAATGGATGGAATTCCCAAGGCGAAATTTACTCCTTTGCCCGCTGCAAATGTATGAGTCCTGGTCTGAGCTCAGGGACCCCTGAAGAACTTAGTTCTCCGCTGAGTTCCAGAAGCAAATCCAACTCTGCTACTTCCTACTGCACATCAGCTAATACCAACCCTCACACCATATCTCTTCTGCCTGGTGTGGCCTCATGGAATCTGCTGGAGGTTCCATGTTAGAGTTCCAGGTACACACGAAGCCTCGGGACACACGTTACAGCGTCTCATCTCATACACATAGACCCTGTCTTCTGAATCTCCATCTGACTCTTCCACGATGTGCCCTCAACTAAGTTTTTCTGGGCGACAAATCCTTGCCCACCATAGACCTCCAGGGTCTAGGAAGGTGACCTTGGTAGGAGAGTATACAGTGTGTAGGGAAATCGGGACCAAAAACTTGGGCATCTGTAGCCTGTTTCTTCAGGCGAGAGCAAATGTTGCCCCTGCACCTACGCACACCGTCACTCTGAAGTCAGTGGATTTGCTCTTGACTCACAGATATTTTGATATGTGGGAGGTTTTATTCCCTGTTTTGGCGCACTCAGCCTCTGTCCCCACGCAGCATAACGGAAAGGATACACACTGAGTCAAATAAATCAAATCCCCTCTCTGCAGCCGGCCTCCTGCAGGTTTCCACGGAGCCACAGGCTAGTCCTTAGCAGCAAGACAAATGTCTGACAGAGCTCAGCGTGCCTTACCTGCCTTTCTGACATGATGTAGAGCTGCTTGTGGTCCTTGGAGAAGGCCATGTCCCGGAGGACGGGGCCGGGGTCCACCACCTGCACCGTCTCGTACTGGAGGGCATTGCCCCTGGGCCCATCTACCCGGATCTGTGGAGAAGAGGAAGAGGAGAGGTGGTGTGAGTTCCGATCCTGCGTGGCCTGCGGTCCAGCTTCCGCCCGGGTCCCCTCCCACAGGCAAGGGGGAGGAGGTGAGCCCTGCCTCCCAGAGGCCAGGCCTGAAGGCTCAGGAGCGGCACAGGCCCACGCGTTGGGAATGGCAAAGAGAAGGGAGGAGGCGGAGACCAAGCCCCAAGCTGGGCTGCACCAAGGACCTGGTGTTCTTCTCTCTGGCTCACTATGCCTTAGGCTCGAGTCTTTGAGGCCTTGCTTGTACATCTTTGGAGAAGAGGACGGGCCTTTCTAGTTACTCAGCATATTACCTTATTGTTAACGTAATAAAAAGGTTCACTGCAACATCAAAAGTCCTACCTGATACACTGATAGAACAGATGGGGAAGATGAGATGCGGTACGTTAAACAACTGGCCTGAGCTATCAAATCTGGTGACAGAATGAGAATCTAGTTTGACCCTGGAGTCCATGCTTTTCCTACCACTCCACTTACACGAGGGATCCTGTTCCTTGATGGCTTTCATGTTTACTTCCTGGGGCTGCCACTAAAGGCAGCGGCCTCCAGCCTGCACAATTCCAGAGGCTTTTGCCAGTCATTCCCAATTCTGAAGCTGAAACACTTGCACTTGGCAAATATTTATTTTAAAAATGAAGAAACAAATGCAGTTCAAACTCTTCTTGGCAGATTTCCCATTAAGCTCAGGAAAACAACAACAGCAATGAAAACAAACAAACAAACTGGTGAAGGAATTAACAAAAGATATGTTTAGCCCTGAAAACCTAAACGCCTTGGATTCCAGTAGCCCTCCTCCTTCTGTCCCCACTCCCAAGCCACCAGCTGTCTGCCCTGGCCAGGTCCTTCCTTAATCTGAATGAAATGGGAGCTCATGCAAAACCAATTGGGATTACCACCCAAGTCTGACCACGAGGTGATGGCCTTGGCCCCCGGCCCAGCCGGGCTTCATCCCCAGCTGTGAATCACCCCTGGAGAAGCAGCACGAGAGTGATATTGCATGGCCGGCTGGTCTCCAGCCCCTTAAGGCTGCCGGCAGGAGCAAGTGCCCCTCGGGGATGCTAGCAGAATGGAGTCCCGCCCAGTGCCCCGTGGTCTGATTCCCGAGGGAAATTGGATTCAGTGCCTGAGTGATCATCTGGCTCCAACTTTCCTGCTCTGTAGGGTGAGCTGATGTGCTGGATGTGGACGTCAGAAGAAACTAGGTGAACTGGGCAGGGACAGAGGGGTGTACCAGGGAGCACCAATGGGACAAGTTTCCCCAGGCCCAAGGAGGCAGGATGGGGGTATGACCCCCACCCTTGCCCATTCTGCCAGGGCAGGAAATCAGTCATTGGAAAGGTGGTTCCTGGAAATTCCCTGGCGGTCCAGTGGTTGGGACTCAGCACTCTCACTGCCAGGGGGCTCGAGTTTGATCCCTGGTCAGGGAACTGGGATCTTGCAAGCCATGTGTTGCAGCCAAAAAAGTAATAAAAATAAAATAAAATAAAAGACCTTTAAAAAAAAAGAAAAGGTAGTTCTCCCCTTCACATCACCCCACCCCAATCCACTACTTGTTTCAGAAAACAGAAAGGAAAGCATCCATTCATCCACCTGCTGAAAGACTCTCACACAAGACATGAATAAAAGAGTTTATGGTGGATGTGCTGAATGATGGGCAATCACAAAATTTAGGTAGGCTCGACCAGCTGCTGGCTCTTGGGCCATTGCATGAATATGAACAAGAACTGCTAGCGATTGAGTGGCTGCTACGCGCCCTGCACGATTCTAGGCATTCTACATGTATTTACCCTCTTATTTAAACCTCATAATTCCATGAAGCCTTAATATTCCACTAAGCCTTATTCCAATAAGCCTTAATAAATCCCATTTACAGGTGAGGCACAGAGAGGTTTAATACCTTGTTCATGGTCACACATTTAGCGATCGGCATGGCCTCAACCCCTGCCAAGGTCCCACCAGTTCCAGAGTCCACCAACACAAGTTGAGCCAGGTCCTACTGGTTCTATAAACATGCATCTCTTCTAGGAGTGAAAGTAGTTACTGTTAAACAAGCATCACCCTGGGAGTGCTGGAGGAACCATATCTATCTACTGCAGTCCTTCAGGGAAAGAATCACGCATATGAATGAAAAAGATGCTGTTGTAAATTTTCAAAATAATTACCCCTTATACTTTTGTTTTATACCTTGCTGAGAATGTTATTCTTAAACAACGTCGTCTCATTTGATGGTTGTAGAATTTTTATGATGTTGACTGCCAGCATAATCATTCTCATTTTACCAAAGAAAAACTGAGATTGGGGCTGTTCTGTGTCTCTTCCAAAGTTCGGTGATAAACGAATGACAGTCACGACTAGAAACCAGGTTTCCCGATTCCTAGCTCAGAGATTGCCATTGAGCTATTTAGATCTTCCCAGAGCCTTTGACAAGGTTCCACATGAAAAGGTGTTTAAAAATAATAAGTCTCTGGGCTTCCCTGGTGGCGCGGTGGTTGGGAGTCTGCCTGCCGATGCAGGGGACGTGGGTTCGTGCCCCGGTCCGGGAGGATCCCACATGCCGCGGAGCGGCTGGGCCCGTGAGCCATGGCCACTAAGCCTGAGCGTCCGGAGCCTGCGCTCCGCGGTGGGAGAGGCCATAACAGTGAGAGGCCCGTGTACCGCCAAAAAAAGTAAATAAATAAAAATAATGAGTCTCCATGGGATTTTGGGCAGTTTGGCCATGGAGAGAGGACCAACTTAGAGACAGAAAAAGACACATTTCTGCATGGAGAAGTGGGAACTGGGGGACTCCCCAGGCACTAGTGTCATGACTGGTCTTATTTAAAAGTTTTTTTTTTTTTAACATCTTTATTGGAGTATAATTGCTTTACATTGTTGTGTTAGTTGCTACTGTATAACAAAGTGAATCAGCGATACATATACATACATCCCCATATCCCCTCCCTCTTGCGTCTCCCTAGGCACTAGTGTCATGACTGGTCTTATTTAAAAGTTTTTTTTTTTTTAACATCTTTATTGGAGTATAATTGCTTTACATTGTTGTGTTAGTTGCTACTGTATAACAAAGTGAATCAGCGATACATATACATACATGCCCATATCCCCTCCCTCTTGCGTCTCCCTCCCCCCCTCCCTATCCCACCGCTCTAGGTGCACACAAAGCACCGAGCTGATCTCCCTGTGCTATGCGGCTGCTTCCCACTAGCTATTTTACGTTTGGTAGTGTATATTTGTCCATGCCATTCTCTCACTTTGTCTCAGCTTACCCTGCCCCATCCCCTGTCCTCAAGTCCATTCTCTACGTCTGCGTCTTTACTCCTGTCTGGCGCCAAAGTTCATCAGAACCTTTTTTTTGTTCTTAGATTCCATATATACGTGTTAGCATACAGTATTTGTCTTTCTCTTTCTGACTTACTTCACTCTGTATGACAGGCTCTAGACCCATCCATCACTACAAATAACTCAATTTTGTTTCGTCTCATGGCTGAGTAAGATTCCATTGTATATATGTGCCACACCTTCTTTATCCATTCATCTGTCAATGGACACTTAGGTTGCTTCCATGTCCTTCCATGGCTATTGTAAATAGAGCTGCAATGAACATTGTGGTACCTGACTCTTTTTGAATTATGGTTTTCTCAGGGTATATGCCCAGTAGTGGGATTGCTCAGTCATATGGTAGTTGTATTTTTAGTTTTTCAAGGAACCTCCATACTGTTCTCCATAGTGGCTGTATCAATTTACATTCCCACCAACAGCGCAAGAGGGTTCCCTTTTCTCCACACCCTCTCCAGCATTTATTCTTTGTAGATGTTTTGATGATGGCTATTCTGACTGGTGTGAGGTGATACCTCGTTGTAGTTTTGATTTGCATTTCTCTAATGATTAGTGATGTTGAGCGTGCTTTCATGTGTTTACTGGCAATCTGTATATCTTCTTTGGAGAAATGTCTATTTAGGTCTTCTGCCCATTTTTGGATTGGGTTGTTTGTTTTTTTGATATTGAGCTGCACGAGCTGCTTGTGTATTTTGGAGATTAGTTCTCTGTCAGTTGCTTCGTTTGCAAATATTTTCTCCCATTCTGAGGGTTGTCTTTTCATCTTATTTATGGTTTCCTTTGCTGTGCAAAAGCTTTTAAGTTTCATTAGGTCCCATTTGTTTGCTTTTATTTCCATTTCCCTAGAAGGTGGGTCAAAAAGGATCTTGCTGTGATATATGGTATAGAGTGTTCTGCCTATGTTTTCCTCTGAGAGTTTTATAGTGTCTGGCCTTACATTTAGGTCTTTAATCCATTTTGAGTTTATTTATCATGTCGTCTACAAACAGTGACAGTTTTACTTCTTCTTTTCCAATTTGGAGTCCTTTTATTTCTTTTTTCTTCTCTGATTGCTGTGGCTAAAACTTCCAAAATGATGTTGAATAATAGTGGTGAGAGTGTGCAGCCTTCTCTTGTTCTTGATCATAGTGGAAATGGTTTCAGTTTTTCACCATTGAGAACAATGTTGGCTGTGGGTTTGTCATATATGGCCTTTATTATGTTGTGGTAACTTCCCTCTGTGTCTACTTTCTGTAGAGTTTTTATCATAAATGGGTGTTGAATTTTGTCAAAAGCTTTTTCTGCATCTATTGAGATGATCATATGGTTTTTATCCTTCAATTTGTTAATATGATTTATCACATTGATTTGTGTATACTGAAGAATCCTTGCATTCCTGGGATAAACCCCAGTTGATTATGGTGTATGATCCTTTTAATGTGCTGTTAGATTCTGTTTGCTAGTATTTTGTTGAGGATTTTTGCGTCTATGTTCATGAGTAATACTGGCCTGTAGTTTTCTTTTTTTGGTGACATCTTTGTCTGGTTTTTGTATCAGGGTGGTGGTGGCCTCGTAGAATGAGCTTGGGAGTGTTCTTCTCTCTGCTATATTTTGGAAGAGTTTGAGAAGGATAGGTGTTAGCTTTTCTCTAAATGTTTGATAGAATTCACCTGTGAAGCCATCTGGTCCTGGGCTTTTGTCTGTTGGCAGATTTTTAATCACAGTTTCAATTTCAGTGCTTGTGATTGGTCTGTTTATATTTTCTATTTCTTCCTGGTTCAGTCTCAGAAGGTTGTGCTTTTCTAAGAATTTCTCCATTTCTTTCAGGTTGCCCATTTTCTTGGCATATAGTTGCTTGTAGTAATCTCTCATGATCCTTTGTATACCTGCAGTGTCAGTTGTTACTTCTTTTTCATTTCTAGTTCTGTTGATTTGAGACTTCTCCCTTTTTTTCTTGATGAGTCTGGCTAATGGTTTATCAACTGTGTTTATCTTCTCAAAGAACCAGCTTTTATAGTTTTATTGATCTTTGCTATCATTTCTTTTTTCATTTATTTCTGACCTGATCTTTATGATTTCTTTCCTTCTGCTAACTTTGTTTTTTTTTGTTCTTCTTTCTCTAATTGCTTTAGGTGTAAGGTTAGGTTTTTTATTTGAGATGTTTCTTGTTTCTTGAGGTAGGATTGTATTGCTATAAACTTCCCTTTTAGAACTGCTTTTGCTGCATTCCATAGGTTTTGGGCTGTCATGTTTTCATTGTCATTTGTTTCTAGGTATTGTTTGATTTCTTCAGTGATCTCTTGGTTATTAGGTAGCATATGTTTATCCTCCATGTGTTTGTATTTTTTACAGTTTTTCTCCTATAATTGATATCTAGTCTCAGCGTTGTGGTCGGAAAAGATACCTGATACGATTTCAATTTTCTTAAACTTACCAAGTCTTGATTTGAGACCCAAGTTATGATCTATCCTGGAGAATGTTCCATGAGCACTTGAGAAGAAAGTGTATTCTGTTGTTTATGGATGGAGTGTCCTATAAATATCAATTAAGTCCATCTAGTTTAATGTATCATTTAAAGCTTGTGTTTCCTTATTTATTTTCATTATGGTTGATCTGTCCATTGGTGAAAGTGGGGTCTTAAAGTCCCCTAATATGACTGTGTTACTGTCGATTTCCCCTTTTATGGCTGTTAGCATTTGCCTTATGTATTGAGGTGCTCTTATGTTGGGTGCATAAATATTTACAGTTGTTATATCTTCTTCTTGGATTGATCCCTTGATCATTATGTAGTGTCCTTCTTTGCCTCTTGTAATAGTCTTTATTTTAAAGTCTATTTTGTCTGATATGAGAATTGCTACTCCAGCTTTCTTTTGATTTCCATTTGCATGGAATATCTTTTTCAGTCCCCTCACTTTCAGTCTGTATGTGTCCCTAGGTCTGAAGTGGGTCTCTTGTAGACAGCATATATACAGCTCTTGTTTTTGTACCCATTCAGCCTGTCTATGTCTTTTAGTGGGAGCATCTAACCCATCTACATTTAAGTTAGTTATCGATATGTATATTCCTATTACCATTTTCTTAATTGTTTGGGGTTTGTTATTGTAGTTCTTTTCCTTCTCTTGTGTTTCCTGCCTAGAGAAGTTCCTTTAGCATTTGTTGTAGAGCTGGTTTGGTGGTGCTGACTTCTCTTAGCTTTTGCTTATCTGTAAAGGTTTTAATTTCTCCACTGAATCTGAATGAGATCTTTGCTGGGTAGAGTAATCTTGGTTGTAGGTTTTTCCCTTCCATCACTTTAAATAGGTCCTGCCACTCCCTTCTGTCTTGCAGAGTTTCTGCTGAAAGATCAGCTGTTAACCTTATGGGGATTCCATTGTATGTTATTTGTTGCTTTTCCCTGGGTGCTTTTAAAATTTTTTCTTTGTGTTTATTTATTTATTTATTTATTTGCGGTTATGCAGGCCTCTCACTGTTGTGGCCTCTCCCGTTGCGGAGCACGGGCTCCGGACGCGCAGGCTCAACGGCCATGGCTCACGGGCCCAGCCGCCCCGTGGCATGTGGGATCTTCCCGGACCAGGGCACGAACCCATGTCCGCTGCATCGGCAGGTGGATTCTCAACCACTGCGCCACCAGGGAAGCCCTGTATTTAATTTTTGATAGTTGGATTAATATGTGTCTCGGCGTGTTTCTCCTTGGATTTATCCTGTATGGGGCTCCGCGCTTCCTGGACTTAATTGACTCTTTCCTTCCCCATATTAGGGTAGTTTTCAACTATAATCTCTTCAAATACTTCCTCAGTCCCCTTTTTTCTCTCTTCTTTTTCTAGGACCCATATAATTCGAATGTTGCTGCATTTAATGTTGTCCCAGAGGTCTCTGAGATTGTCCTCAATTCTTTTCATTCTTTTTTCTTTATTCTGCTCTGCGGTAGTTATTTCCACTATTTTATCTTCCCGGTCTCTTACCCATTCTTCTGCCTCAGTTATTCTGCTATTGGTGCCTTCTAGAGAATTTAAAATTTTATCTATTGTGTTGTTCATCATTGTTTGTTTGCTCTTTAGTTCTTCTAGGTCCTTGTTAAATGTTTCTTGCATTTTGTCTAATCTATTTCCAAGATTTTGGATCATCTTTACTATCATTATTCTGAATTCTTTTTTAGGTAGACTGCCTATTGCCTCTTCATTTGTTAGGTCTGGTGGGTTTTATCTTGCTCCTTCATCTGCTGTGTGTTTCTCTATCTTCTCATTTTGCTTAACTTACTGTGTTTGGGGTCTCCTTTTCGCAGGCTGCAGGTTTGTAGTTCCCATTGTTTTTGTGTCTGCCCCCAATGGGTAAGGTTGGTTCAGTGGGTTGTGTAGGCTTCCTGGTGGAGGGGACTGGTGCCTGTGTTCTGGTGCATGAGGCTGGACCTTGTCTTTTTGGTGGGCAGGACCATGTCTGGTGGTGTGCTTTGGGATGTCTGTGAACTTAGTATGATTTTAGGCAGCCTGTCTGCTAATGGGTGGGGTTGTGTTCCTGCCTTTTAGTTGTTTGGCATAGGGTGTCCAGCACTGTAGTTTGCTGTTCGTTGAGTGGAGCTGGGTCTTAGCATTGAGACAGAGATCTCTGGGAGAGCTCTCACCTATTGATATTACATGGGGCCAGGAGGTCTCTGGTGGTCCAGTGTCCTGAACTCGGCTCTCCCACCTCAGACGCTCAGGCCTGACACCTGCCTGGAATACCAAGACCCTGTCAGCCACACGGCCAGGAAATGGGGAGTTTCTTGCCTTTTGGGAAGTTTGAGGTCTTCTGCCAGTGTTCAGTAGGTGTTCTGTAGGAGTTGTTCCACATGTAGATGTATTTTTGATCTATTTGTGGGGAGGAAGGTGACCTCCACGTCTTGTTCCTGTCCCATCTTGAAGGTCCTCCTTAATACTTTTTATAAATGGGTCTGGAGCAAGGAGCAAGGACATTACAGCTGATCCTAAGCTCTTTGGAATAGCAAGAAGGCCAATGATGGAAATGAACTACAGAAAGACGGCACATCCTCTGCAGGGACTGAGGGTCGGGGGAGGAGCTGTATTTGGGCAAATAGACCTGGGACTTCAAGTCTCATGTTGGCAGAGACCATGCCTGTTGTATTCAGCGCTACAGCCCCAATGCCTGGCACAGTACCCAAGACACGGTTGGTGCTCAATAATTAGTTACTGACAAATGTCGGCGAGGGGTTGGAGAAAAGGGAAAGGCTGTACACTCTTGGGGGTGTGTAAATTGGTACAGCCACTAAGGAAAACAGTAGGGTTGTTTCTCAAATAACTAAAACTAGAACTGCCATATGATCCAGCAATTCTGCTCCTGGGTATATACCCAAAGGAAACAAAATCAGTATCTCAAAGAGATATCTGCATTCCCATCTCCATTACAGCATTATTCACAATAGCCAAGACATGGAAACAACCTAAATATCTATCAGTGGATGAATGGATAAAAGAATGTGATTATATGTATATAATTAAGCCTTAAAAAAGAAACAAATCCTGCTATTTTCAACAACATGGATGAATCTGGAGAACATTATGCAACGTGAATTAAGACAGACACAGAAAGACAAATACTACATGATCTCACTTATATGTGGAATCCAAAATAGTCCAACTCCTAGAAGCAGAGAGTAGAATGGCAGTTTCCAGGGGCTGCAGGGAGGGGAAAATGGGGAGATGTTGGTCAAGGGATACAAAGTTTCAGTTATTAGATGAATATGTTCTAGAGACCTAATGTACGACAATGTGACTATGATGATACAGTACTGTATATTTTAAATTTGCTAATAGGGTAGATTCTAAGTGTTCCTGTCACACACACACACACACAAAGAATGAAAATGGCAACTATGTGAGGTGATGGATATGTGAATTATCTTGATTGTAGTGGTTATTTCACAATATATAATATATCAGAACATCAAGTTGTACACCTTAAATATATACAATTTTTATTTGTCAATTGTACCTCACTACAGATGGGAAAAGTAAGTAGTTACTACATAAATGATCAACTCCCTCTGTCTAAAACACCCCACATTCTACCAATCAGATGATGGACTCTGAGCTGATCAAGGTAAGAGGCACGATCAAAAAAGAAGAGCTCAGTTGTCATCATTCACTGCTGCCAATACTCCACGGCAGCCAAAAAAGGCCGACAAAATATCAGGCAGCTTTCAAATGGGATTCCAGGGGCAAAGAGGCAAACAGAAGCCATTCTCCTGGCCAAGTTCACCTGTACACAGAAAATCACAGTCAGTTCTCCCCTGATAAGTTAGAACAATCCAGATGCCTGCAACTCAAGGACAGCCTAGGAAAGATCCCCCCAGGCCACGAAGACCAGTTGAGATGAAAGGAGACACAGTGGCCAGTGGCTGTCGTTCAATCACTATCACAGGGGCCACCCTGAGGCTTAGGAGGTGACAGCTTAGAACAAACAAGACGCATTATCGTACACATTAAGACAAATAAGATTTATTATTTTATGCAGCATAGATGATACTTGTGGATCAACTAAGCAGTGAGAAATAGTGAAAATAGACATTGATTTTTTTTTAAGGTAGAAAATATAAAGAAGCCACTAATGTAAATTTGCGTGTTTAGAAGATGTCATACTCTGAGTTCCTCTGAGGAGGAACCCACATCCTCACCTTGTGTGTCCCTTGACAGAGTGACAGTCCACACTCAATTCATCATCTACTGTGCATTTATGTAATGCCCAGGCTAGGCTCCAAGCCAGCCTCTGGAGAAGAACAGCGAGTCTCAGCCCTGCCCTCTGGGAGGCCATTTTCCTGATGGGTTCAGATTTCACACAAATAAAGTCAAACAGCAAATGCTATAGCAGAGACATGTTCAAAGGCCTCTTTTCCTTCTTCCCGGGAGATCTGGCCAACTGATTGCAGTGTAACCAGGAATCAGCCCAGCCCCGAGCAAGGCTCAAGGGAGCATGTGTATGTCACAGAATAAAAGGGCTACCTCATGGCACCACCATCTATGAGTGTTTGACTAATAATACACATAGTGGGTAATGTCAGATTTTTTCAAACACCTCCTTCAGAGACAAAATGTCTTCAGTCAGTAGGAAGACTGATCTTAAGTAGTAATATGAGTGGCAATAACAGATTTTATAAAGATATGCTGGCAGGTGGAGGCAATAGGGAAAATATGAAAAAGGGGGTCAGAGGGGAAAACTTGGTCATCTTCATGGAGCACTGTCCTGAGGAGACAGTACAAATGTGTTCTCTGAGGGCTGAAGGGACGCCTCACCCTTCAGGCCTCACCACAGGCCCAGTGAAATGTCCTTCTAGACAGCACTGGACAGCAGAAATATAAGGCCAGACAGAAATGTGGGCCACATGGGCAATTACAAAATTTCTAGTAGTGGGCTTCCCTGGTGGAGCAGTGGTTGAGAGTCCGCCTGCCGATGCAGGGGACACGGGTTCATGCCCCGGTCCGGGAGGATCCCACATGCCGCGGAGCGGCTGCGCCCGTGAACCATGGCCGCTGAGCCTGCGTGTCCGGAGACTGTGCTCCGCAAGGGGAGAGGAGAGGCCCACGTACCATAAAAAAAAAAAAAAAAAAAATTCTAGTAGTGTTTGGTTACATTAAAAAAGAAAGAGGTAAAATTAATTTTGATAATCTATTTTTACTAACTCAATGTGCCCCCCCAAAATAGTTTCAATTGAACAGGTATACAGTATAAAAACTGTTAATGAGATAGTTTACATGTGTTTTTCCCTACTATATCTTTGAAACCTGATGCGTATTTCACACTGACAGCAAAACTCAATTTGGACCAGCCACATTTCGGGTGCTTCATAGCCATGTGTAGCCAATGGCTACTGTACTGGACAGCACATTTCTAATTTCTAGACTATTCTCATCCCTGTGTTCCGATTCTGCACCCAGCAAGTGACCCTGCTGATAATAACAAGTTGGCTTGGTGACTATCCTCCGGCAGGTGCCCTCAGTGGAGATCTTGCCCGCTTCCCTGCCCTGCACAATACTCTGTGTCTCCCAGAACCTTCAATTTATACCATAACGAGCATGCCCCATTGTCTTCACTTTTCTGGAGCTCACAGGCGGTAAGCTCCAGCTAGCTGGAGGGTCCCCATCGGCCCAAGCAAGCTGTGTGGGCCCAGGCTGCTCTAGGCTAGCCCTCAGCAGGCTCATTGGACACAATCATGCCTACTGTTTCCTCACCCAGGCTACAGGTTCCGGGGGCACACGTCTTGTGTGGCAGGAACCCCCTGCATCCTGGGTGATAGTCAAAACATTTAACAGGGCTTCCTTGGTGGCGCAGTGGTTGAGAGTCCACCTGCTGACACAGGGGGCACGGGTTTGTGCCCCGGTCCGGGAAGATCCCACATGCTGCGGAGCGGCTGGGCCCGTAAGACACGGCCGCTGAGCCTGCGCATCCGGAGCCTGTTGCTCCGCAACGGGAGAGGCCACAACAGTGAGAGGCCCGCATACTGCAAAAATATAAAAAAATAAAAAATAAATAAAAACATTTAACAACCGCTAGAGGGAGAGGACCAACCAATCAGAGGAGTTGCTGTGGGGTCAGGTGGTCTTAAAGGCTCCCAGCTGCACCAAGTAATACTGCTGGGGGTGAAGGCGGGACCCAGATGGGAATTATTTCAAGTTTTAACAACTGGTGAGTTATTTACAACAGCCAAGACTTGGAAACAACCTAAATGTCTGTTGACGACTGAATGGATAAAGAAAATGTGACTCATATCACATAGAGTGTAAAAGGTATATACTACATCTACATACATAGATGAATACAATAGAATATTATTCAACGTTAAAAAGAGAAGGAAGGGCTTCCCTGGTGGCACAGTGGTTTAGAGTCTGCCTGCCGATGCAGGGGACACGGGTTCGTGCCCCGGTCCGGGAGGATCCCACAGGCCGTGGAGCGGCTGGGCCCGTAAGCCATGGCTGCTGAGCCTGCGCGTCCAGAGTCTGTGCTCTGCAATGGGAGAGGCCACAACAGTGAGAGGCCCACGTACTGCAAAAAAAAAAAAAGGAAATCCTGCCATTTGCGACAACATGGATGAACTTGGAGGACAACATGCTGAGTGAACTAAGGCAGACACAAAGACAAATACCGCGTGACCTCACTTATACGTGGGATCTAAAATAGTCAAACTCATGGAAACAGTAGAACGGTGGTTGCAGGAACGGGGGAGGACAGAGTGGGGAGATGCCAACAGGTACAAAGTTTCAGTTATGAAGGATGAACAAGTTCTGGAAATCTAATGTACGGCAATGTTAACAATGTCAAAGATATTCTACTGTATACCTGAAACCTGTTAAGAGGGTAGATCTTAAATATTCTCGTCACACACACAGGAAAGAAAATACTAACTATGTGAGACCATGGATATGTCAATCAGCTTGATTGCGGTGGCTATCTCACAATGTAGATGTACATCACAACATCAAGTCATATGCCTCAAATATATACAATTGTTATTTGTTAATTATACCTCAACAAAAATGAGAAAAGCAACAACTGTTGAGGCCACGTTAGGACATAACAACCGAGCATCAGTCCTGCCTGGACCACGTGGGCCCCTCCATCACAGCGTGCATCCCCTCCACACAGCTTCCCTGGAGCAGGCACGTGTGCCCGAGGGCACACACAGGCTCCTCACCTGCCCTCCCCAGCTGCTCCGTCTCCAGCCCAGGATAATCCTAGGTCCCCCTCTCCCTCCAGCCTATCCACCCGGCAGCACGGCCACCTCTCCATCCCTGGCACGGTGAGCGTCTACGCTACCAGGCAGACTGCTATTAAAACATGAGCAGGGTGGCCTCCTCAAAGGTCAGCCATCCGGGGAGCGCCTGGCAGCTGCCTGTTTGTTTATTGGAACATTATCTGGGCCGGGCTGTTTATTTACGTCCATTGAAGGACTGAACAATAAATATCATCTCCCAGTAGCAGGCAGATGCTTGCACTAGAGCGTTCTGGCTGCCGTCTTGCTTGAAATAATCTCCCTAATGAGCAAACAGTGCTATTCATCTTTAAAGATGCAGGCCACCCCCGGCTTCCCCTTTCCTCTCTCGTTTCACATCCTCCCCAAATTCCCTGGTCAAGGTCCACACTGGCCAAATAGCTGGGTAAGGCCCAGAGGGTGGGGTCTCACCTGGCAGGGACTAGAGGGGCAGGGTGAGAGTGGATAAAACCCGGAGACCAGTGTCCCAGGACCCTCTGAACTCTCCACCTGGACCCTCACACCTCCAACACAGAGGCATGTGAACCAGGGGGTCTGCTTCTCCCCTCAGAAGCCTCAAGACACGACTTCGGCTCTCTTAGGTGTCCCGGCCTTGACCTGTCTCCCGCAGAGGCAGAAACAGAACAGCCGTGAGGACCCGCGGTGGGAAATGAGTGACCAGGATCTCCTTCTCTGCACATACAGGGCTGTGGGGTCTCTCAGAAGGGAAAAATAACAAAGCTTTTGGTCTTGTTTATGCGGTTTATGCAGTTGACCCCAGAGGCTCAAAGTGGTGCAACCCTCGACACTGTCACACATCTTGCCACGCAGGCTGGAAAGCAGGTGACAGGAGGAATGAGCACACGGTAGAGCGCCCGCATCAGGTGCATAGTAGGTCTAGTTCCTTGGTTGAATGAATGAATGACTTGAGAAACTCACTCTGGGCCTGAGCTGCCACAGTTGGGACCTTTAGACATACAGATACACTCACAGGTATAAACATACACATCCTCTCTCTGTCTGTGAAGATGAGGTCACATCTCCACTCAAACACGGCCTCTAGAACTTTCCACTTATAATTCCACAACAACGCGATAGATGGGGAGGAATCAGAAGGGTGTGGCAGGCCAGAAGGGAAACAGACGCAAGTACGAGGTGTGAGTATCTTGGCAACTTGCTGGTGGTGGGGTTACTTCTCCTTAGGGCAAGGGGCCCCTTTATAGTCTCCGTGTCCCTGCAGAAGAGGGCGGTGGCTCAGGGCTCACCACCGGGCTCTCAGGATGGTGGCTGGGATGACCTCTGAGTTCCTGCCAGACTCCCAGGGGCTGCAAGTCCATCCCCTGCCAAGGGCAGCTCCTCAGCCCCAAGCGCTCACTTGCTGTCAATATTCCTATAACCCCCAACCAAGGACATCTGAAACAAAACTTCACTCATACTGTCACTTGAATTGTCCCCAGTGCTTTCGGGTTTGTTTGGTTTTTTTTGAGTGGCATGTTGATTTTTTTTTAATTTTTAATTTTATATTAGAGTATAGTTGATTTACAATGTTGTGTTAGTTTCAGGTGTACAGCAAAGTGATTCAGTCACACATATACATAGATCCATTCTTTTTCAGATTCTTTTCCCATGTAGGTTATTACAGAATATTGATGGAGTTCCCTGTGCTGTACAGTAGTGTCCAGTGCTTTCATTTTTTAAATCACGCCTCTCCCTATCCTACGGCTATTCCAATCTCCTTCCCCTGCTCTACTTTCCCTTTTTTGCACAGCACTTGTCACCGTTTCACATACTATATAATTTATTCCTTTATTATGCTTATTATTTATCTCCATTGCTAGAATGTAAACTCCACAAAGCAGAAATCTTTTTTTTTTAACATCTCTATTGGAGTATAATTACTTTACAATGGTGTGTTAGTTTCTGCTTTATAACAAAGGGAATCAGCTATACATATGCATATATCCCCATATCTCCTCCCTCTTGCGACTCCCTCCCACTCTCCCTACCCCACCCCTCTAGGTGGTCACAATAACTGAGCTGATCTCTCTGTGCTACGTGGCTGCTTCCGACTAGCTATCTATTTTATATTTCGTAGTGTATATATGTCCATGCCACTCTCTCACTTTGTCCAAGCTTTCCATTCCCCCTCCCTGTGTCCTCAAGTCCATTCTCTACGTCTGCGTCTTTATTCCTGTCCTGCCCCTAGGTTCTTCAGAACCATTTTTTTGTTGGTTTTTTTAGATTCCTGTGTCTTATAGTTTTCTGCATACATATCTTTTGTCTCCTTAGGTAGGTTTATTCCTAGGTATTTTATTCTTTTTGTTGCAATGGTAAATGGGAGTGTTTCCTTAATTTCTCTTTCAGATTTTTCATCATTAGTGTATAGGAATGCAAGAGATTTCTATGCATTAATTTTGTATACTGCTACTTTACCAGATTCATTGATTAGCTCTTGTAGTTTTCTGGCAGCATCTTTAGGATTTTCTATGTATAGTATCATGTCATCTGCAAACAGTGACAGTTTTACTTCTTTTCCGATTTGGGTTCCTTTTATTTCCTTTTCTTCTCTGATTGCTGTGGCTAAAACTTCCAAATGTATGTTGAATAATAGTGGTGAGAGTGGACAACCTTGTATTGTTCCTGAGCTTAGAGGAAATGGTTTCAGTTTTTCACCTTTGAGAATGAAGTGGGCTGTAGGTTTGTCATATATGGCTTTCATTATATTGAGGTAAGTTCCCTCTATGCCTATTTTCTGAAGGGTTTTATCATAAATGAGTGTTGAATTTTGTCAAAAGCTTTTTTTGCATCTCCTGAGAAGATCATATGGTTTTTATCCTTCAATTTGTTAATATGATTTATCACATTGATTGATTTGCGTATATTGAAGAATCCTTGCATTCCTGGGATAAACCCAACTTGATCATGGTGTATGATCCTTTTACTGTGCTGTTGGATTCTGTTTGCTAGTATTTTGTTGAGGATTTTTGCTTCTATGTTCATCAGTGATATTGGGCTGCAGTTTTCTCTCTTTGTGACATCTTTGTCTGGTTTTGGTATCAGGGTGATGGTGACCTTGTAGAAGGAGTTTGGGAGTGTTCCTCCCTCTGCTATATTTTGGAAGAGTTTGAGAAGGATAGGTGTTAGCTCTTCTTTAAATGTTTGATAGAATTCGCCTGTGGAGCCATCTGGTCCTGGGCTTTTATTTGTTGGCAGACTTTTAATCACAGTTTCAATTTCAGTGCTCGTGATTGCTCTGTTTATATTTTCTATTTCTTCCTGGTTCAGTCTCGGAAGGTTGTGTTTTTCTAAGAACTTGCCCATTTCTTCCAGGTTGTCTATTTTATTGGCATGTAGTTGCTTGTAGTAATCTCTCATGATCCTTTGTATATCTGCAGTGTCAGTTGTTACTTCTCCTTTTTCATTTCTAATTCTGTTGATTTGAGACTTTTCCCTTTTTTTCTTGATGAGTCTGGCTAATGGTTTATCAATTGTGCTTATCTTCTCAAAGAACCAGCTTTTAGTTTTATTGATCTTTGCTATCATTTCTATTTCATTTATTTCTGACCTGATCTTTATGATTTCTTTCCTTCTGCTAACTTTTTTTTTGTTGTTCTTCTTTCTCTATTTGCTTTAGTTGTTAAGGTTTATTTGAGATTTTTCTTGTTTCTTGAGGTAGGATTGTATTGTTATAAACTTCCCTCTTAGAACTGCTTTTGCTGCATCCCATAGGTTTTGGGTTGTCGTGTTTTCCTTGTCATTTGTTTCTAGGTATTTTTTGATTTCTTCAGTGATCTCTTGATTATTTAGTAGTGTATTGTTTAGCCTCCATGAGTTTGTATTCTTTACAGATTTTTCCCTGTAATTGATATGTACTCTCATAGCGTTGTGGTCAGAAAAGATACTTGATGTGATTTCAATTTTCTTAAATTTAGCAAGTCTTGATTTGTGACCCAAGATATGATTTATCCTGGAGAATGTTCCATGAGTACTTGTGAAGAAAGTGTAATATACTGTTTTTGGATGGAATGTCCTATAAATATCAGTTAAGTCCCTCTTGCTTAATGTATCATTTAAAGCTTGTGCTTCATTTATTTTCATTATGGTTGATCTGTCCATTGGTGAAAGTGGGGTCTTAAAGTCCCCTAATATGACTGTGTTACTGTCGATTTCCCCTTTTATGGCTGTTAGCATTTGCCTTATGTATTGAGGTGCTCTTATGTTGGGTGCTTAAATATTTACAGTTGTTATATCTTCTTCTTGGATCAATTCCTTGATCATTATATAGTGTCCTTCTTTGTCTCTTGTAATAGTCTTTATTTTAAAGTCTATTTTGTCTGATATGAGAATTGCTACTCCAGCTTTCTTTTGATTTCCATTTGCATGGAATATCTTTTTCCATCCCCTCACTTTCAGTCTGTATGTGTCCCTAGGTCTGCAGTGGGTCTCTTATAGACAGGTTGGGGTGTCTGTGACCTTATTATGATTTTAGGCAGTCTGTCTGCTAATAGGTGGGGTTGTGTTCCTGCATTTTAGTTGTTTGGCATAGGGTGTCCAGCACTGTAGCTTGCTGGTCATTGAGTGGAGCTGGGTCTTAGCGTTGAGATGGAGATCTCTGGGAGACCTTTTGCCATTTGATATTACGTGGAGCTGGGAGGTGTCTGGTAGGCTTCCCCCCCGACCCCACCTACCACCCTGTCTCCACCAGCGAAGGGGCTTCCTAGTGTGTGGAAACTTTTCCTCCTTCACAGGTCCCCCCCAGAAGTGCAAGTCCTATCCCTGTTCTTTTGTCTGTTTTTTCTTTTATGTTTTGCCCTACCCAGGTACGGGGGGAGTTTCTTGCATTTTGGGAAGTCTGAGGTCTTCTGCCAGCATTCAGTAGGTGTTCTGTAGGAGTTGTTCCACGTGCAGATGTATTTCTGATGTATCTGCGGGGAGGAAGGTGATCTCCACGTCTTACTCCTCCACCATCTTGAAGGTCTCCCTGAGAAGAAATCTTTATCTCTTGTGTTCACTGATGTCTCCCAAACCCCTGAACCACGCCTCATAGTAGGTTCTCAATAAGTACTTGTTGAATAAATGAGTGCATGGAAATGCTCAAACTACTCATCAACGTCTTCATCCGTCCCCAGGATGCAGATTTCTTCCTTATCTTATGACAAAGGAACCAAACAGTTGGGGATGTTCTCACTGGAAGGTTCAGCAGCAGGAGAGGAGCTGGAACCGTCTAACCGAGACCTGAGGGGCCCACGGTGCCCATTCCACCAGCAAAGTGGACCCTGCCACACGCCGCAGCCTGGCCTCCCTGCCTTGACTCCCAGGGTTTGGAATGTGGGCAGAGCCCCTGCTTCTGCGTTCACCCTGCTTAAGCGGCCCCAGAATAGCATAGTGAGGGCGCTTTGTTTTGATTTCCTGATTCCAGCCAGGAGAAAGAGCTTGCAAAGAGAACTGCAAGAGTGTAAACAGTAATTAATTAGACAGGCCCTGCATGCGTATGAAATCCGCACCATGTTACCAAACACTGTCAGGACAACAGGTCCCTTTGGGTCTCTCGTTACATGCACAAAACCGAATGATGCTGTCTAGGTGGCCAGTAGGACTTCTTGCCGTGTATGGTCCAAATCAGAGAAGTCAGGGACAATGGCCTCCACCCCTCCCCCACCTGCTTGGGTGGTGACACAAAGAACAGGATACAACTCCAGGAGAAAAAGATGCTGATGAGATAAAAAGGAAAGACCGTATGGTTGATATGAAGGCAATACCAGAAAAAGGTTCAAACCAGCGTATTTCAAATACAAAATATTTAAAATCGGCTTCTCTCGTGGCATCTTTCCAATGAGTCTCATTGGAGAGAATTGCACACACAGGTTACTAGTTTGGAAACTTGGTGGGTCGGCCAGATTGTGACCCTAGAGTTGCTGGCACCCCCAAATCTTGGATGGCTTTTACCTATGTGCATCTAGCCACAAAGGAGCTCAGGCAGAATGCTCCCACTGCTAGAAAAACAAGTACCCTTGAAGAGACAGTTGATCTATGCCTTCCACTCATTGCCACATGTTTTACACACATCTGCTCATTCTGTGTTCCAGAAGACCAGAGTCCCCTGGCCCTTGAGACGCTGTGTGCAGGCAGAGAGTGAGAGGGTAAGCTCACGGGCAGACGGTGTGAATCCCAGCTTGGCACTTGGAAACTGCGTGGCCTTAGGCAACCTACCAAGCTTTTCTGAGTTTGCTTTCCTCAGAAGAAAAACAGAACTAATAATAATACTTGGTTGTTGCTGTGGAAGTCTGATCATGTCCCAAGCATAAAAAATACTTAGCAGAGTGAGGGGGTAATAGTCATGTTTCACTAAATGTTCAGCAAGTTTCAGTAAGCGCATTGATTGCTATGAAGCCAATTCTAGTCAATCAATCCCCATGATCTCCACCCCTCCCCAAGGGGAGCAGCAACCTTACGTGCTATAGAAAGAGAGGCTGGAGGACATGGCCCACAGAGGCCTCCCAGATTGTGGCAAGGTCATCTAAGGGCTGGAAAGAGAGAAGGGGCCCAAGGGCTCAGCTTGGGACCATCTGAGCAGACTAGAAAATGGGCATCGCCGGACAGAGGAAACAGGGCCGAAAAGGGTTTGTGCCCATGACGGAGCGCTAGGATGGACGTCCCTCCAACGTGGTCCAGAGACCGTCACACGGATGCCTGAAGCTGGAGGAACTGTCCGGAAACCCTGAGCCTGGCTCAACTTGGGCATGATTCAGAAAGCTGGCAACTTTACAGAGAAAGATGAAAGCAGCTTCCTGCGTATGGTTTGGGCATGCCACAGGAGGGGAATTGGGGTATCACAGCCTGGCTCACGGCGAGGAAAGGTGTCTCTGAGGCCCCATCAAGGGCAGAAGTGGAGTCAGGGCTGGCGGGATGCTGAGGAGAAGCAGGGCCCATTTCCTAAAGATGAGGCAGTGGCCCTACATGGCATGGGGACAGAGTCTCAGACCCCGGATTCCTTGTGCACACTCCCCTACTGCCTCTTCCACGACTTTGACGAGTCGCTCTTCACCCTGCCACCCGCCATATTCCCTAGGCTCGGTGTGTCCTCCTGCCAAATGCGGGGGAGGCTACGTCCTCTCTTCCGTGTCCTCACAAGTGTTGCCGTCACCAATGGGTTAATGAACAGAGGTGTATCATGACTGCAAGGGGCAGTCAGCATTTATCTCCTGGAAATTGAGCCTCCTCCAGAGTGGGATCCAGCAGCTGCTCAATGCAGCTGTTCTGGAACCAGGAGAAAACCCCTGTCCAGCTGGAGCGCCCAAAGAAACTGGAAGAGGAGTGAAGCCTGGAGACGGATGAACTCTCACATGAGCTGTTACAGGAGCTTCAGGAGTCCTAACTGGTCAGGTCCTAGCTCAGGGGATGGGGGCTTCTAGCACAGAGCGTGGCCCAGAGTAAAGACTCAATAATTATGTGCTGACCGAATGAGGAAAGTGGGCTTTGTCTAGGTTTTCTCCTGGGCTCAGAAGTAGCTGCACCTCCCCCACTCCTTCACATCCCAAACTTTACTGGTCACCACATGCCCCATTCCTCCAGTTGCTAAGTCCCAGCCCACCTCTCATCTGCGGACCAAGACCGTGGTCTCCTAGCTACTTTCTCTCCTAACCCCAGTTGCTTCCATCTTCCAACTGTCCTTTGCATATTGTCACTTTCGCCCTAGAGCGGAGCCAAACTCTGCCCCCCAGGCCTCCTCTCAGCCCCCGCACTGCAGGAACAACTCTTCATCTTCTTCCTCATCACCTAGCAACTACTAGGTCACTGACCACCCAAAGCGCTAGTAGGTGTAGCATCCCTCTCATTCCTCCACACAGCCTTGCATTTCTTGCCAGCCCTGGTGCGCTCCTGTTTCCTCGAAGAATCGAACTGGTCCTTTCTCACAATCCTGTTCACACCATTTCCCTGTTTCCTCTCTGCTTCCTTTCAACCAACTCACGTGCATCCATCTCTCTGAATCTGGTCCAGGACACTCCTCCAAAGGCTTTCTCCACAATACCTGCCCCACTCTGATGGCCTCCTATACACACGTGTGTAGCCACTTAAGGCTGTCTTGTGCTCTGGCTCATGTGGAAGTCTATCCTTCTTTGTTCTCATGCTTTGTGTGTGTTCCTCTCAGCCGTGAGAGTGTCGGCATCTTGAGGGCAGGTCTGCGGCATCGTGTTTAAGCATCGGGCTGTGCAGCCAGCCAAGCTGGCGTCCCGATTCTGCCCATTATTAGCATTTGCAACTTCAGGCAGAATTTTCAAGACCTGCTTAATATCCTCAGCTGAAATATGGGGCTCAGAATTCCGAGCTCAAGGATGCTGTCAGGATTTCATCAGGTGGATTATGAGATGCTCTTACTAAAGTGCCTGGTATGTTGGAAGTAAGTAATGCATATGACTGTTAGTTGTGCCTAGTTAGTACTCAGTTGTATTTAGTGAGTTAGTATGAAGATGGAGGTGAAATAATGTGATGATGGTGATATTGTAGCCGAGCACGGCCCCCAGTCTCCAACAGCTCTGTGAACACCAGAGTTGCTTAATAGATGTTTAGTAAATTAACAAATGAATGCGTGAGTTGCAATAACAATGGGAAAAGATCAAAAGCGTCCCAGGGTCCTCAGAGACTCTCCCAAGCTTACATCTTTTTGATGTCCTGTCTCCAAAGGACCACCAGTCCTCTTTCTAAGACCAAATGCAGCCAGCCCTATATGGCTCCCCCTCGACAGACCCTGTTCTGAGCTGTCTGCAGGAAGCCCCACGAGACTGTGGCTCAGCCCCTAGGTACTGTTCAGCAATTTCCTTGACAAATAAATAGCCCAGGAAGCCTCAGACAAGTGCGTATCACCTCAACATCTGCTCTTTCAGATGAGCTCTGCTCTGGGTTCTTTCCCTGAAGCCTCTTCAGGCTTCTGGGGCACCAGCCCCTTCCCCAGGGCACCATCCAAGGACAGCTGTGTGTGCTTTATGAGCTTAAGAACAGCCTGTTTTCTTAGTGCAGAGGACCAAGGTGCCAGCTTCCTCGAGGTGGAGAACATAATTCCTCAAGAAGGACTGGCGTCCCCATCAACCGCTCACCCAATGTACCACGTGCTACCTCCCCTTGGGAAGCACGTGGGTCAGTGGCACCATCTGGCCCCTGGTTGAATGACTGAGGGTTCCTTTCAAATATCAGTGGACTTGAAAAGCCCTGAAATAGGCAGAGATTCAAATTTTGCTCACTTGGGATCTGTACCAGGATTTCAAAGAAGCCCCAACACCTGAGCCACGTAGGAAATTTTTTGTGGTCAAAATAAGGGTCAGGAGTAGGTGTGTTAACTCAAGACTCAGGTCAGCATCACTCTCTCCAAGAATTCTCCACACCATCTCCCAGGATAGATTCAATGCCCCGCCTTGAATTCCTTCTGGCTTGCCTGGACCATGGCCCTTGCGGCACCTCACAACCTGGGGTCATTACGTGCACCCATCTTTCCACCTGCCCAGGTGCTCCCTGAGAGCAGTGCTGTGTCTTATTCATCTTGCCTAAGGTCACAAAGCCAGTGAGTGGAGCCCCAGACTGGAGTTTAAATTTTCTGGCTTCACATCTGTACTCAGTGACAACTGACATAAAAGTAGGTGGTGTTGGGTGCCACAGTGACAACGTTCATGGTTATCTAGTAACAACTTTCTGGATCTTCTTTGAAGAGTGGACTTCAGTCCACTCAGTCCTGCCTCACAGATAACCAAGTACTACTTAGTTCTTCCTCTCTCTATCCCCACACGTCTCCCCCAGCAGCCACTGCCTGCATTCTACATTTTTTTTTTTTTTTTTAACAGCAGCTACTCTGAGAAAGAAACACTTGGAACTCTTTCAAATGAGAACCCAGGAATTCATGAGGCCTGGGTGAGGCATGTGAATGGTTTGCAGTCAGAAAATCCGCTCCCAAAGACACTGTGGGCAACAGCCTTCTCCGGACTTAGAATTCTGGCTGGGAGAAGGGTGTCCCTGTGTGGGTATGACATCAGCAGACAGAACTGGAATGCACAGATGGGAGAGCTGAGGAGCCCGGGGGCCAGGAGGGAGCTCGGCTGTGATATCACAAAGGGTCTTTTGACCACCCTTCATCCCGCGAAAACCACAGAGACCGTGCTTTAAGCCGCCCCCTCCCTCAGCAGAGGGGCCTAAAGACACTCTCCTCGAATCAGATGGGTGACCTTTGATCCCAGTGAGGGAGAGTCTGGAAAAGGCAGGAGGTATCAGAACTAAAGGGCCTCGAAGGAAAAAAAAAAAAAATCAGTGCCTGTATGGGATACCCATTCTGCCAGAAGCACGTGGAGCTAATTGTAGAGAAATGAATTTTAAAATAAGATATTGGAAAACCATCCTCTTTGTCACTGACCACAGTTATCACAATTATTTATACGACATCACTACAGCCCACGTGTTTCACAGCAATTAAACTATTGATCTTGCAGCTCTGCGGCACCAAGCAAAACCCACAGCCACCATTCCTGCCCCTGTGGGAGTTGTCCGTCCCCATGCTCAGACGTGGAAGCTGACGCCAAGTAGGAAGTAACCGAGAGTGGAAGAGTTGGTGGTTGGAATATTAAGAATCAATATTTTGAGGGACTTCCCTGGTGGTCCAGCGGTTAAGACTTCACCTTCCAATGCAGGGAGAGCGGGTTCGATCCCCGGTCGGGGAGCTAAGATCCCACATGGCTCGTGGCCAAAAAAAACACACCAAAACATAAAACAGAAGCAATATTGCAACAAATTCAATGAAGACTTTAAAAACGGTCCACATTAAAAAAAAAAAGAAGAATTGATATGATATGCTCATATCGCGTTAGCACAGCAATAGTGGTATGTTCCTCTCTCCATTGGGCCAGCATTTAGTCTGTCATGATGTTATTTTCCAAGAAATTATATAGTGTAGTGAGTGATTAAGTGCATGGCTTCTAGAGGCCGTGACCATGAGTTCCAAACCCAGCCCCGCCACGAACCAGCTATGCAACCTTTGGGAAATGAGTCAGCTTCTCCAACTCCTAGAGTCCTCTTTCATAAAATAATAACAATAACAGTACCTATAACATTCAGCTGATGTGGAGAATTCATGAGTTAGTAGAGGAAAAGCATTTAGCACACAGGCTGGGACATAACTGGAGCTGAACTCAAGTTTCCCGTTATTGTCACAGCCAGTCACGCTCACTCACCCAGGACGTGTCTCTCTGAACTCATGTGTCACAGTCACATCACGGTGAGGGAGAGAGGGCAGGCTTGGTCTCCCATGAGTCTCGACACCGAGATTTGTAGTAAGATGAGTGACACACATTTTTTCTTTTTCCATTCTTTCTGATGGTCTTGAGGCAGGTGCTGGACCTCTTTGTGGCTTCCACCTAGATGTGAGTGGGGATGGTCCTTGGACTGCAATCTCTCCCTCTGCCTACCACACTCCACCTCAGGAACATGCCCTCGTGGCCCCATCATTTTTCTTCAAGTCCAGAGTCAACATTAAGCTAATAAAGGTTACACAAAGTCTTATTCATGCAATGCATTTGATGTATTTTGAAGATACATTAAAGGATAAAATATATGGAATGGTGGGAGTCTGGGAACATACGGAAATCATTCGCCTTCATAAACCTTTTTGTTACAGGAAGTTGTGTGCTCCTGGACCAAAATCTCTTATACTGGATGGTGTGGATGTGGAGAGACAGAAACAGAGTGATGTTCACTTTGGTCTAGCCTCCAGGCCTTGGGAATCAAGGAGATGGATGACGGTAGGACGTGATGGAGGCTGTAGATCAGTGACAGTTCCGTCCAGTCACGCCTGATGACCAAGGGAATGGCAGGACCAAGGGGCAAGTTGGGAGGAAAAACTGGTGTGGGTGGGAAGTGAAGAGTGAGCGTGAGATCTGTGGCATGAAGTTACACGGGCATGGCCAATTGGCCTTGTCTGGTTGCCTTGGAAATTCAGGACGGGTGCTTGTGTCGTTGCTAAGGGTTTGCTTTTGGTTACTGCCGTTCTAGAGGTGGACTGTGAAATCATGACACAAGACATCTCCCAGAGTCAGAATTTCAGCCACTATGTCAGGCTGACCGGCTCGCCTTCTTTCTGAGGGTCAGGTATGACACACTTCGTGGGTTACAGAATATACCAATAGATCAGAAAGTCAGTGGTAAAAGGAAGAACACAAGTCACATTTTCCACTTTCCTTCATGTTGCCCCCAAACAACAACAAAGGACTCCCTCAGGTGAGAAGTGGAAACATTCTCCTATTTCCCAGGATAGCCCCTAAAATAGGCTCCGTGCCTTAACCTATATAAACTTACAAATAAATAGGCAGGCACTTTGAGGAACACACGATAGACATGCTATCCTGGCATCTTCCCTATACAGTCACCGCCATCCTTGAATTCCAACGTTGGAGGAACTTTTCTCTGGGTGAAGCATCTTTTATGATACAAAAACTGTGATGAAGGAGGGGAAGCTATCTTTGGTGGGGAGGGTGGGCGGTAAAGTGAAAGGTCCTGGCCTGGAAGGGGTCCAGGAGATGAGTCTGGTCCCATTGGCTGAGTCTCCCAATCCCTTAGGACACCATCGGCAAAGTGGCGAGTTCAGATGTCCAGGTTATACAATCATATAGGCTATATAGATACGTTTTGTTAGCTCCAATTTTTCCATGACAGGAGAGAATGGTGCCCATTGAAAGGTTAACAAGGGGACAACATAAACCTGGAGAAGTGGGCAGGGGGCATCTTTGAGGAGCTAAAGAGAAATCTCATTTTGCATCACAGTTTCCACAGTTTTGCTTGGGGCTGGTTCAGGAATTTCTTTCCAGAGTCTACATCATTTTCAAAATCTGAATTTATCTATCATTACAAAGAAAAACTCAGCGTTTATCTTTCGCTCCGATGTAAGACTGCAAACCAAGTGACATATTCTGAGGGTTAAGCCCTTTCTCCTCACAGACCTTTTCCTTCTGTCACCTTTGGTCAGCCTCATGCCAGTGTCCACCACCAGGGGTTGCTGGCTCCCTTCTGCTCCTTGGGGACTTTCTGATTTTGCCCCAATTAGCAGGAAGGGGAAAGAGGCAATGGTGAGAGGAGGGGAAGGGTCAGGGAGCTGAGGGCAGGGAAATCTCAGGAAAGGAGAAGGAGACTGTCCAGGTGTTACTCTTTGGGCTCCAGGAGAGGCTCTAATGACCACCCCTGCCTCATAAGGCCCTGGGGCCTAGATCAGAAGCTCCTACATCCTGGGTCTGCAGACTGGAGTCCATTGACTGGACTTCCGGCTGCATCCCTGGGCAGTGAGCTTTATTTCCCATCCCTCAAGGGAGACCAGGGAAAAGCAGGACGGGAACATTTCTTTGTTCCTCTCCAGCCAACAGGACTCTGCCCATGTCAGCTTGCTGTGTTGCTCTAGTAAAAGAGAGACCAAAAGAAGCCAGCAACGAAATGATGTCCACCGCTTAATTTCCTACCGGATTTCTAAGCAGGTAATTATTTCCTCAGCCTCCAGTGGACTGCAAGCAGGCTGGCGAGTTTTTATTATTACACACACTACATAAACAAAGGTGTCAGATGATTAAGAGTAATCTTGTCCGCCACCCGCCCAAGGATTTTCTTTATTCAGCAGAAAACCATGCACCTGCATAGCTTCCCCCCTGACTTTCTCATCTGGCACCTAAGATGAGCAGGTCAGAGGATCTGGGAGCAAGTGGGAGCGAGGGAGATATTTCTGTGACTGAGGCCCAGGAAACGGGACCCCTGGGCTCTCACACTGGCCCACTGTGTGCAACCTCTGGGAGTCTCTAGTTCAAGTCCGCTCTGTAACATCCTGCTACAGAGGACTCAAAGGGAATCTTGCAAAAGAGTCAAAGGGAATCTGGCAGGTTGCCACCCTCAAGGGTGTCTTGTCTAAAGCAACTAAGATGCCAAACAGAATTTAGAAAGCAGTTTCACATTTCATTTCTGATTTAATTCACACCACACGTCGTAGGGGCACAGGAAACACTGGTTGATTTCATAAATGAGCTACAGTTCTGATGCGATGAGAAGAGCAGTTATTTTTAGTCACACTTCATGTGTAAATAAACTGACTCGGAGAGGACACACCTAAAGTCATATACAGCTAACAAGTGGCAGAATCAGAATTTT
>NW_020172457.1:3658023-3712537 GCF_003031525.2 Neophocaena asiaeorientalis asiaeorientalis | reverse complement strand
GCTGTATGTGGCCACGGAAAGGATGGTCTTGTAGAGGAGGGCTCTTCACAAGAGAGTGACGATTGCAGCAGGCTTTTAAAGGAGGAATGGGATTCCAGCGGCAGGCGCTGCAAGGAAGATGGCGTCCTGGGACAGGCTGGGATGAGGGGTGAGGCAAATGTCAAGTGTGTGCAGTGGGAGGTGCCAGCTATGGCCAGGCCACGTGACTGCAGAGGGACACAGTGGGGGGTTGGATGCAGGCACAAGAGACCCTCGAATGCCCTTCAAAGTGCTACACTTTCATCTGTAGGGAAGGGGGGAGTGTTGTATGTTACAGGGGTGGGAACTGACATAATCTGACTTTAGAAAAATTCAGAGAACTTCCCTTGAAGATGGGCGTTTTCGGTCCTTTAACAAAGATGAGAACCTACTTATTGTCTAAAACAGCTAAACACAAAACCCTCCTCCACCACCATGAGGCTGCCTACTTTGTGTTGGGAGCGGAGTGTCTTGAATCATCCACATCGACCCTGTTCTCCTGTGGCCACTTCTAGCGTTTGGGTTAAGGGAACAACACATTTCTTTCCACCAAGCTCGCTAACTGGGGTTTTGGAAAACTTTGATATTCTTAATACAAACTGAATCAATCAATTTTGACTCATGGAAGATGAGACTCAGTCACAGCATTCTAGCACTTCCCTGATGGAGAAGAGACCTCGACTCTCCCATGCCTCCTGGCCACGATTTTAAAAAACAGAGTTCACTTGTCTATGAAGCAGTTACTCAACTAACAACAGCTTCGCGTTCAAACTTTGAAAAGGGATTTTGTGACCATTATTTCAGTGCATCCTACATCAGTGTGGTGAGCCAGGTTGGCAAAGTGTACACTCAGGCTCCCACCCTCCAGCAGATGAGGAATGAATACCGAGGTGTTCCATGGTACCCAAGGTCACATCACCATTGTAGTTCGGTCAGGTCTCTTCACTCCTAGCCTGCTGCCCTCACCAAGATGCCTTGGTGTTCACTTCCTCTTAACAATCCTTTAAGTAAGGGATGGAGGGATTTTCCTGGCCACAGGGAAATCCCCTGCTTAGCCCCCCACCTCCCCAGTTCCATCAACTGAGAGTGAGATGAGTAAACAGGGTACTGTGAAACTGCCTGTTACCTTAGTTATTTAATTTTATTGTGTTGTGTTGGGTTATGTTGTGTTGTATTAGATTGGGTTATGTTGGATTGGGTTGGTTGGATTGTGTTGGATTGTGTTGTGTTGTGTTGGATTGGGTTATATTGTGTTGGGTTATATTGTGTTGTGTTAGATTGGGTTATGTTGGATTAGGTTGGTTGTATTGGGCTGTGTTTTGTGGGGTTAGGTTATATTGTGTTGTGTTGTGTTAGACTGGGTTATGTTGGATTGGGTTGGTTGTACTGTGTTGTGTTGGATTGGGTTGTGTTGTACTGTGTTGTGGTGTGTTGGATTGGGTTGTGTTGAGTTGTGTTATGTCGGATTGGATTGGATTTACTTGCTCTGTGACTCAGTAGAGCAGGACCCAAAGTCTGCCCTGATGCTCAGGCTCCATGGTAAGTGCTGTCCCTTCGCTGGCACTTGCCAAGCCACAGTGGTTTCACAATGACCAAGTCCCAAGTCATGCACGACAGAAGCAAAGTGGGCACCACAAGCCAGTCAGCACTCACTGCCTGGACACCAGCTCCAGGGGCCTCCCAGCCTGTTCCCTCCTCAGCGGCTCAGGTTGCAGGCATCCAGGCAGCTTGAGGAAGGGGGAGGGAAGGAAGCCAAGCGCAGGGGTGGAGGACGAGAGAGCCAGGCAGAGAGAAGGCGGGCAGGGGCAGAGTGTGCAGCCAGAGAGCATTCTCATTCCGGAGGAACACGAGAATCTGTGGCTCCTGGCAATGGCTGGGATCTGTTGATCTGTTTTCCCTGAAGACCTGATGTAACCTGGTCCATGAAACTCAACCCAACTGGTTTGGACATAAGGTCACGGCCTCAAGACAAGGCAAGGTCAGAAGTTCATCCCCGAACACAAGTGGGCCCACAGGTGGTCAGAGGGGAGGGGAGGTAGGCAGGGGTCAGCCCTCCTCTGAGTGGCTCTGGGGATCTAGAGCCCTTCTAGCCAGATAGGGGACAGTTACTCTTTCCTGCCCTTCTGAGCACTGGAGAAGGTCAGACTCTGGCTGGGTTCTGAAGGCGGGGTACACAAAAGAGGAAACTGAGGCAGAAAAGACCTCAACACTGGCCAGCAGCCCGAGCCTCAGGGAAGGATGAGTTATCAGCCTGTGCTCACTTGCTCTGGATCCCGGGGAGCTTGGCTGAGGGAGGGCCAGGGCTCACGGCCTCTGGGCTCACACCCTCCCTCCCTGCCCTGTCCTGCCCTTCCTGGGAGCCTTTCCCTCCCCCACCCCTGCAGAGTTCACTTGACGACTCTCACTAACATCTTTACCTCCTGTGTTCTGGAAAACAGGAAGGGAGAAGGAGCCTCTGGTTATCACTGTGCACTTTCTTTCCTTTTTCCTTCTTCTCTGCCTCCAATGTCATCCATCCCTGAACATAGAAATCGAATGCATCTGTACTTGTGACAACAGGTGAACCAACAGCTGCTGCTGTGGGCTACCCGGGGTCAGAGGGTATGTATGTGCTGTGTGTGTTTTCTAAAGCTGCTCCTTAACCAGGGTGAACGCTGTGTTGAATTCTGCACCTCCCTCCACAGCCAGTAGGTGGCAGAGCTGCAACAGGCCGGTGATTCTAGTCCTGCGGCACCCGGCCCCTCAACACTGGTCAAAACTGGTCCAACTGTGGGAGGAAAGCAGTGTCCACAGACACCCCGGGGTGGCCCACACTGAGGTCCTGGACAAGATAATTTGGGGCCGAGCTAGCTAAAAACTGTTCCGATAAGGCCCTCCCCTCCCCTCCCCTCTTCTGTTCCTCTATATTTCCCCCTAATTTTATCTAGAAAGGGGGGAGCCTATTAACATTTACAAAGCATCTGCAGGAATGCTTTTCAGATTTTGTGGGAGTTTGTGAAAATGCAGCTTCACTGTGCGCTCGGATTCTCGCTCAGCATGGCTGAGGGGGAGCCCAGGAACCTGCATTTGGAGTAAGCACCCCTGGTGATTCCCAGGCCGCGGCCCGGGAACCCAAACTGAGCGATAGAAAACTAGGACACCCCCGAGTATCGTGACGAGGGCTTCATACTAAGATCTGTTCTCAGGTCTCACGTAATTTTTCATCCTCTCCGCTTGTTTCTTACTCTTCAAACATACTGCCGCTGTCCTTCTCCACCATGAAGTTTAAGCTCTACATTAGTTAGGGACCACTTTTCTGTTTTCCTTATGCTAATTTCCTGGTGCTCTAAGATCACTGGACTTCTTGCTCCTTGAGACGGTTTTCTCAGGCTGCCCAGCTCTCATCCTAACCTTTCTTTCATTCTGCCTAAGGTCCTGAAAAGCCTAGCACTTTCCCCTACCTTGACTGTCAGGGAGCTCTGCTGGAATTTGCAGTACAGAGGCCACTCTCCATCCCTCTCCCCCTCTCCATCCCCCTGCCCACCTCCTCCACCCAGCCACCCAACTGGATTGCCCTGGCGAAAGGTTCCACTCCTTTGGTGTCTTCTGAGCGGGGCTCCCAGTCAAGCAACCTGAAGCTCAGCCACGGATGTGCTTGGGGAACAGGGCATCTCCCCAAAGTCAGCGGACATAAGAAACCTCACCCCCAAGTGATCAGGCTGGTGCCCCTAAGGCAATGGCAAAATCAAACTCTGAAGACCCCATGGATTCGTTTGCTAGGGCTGCGACCCTAGCAAACGACCTAGGGTCGTTTGCGACCCTAACAAACGACCACAAACTGGTTAGCTGAAAGCAACAAACTTATGCTCTCACAGTTCTGGAGGTTAGAAATCTGAGATCTGAGAAATCTGAGATCAAGGTGTTGGCGGGGCCAAAGGCTCCAGCGAAGAATCCTTTGCTCCATCCTAGCTTCCGGTGGTTACTGGCAAAGCTTGGCATTCCTGCGCTATGGCAGCATAAGTCCAGTCTCTGCCTCTGACTTCACATGGCATCCTTCCCTGTGTCTCTCTATCTCTGCATCCAAATCTCCAACTCTTCTCCCTTATAAAGACACTGGGCATTGGATTTAGGGCCCACCCTAATCCAGCATGACTTGGATTACATCTAAATAACTTCATTACATCTGCAAAGACTATTTCCAAATAAGGTCACTTTCACAGGTCCTGGAAGTTAGGACTTTAGTGATTCTTTTGGGGGGCAGACAATCAACCTACCACATCCCATAAACCAAAGGCGCTCCTTTCATGGCTTATCTTCTGATTGAAAGAGGAGAGCAGGTTTAGGGGTCCAGGGCTTGCTTCCCTGAGCATTTCACATGAATAAAGGTATTTCTTATGGCGGACACAGTATGACAGCCCAGTTCACACACAGGCCCTTGTGACTTCCTGGATTAGAAGAGTTTAAAGCATGTCAGCTTTTGGGGTTCCCTGGTGCAATGATTCTCAAAGTGTGGGCCCCTGACCAGCAGCATCTGGGAATTTATTAGAAATGCAAATTCTTCTGCATCACTAAAGACCTATGGAATCAGAAACCATGAGGTTGAGGCCAGCAGTCTGCATATAACAAGCCCTCTCTCAGTGACCTTGGTGCTGAGTTGAGGTTGGGAATGATTACTCCAGCAGAAGGGGGCACACGGCATCCCCGGGGAGAGCCAGCAACTGGCTATCACATTCGTTGCCCCAAATCTCCCTTTTCTTCTGCCCTCCCATTCCTGGCAACGCCCACTCCCAGCCGCCTGCCCCGTCTCCACCCCTGAGCAGCTGGAGGATTCCAGCACATCAACTCCCTCCACACTCACTGGCCCGCATTTCTCCCATGTTTCCCTCTCGCTGTCTCCCCTCCCAGGCTCTCTCACCACCCCCTCACACACACTCATCATGCCCTCAACTCCTCAAACTTGGCTTTTTCTCTTGACAAAGAGAAGAGCTTGGTAGGGGGTGGTTAAGTTAACTCTGATCACACACAAAACAAATAGCTATTTTTCTATCTGCCAAGCTGCCGAAGACAAGTGTGTCAAACCCAGGATCTGCGTGAACGTCAGATCTACAGTTACCCCAATGTGTCTCTGTTCTAGGCAAGCTTTTTAATTTTTTTTTTTTAAATCATGGTCCAATTCCCAGAGAGATACTGGTGACAACCTCTCGGATGTTCACTGCACTGGCTATGACAGTCTCCGTACACGTTGCCCTACCTGGGGAAGGAGCAACCCCCATAAACAGCAGACGGTGGGTCACCTCTGACATCTGCTCCCCACACTGCTGATCCCCTGGTAGGGCTCGTTCAAAGCGATGCTGAGCTGAAGTGTTGGTGCGCCACGTGTGTTCGCTATGTCGGCATGCGCTAGCGACAGACCTGCAGGAAGGCAGATAGACAGGCAGGAGGGAGCCCGGGGGGACGGACATGTGTTGGAGGCTGGTGAGCGTTCAAGACAAGATTTTAAAGATATTTCTGTGGGTTGGGCGTGGGGAGAAGCGGTGAGCATTTTGGCGAGAGCCAGGGTGCAAGTCCAGGGGAGACCTGTGTGTAGGTGACTGACCTCCCAGCACAGTTCTAAGTCGCTGGCGAGACTGCCCAGCAGAGCACCTGGGAGGAAGGGAAGCCAGGTGTGGGGAGGAGGGGAAGGAGGGAGGGGAGGAAGTCCCAGAGCCCCACTGCAAAAGAAGGTGGCAACAAGCAGGGACTGGTGTATTTGCATGTCTAGCCAACTGTGTTGATGTTTGGGCAAATTACCATCCAGTTTCCATGCCTTTTTTCCCCAATTGCCAAACGGGGCACAATTACAGCAGAATCACAGTGAGGAAAAAAAAAATCCATGCAATCAAAATGAATACGGGGAGGGAAAGGTTTTGCAAAAGGAACGTGGCAGAGAAATCTGGAAATCTTTGCATGCAGGCACTCTGGTCTGAGACAGGATTTGCATTAATTTTGAAAACTAGATGCACAAAGGCTTGAGTTCAAATTCCCTACAACGGCTGCTTTATTCATCTCCTTTCTTCTAATGGAGCATTAGAATGCAAGAGGCAGTGGTCCCAATCTTTCTATCACACAAGAAGGTAGCCTGGCTGAGTGTCCGGAACCACAGCTCCCCTCCCCAGCAATTGAGTCTGATGTGATTTCAACCTCTCAGGGCCGTTCCGCAGCCTCAAACACCGAACAGTCCCTGGCCAGTTCGGAGTCCATCACTCTATGACTATTGCTAATTTAGTTTAAAACACTCCTCCCTTGGGAATTCCCCGGTGGTCCAGTGGTTAGGACTCCGCTCTTTCACTGCCAAGGGTGTGAGTTCGATCCTTGGTCTTAGAGAATTAAGATACCGAGAGCCGCAAAATTAAAATAAAAATAAAACACTCCTCCCTTCTTCTTAAGTGTATCATGTCCCATATGCATTTTTAAACTATTGTGACACCGATTTTGCTTTGGGGATTTAGGAGATCATTGGGTCCTCTTCGAAACAACCAGAGATACCCAGGAAGAAAGGGATGTCCCAAACCAGGTTTGGTTATCACTGTCAACTTCCTGTGACTTACAGATCCACTCAGACTTTAAACAGCACAGTTTATCCATCACCTCTCAGGGGTCCCTGTTAGACAATGTAAGCCAGAGGGGCTTTAAGATCAGAAACACAAGGGTTGGGGAGGGGGGCACATTTATACTGGTGAATTCTCCTCCAGAACTGATGAAATACACTGGGTGACATAATGGAAATTCATGGAGGGAAGAGATCTATGGAAGGAGAGACTCATAACTCAGGTGGCCACTGAGCTGTGATCCCCGTGAGTTCACCTTGTCTGGCCCGTCTCCCCCCACCCCCCATCCCCGCCACCAACCTGGCTGTAAATCACCTATGTACTTTGCTGAGAGCTGGTGGGTGATTCATGAAACCCAACAGACAGGTGCCCTGGTGGGAACAGGACGGTGAGGGGTGGAGGAGTGCAAGGAGGGGATTCCAGGGTTCTAACACCGTGGTTTCCACAATGCCTATCCGTGTGCCTCCGCGGCACTGGCTCAAGAGCCTGAGGACCCGTCCTCTCCAACTGCTGGCTTCTCAGGCTCCCCAGCTGGGTTAAGGCGGCCAAGACTCTCGCTCCAGCAGAAGGCAGCATGTGTCTCGTCCCTCTCGCCATTGTTTTCCTTCGCCAGCTAAGGCTCTCATCTCTTCTCCCCTCCTTTCTACTGTCCTAATGTTCCTTCCTCTCTCATCACCCTGCCCCTGTATTAAGGAATTGCCTAGTTTACCTATGCTGGAGGGGAGGAAGAGGGGTTGAGGGTGGAAATAATTCTTAGTTCTTCTTCAGACAAAGTGATGATGGGGTGTGTTGATGTGCAGTAATAATCACCATGATACCATGAGGTCTGCTTAGGTTCCAGCTTTACAAAGTGGACTGTACATGTCGCGTCTCAGCCAATCCTCCTAGGGGTATGAGGAGTTAGATAGACATCAGTATCCCCAAGGCCTATAAGGAGGGCAGTAAAAGCAAAGCTTTCCACCCAGAGGCCTGACCTGGGTCCACCTGAAATCTCTCAGGACAATTCTAGGCCCCTTTGGAGCCCCTCCCTCCAAAGTAGGTCTACCAGATCCTCCCTCTAGGCAGGGCTCTGCTGGGCAGAGTCATTGGACCAGGGACTCCTCTGGGCGGTGGGTGGAGGGGCCCCTGCTAGGCCACTACAGCATGCATGGGCCATCCTCAGACTCTGCCCAAAGTTCTGAACCCAGGATGGAGGACTGGTGATCTCCTGTATAGATACGTCACTTTTGAGAAGACTCGTTGGTTCCATTTTTTTGCCACTTCGATATCTGCGTGGCTGCAGGAAAGACATGTCACCTTCTGTGCCTCAGCTCTGTCATGTGGAAGTGAGGGCCCCGTATCTCTGGGGTTCCTCCAAGCATAAGATGCTGTGATTCTATAAGAGGTGCAAACTAATTCAACTGCAGATAATCACAACATACTCCTGAGGATTGAGGTGAAGCTGGGCTGTGCTGAGCCATGCAGGTATGATCAGAGACAGGCAAATGATGTGTCACGAGGGCCCCGGAGAGATTTCTGTACAAAAAGTAGGCTCCCTCTCCAAAGTCAGTGGAGAGCAGAGGACAAGGACGTCAACAAAATCGGGACTCTTAAGATCCTTCTAAGAGGAGAGTGAAAGGAATGGATGGGAAGGGAAGAGGAGGAGAAAACAGAGAAGAGAGAATGAGAGAAAAAAGAGAAAAATTTAGGGCTTCCCTGGTGGCGCAGTGGTTGAGAGTCTGCCTGCCGATGAAGGGGATGCGGGTTCGTGACCCAGTCCGGGAAGATCCCCCATGCCGCGGAGTGGCTGGGCCCGTGAGCCATGGCCGCTGAGCCTGCGCGTCCGGAGCTTGTGCTCCGCAACGGGAGAGGCTACAACAGTGAGAGGCCCGCGTACCGCAAAGAGAAAAATTTTAAAGATCTGCCAGGGCTGACACTCACGTGAAAACGTCCCAGCAGATTTGCATTTCCTGCTAACAATCATCTGTTTTTATTTATTCTGGCAGGGTCTGCATGTCATGTAATCACCGTTTTAGTTCATTTCCCTCCAATGATAGATTGTGGTAAGTCAAGTTGGTTGTTAATAATGCTACAATCTACCTAACAAATTTTGAGCCTGTAGTACAGCTTCATTAGTATGTTTAATTTATCGTTACAATTCCTTCAGGTTAATGGTTTGAGAGTATGTTGGAGTTTAATCTGAGCAGTTATTATAAAGTGCTTGTTTCTCGTGAAAATGTAAAACTGAGATACCCAAGATTTACTCGGGATAAACTGGCCAGAATAAATCTCTTCTTCGCACTGGGAAAGGAATGAACATTGGCTATTAAAAATGTTCAGAATTGGAGAGCCCTTCTGGTAACCTTAGAGTAATTTTGCAGATTAAACTGCCTTTCCCCGGGGCTAATGGAAGAGATGCCTGAATCCGAATTCATTCGGACAGGATTCTCTCTGGATGCTGCAGGGTGCCATGGGCATCAGAAAATAGATGAAAACTGAATTTTGCCCAAAAATAAGCATCATGGATTCCTGGAAAGGTGTCTGAGGGTTGGATGATGGTGACAGGAAACAAGAGTCCAACTTCTCAGCTTTCCTTGGGTCCTCAGGAAAAAGATTAAAATCAAGAACACAAGGCCTCTGTAGAGAACAAAACAGGACGGCAGCCTTCTCTTCTCCGGCTGGAATTTCGCTGGGGTCCTCGGCCTGGCAAACCACCAAATACACTCTTTCGGCAGCTCAGGCACCTGCCCCCACCCACTTTTACTTCCAGGGCTCCTCAGAGGGGTCCATTCTTCCGGGTAGCTTTTAGCTCAGCCCAGGAGAAGGAAGAGACCCTCACTCTGCCTCCAAATTAAGCATCCAACTTCTCAGAGCAACTTCTAGGGCGCCTAAAACTACCCCTGGACCTGGTGTGTGGGCAAAGGTGCTCCAGATGTTTCATAAGATGCTTTGGGGTGTCTGGCCATCTACAGTCAGGGGTTTGTTGGTAACTGAAAGACGGCAGTGGAGTTCTTGCAATTTTACTAATCAGGGCCCCTCTGCACATGTCTCTGGCTCCTCTGGGAAGCTCAAGAAGACAAGTGTTATGAGTTGAATTATGTGCCCCCAAAGATATGTTGCAGTCCTAACCCCCAGTATCTGTGGATGTGTTTTTTTGTTTTTTTGTGGTACGCGGGCCTCTCACTGTTGCGGCCTCTCCCGTTGCGGAGCACAGGCTCCGGACACACAGGCTCAGCGGCCATGGCTCACGGGCCCAGCCGCTCCGCGGCATGTGGGATCTTCCCAGACCGGAGCACGAACCCGTGTCCCCTGCATCGGCAGGTGGACTCTCAACCACTGCGCCACCAGGGAAGCCCTGTGGATGTTGTTTTATGTGGAAATAGTGGCTGTGCAGATGTACGCAAGATAAGATGAGGTTTTTAGGGTGGGCCTTAATCCAGTATTACTGATGTCCTATGAAAGACGAGAATGCCATGAGAAGGTGAAGGCAGTGACTGGAGTGATGCAGCTATAAGGCGAGGATGGGTGGCCACTATCAGAAGCTGGAAGAGGAAGGAAGGATTCCACCCAGAGGCTCAGGGAGAGCACGGCCCGGCCCACACCTTGGTTTTAGACTTCAAGCCTCCAGAACTATGAAACAATAAACTTTTGTTATTTCATGCTACCCAGTTTGTGGTACTTCGTTACAGCAGCCCTAGGAAATGAATACAAGAAAGCCCAGTGGGTCATCCTCAGAAGTTAAAGATGGCCACGTGAGAGGCGAGGGGAGGAACGTGGTGTGCAGAGCCCGCAGGGCCTGGGAGGCAGTGGATGCCACAGAAGCTGACTTCCTGGACACAGCAGCCCTTCCTATCACCCCTATCCAGTCTCTCTTCTCTTCCGCAGACCTTGCATTGAGTCACCTTGTGTGACGTTAACTTTATGTGTCAACTTGACTGGGCCACAGGGTTTCCAGATGTTTGGTTAAATATTCTGGGTGTTTCTGGATGAGATCACATTTGAATTGGTGGACTGAGTAAAGCAGATGGCCCTCCCCAGTGTGGGTGGGCCTCATCCAATCGGTTGAAGGTGTGAATGGAACAAAAAGGCTGTAATAAAGAATTCTCTCTCTCCCTCTCTCTCTCTGCCTCACTATCTTTGTGCTGGGATGTCAGTCTTCTCCTGCCTTTGGACTCAGACTCAGACTGAAACTTACACCATCTGCTCTTCTGGTTCTTGGGCCTTTGGACTCAGAGACTGGACTCTCTAGCTTGCTGACTGCAGACCTTGGGCTTTCTCAGCCTCCATAGTCACATGAGCTAATTCCTTATCACCTATCGTCTATCTATCTATCTATCTATCTATCTATCTATCATCTATCTATCACCTATCTATCATCTATCTATCTATCTATTACCTATCTATCATCTATCTATCTATCTATCTATCTATATATCTATCATCATTCTATCTATCTATCTATCTATCACCTATTTGCCTGCCTGCCCATCTCTCTCTCTGTCTCCTACTGGTTCTGTTTCTCTGGAGAACCTAGACTAAGACACTTTGGAATCAGATGCCTGAAGGCCCTTGAATAATGCGTCCCAGGCATTTCCATGACTTATGTGATCTGGGCCTCTCTCTACACGCATCCACCCCACTCTTCTCTTTGCCCATTTCACTCCCATTTCTCTAGCCTTCCTGCTGTGCTTCCAACCTCAGTCTCTGCCTCAGGACTCTTCTGCCCACTGGGATGCTTCCCCAGAGGACTTCACAGGACTGCCCCTCAATTCTTGCAGGTCTCTTACTCAAATGGCATCTCCCCTCAGAGGGGCCTTCCCTGACCCCCCAGTTCCCATGGCTCCCACACCCCTCAGCTGCCTCCATTCCCTCACCCAGCTTTTTCTCTATAACACAACCTGAACCTACAGCTCTTGATTTATTGCTTGTTTCCCTGCTAGAATTAAGCTCCCTGAAGGCAGGAACCATGTCTGTCTCGTTCCCCACTGTTCCTCCAGCATCTGTGCCCAGTGGGTGGCAAAGGGTACTCAGTAAGTTTTGTGGCAGGAAGGGAGTGAGGAAGGAATGAAGGAAGGAAGGAAGGAGGGAGGGAGGGGAACAGCCTTGCAAGCCCAGGCCCTGAGCCCACCATCCACCATCCAAGGATGGCCCCGGAGTCCACTCATGACCAGAGATCCTGTAGTTTGACACTCCTGAGGGAGGCTGTAGTCTAGGGGTTACAAGTGCCAAGAGATAGGTCGGTTGTGTCAATAAAAATTACATATATATAATATATAATAAATATAGTGTAGTTTTTAAGATAAGCTTTACATGAAGGTTCAGGGAAGGTTATGATTGCTAACTATTAAATTCTATTTACCTCTCATTCCCACCTCCACCCCCAAATCCTTTGAAGTGGCTAATTCTTCTTCCAGAACAAGATCAATATATACCCTGCTCGCCTGCAAAAGGAGGCCCCCTGAGTGCATTTCAGGGGTCACCCCTGCGACTCCGCAGTCAACCCTCACTCAGAAATAACAGCCAAGAGCTTGTGATGCTCCAGATCTCCAGGACACAGAAGGGAGCACGGTGTGTGCGGAAGGTACCGTCTTCACTCTGTGTGATTTACTCATCAAATTCGACTAAATTTAAAAGCTTTGGCAATAATGTTCATGTGTGAGTTAAAAAAATAAGTTTAAAAAATGATCAGAGCCTGCGGTCTGCATATGAAGGAGGGACATGAACTCAGTCCCTGATGGCCGAGAACGTTCCAGCAAGTCCTCTGGTGACCAGACTCCTTGCCCACCTGTTTGATGGAGAGGAGGTCCCCACTCTCCCTGATGGGCTCTGAAGACAGGGAGACCCGCCCCTGCTGGGGACACAGGTGAGCTCCCTCATCCATCTGGAAGGAAACCAGCAATGGGGGCAGAGAACACCCGGTCCCTGCGGAAGGGGCGGGGCGGGGCAGGGGGGCAGATGTCTTCCCAACGAGGCCCCTGGCCCTGCTAGCGGGGACTGGGCTGCCTGTCCCCGCCTCCACGTCAAGTGAAGGGTCACTGGGGTCGGGCAGGCGCTGGCTTCTCTTCCTCCTGACAGATCCGTAATTAGAAGGAGACAGAACATTCAAAGAGGAGTGTTTGGCTCCAGGCACATCCCTGTCAGCCTGTCAAGCAGAAGCCTGTTCTCCATGAGCTATTTTGAGCCATCTTCTCAGCTGCATTTCTGATCCTCTTGGCCCATGACACCCTCCCCGCCTCCGACGCCCCCCCACTGAGTCTCCATCATGACATCACCGAGGCTCACAGGTCTGGGGGAGGCCTGGACAAAAGGAGCATTTTGTGCAAGATGCTTGAGCACTGACAGCACTGGGGCAGCCGCCTAGCCCTGCCCCACACCTCCTTCCTCTGGTCCAGTGGGCTGTGCACAAGGACCACTGGGCATGGGGTCTTCACTCTGTGAGAGACTGTTACCAGAAGCTATGAGGGTCCACAGATTCCTGGCCTTGGAGAAAGTAAGGGGTGACAGTTCCTTAGAGAGCATTTCATGGGAGCCAAACCAGAAGAAGAACAAGAGATGGTGTGTTCTCTATCCAGATCTGCCCTGCAGAATTCCTGGGGACGGGAGAGCCAGGCAGCTCCAGAAAGACTACACACCGTGCATGAGTCCCCAGCGCCACGCCAGCTGGAAGAACACCCCAGAAAAGAACAGCTCCTCTCCTCAGCCCTGCGAGGAAGGTGCTCTCGGGGAAGCTTTATGAGTCAGCTGGTAGGAGATGGCCACCATGTACCGAGGCATCTGCCACGCAGAGTTCACAAGCACTGGTCCCCATCATACTCCATCCATGTCACGCTCCCCCCAGCCGGCACCTCCATGGCTCGCCCAATACGGACCACATGGTCCCCATAAGGAGGCCCTCAGTGTGCACTCCTGGCACTCTCTGGGCAGGCTGGGGGTGAGAGAGTGGGCTACGCAGGTGTGGGCTGCGGGGACAAGGGAGCATGCTTACAAAGCAGAGACAGCGGGCGTTAAAAAGTGAAGGCTGGGGCTTCCCTGGTGGCGCAGTGGTTGAGAGTCCACCTGCCGGTGCAGGGGACATGGGTTCGTGTCCCGGTCCGGGAAGATCCCACGTGCCACGGAGCGGCTGGGCCCGTGAGCCATGGCCGCTGAGCCTGCGCGTCCGGAGCCTGTGCTCCGCAACGGGAGAGGCCACAACAGTGAAAGGCCCGCGTACCACGAAAAAAAAAAAAAGGGAAGGCTGGATTCTGCGCTACAGGGTATGTCACTGGGCGTCAGCCTCAGTGCACGCTGAACCCACCGCCTGCCGTGAGGGATAAATACAGCACTTCGTCCTCTGAGTCGTGCTGCTGGCAGCACCTATTGTGGGAGATGGGCGCTCTCGCTCCCGTTTTCCGTATAATAAAGCCCGTCACTGCTGCGTCCCGCTGAGAAGGAAGGCTCCTTCCTCGTGGCTGTGGGTGGACAGCACAGCCTTCAGTGGCAATGGCTTTTCATCGAGAGGATGCCCCTCCTCTGGGAGGGTCTGCGTAGAGACACACTCACATTCTGTCCTGGGCCAAGGACTGCCCATTCTTCTGTGATGGCTGACTCAAGTGAGGAGAGAAGAGCATGGACCAGAACTGGATCTTCTCTGAATACCACACTGACCATCTCGAACTAGCTGTGCAAACTGACACAGGTGACGGTGATCAGAGTTACTACATGCGCTATTTCATGTCACGTTCACGACAAGTCTAAGAGGTAGAGACCATTGCAGATGAGGAGAAGTTGTCTTTAATGAAGACCTAACCATGAAGGATGACACACCTGGCCGGAGATCCTCATGGTCTTGTTTCCAGGGGAAGCTCGGTTTGGTTTCTCCAAGGCCATGGTTCTCAAGGGGTGGGCCCGGGGCCGGCAGCGTCAGCATCACTTGGTTTGTTCAAAATGCAAATTCTCAGGCCCACTCCGAGACCAGAATCAGGAACTCTTGAGGTGGAGCCAGCAGTGCCTGTTGTAACAAGTCCTCCAGGTGATGCTGAGGCTCACTCAGGTTTGGGAACTTCACTCAAAGGATACCTATTATCAGCCCATACAAGAAACCTCCAGGCAGAGTATAAATGCCCCTGCTCTGCCCCTCACCACAGGTGGAGTCTGTCCCTTGTCCCTTGAAGTCAGCTCCAACCTTACCCTTCTAACATTCACCTCAAACCCACTGTGGAGTCTCCCCTGTAATCTTCGGGAAGCCACCGCCATCACTTCCTCGCTCCACGCCTGACACTGACTCTTGGTGTACTTTTAAGTGTTTTTTGTGTGTGTTTTCCCTTTTACATAAGGAAATGGTGAGTTCCTCCTGTTGCATTCCTACAAAATTCTGCCCAAGGGAGATCAGCCCCATGCCTGCCTGTCCCCCTGCTGTTGGCCCCATGCCCCCGGGATCCAGTGACATCACACACTGCCTTGATGGAAACCAGAGAGAACTGGTTAAGCACAACCCTTAATTGTGGCCGCATTGCCCGAGAGCCCAGAGCCAGTTCCAACTACTTTGCCTCGTTTGCATCACCGGCCTCCAGCTCCATGGGTTGTTTTTAACTAGCAGAATAATGACAATTCAAAGCCCTCTGCACCAGCCATTCTCAAGGGATCGCAGGGCATGTGGATAAAAATGGGTTGGCTCCTGGCCTCTGGATGCTCTCTGGAAATTTGGGGATACTGACAGATGAGTGGGGCCCCGCCCAGGAACTAGAGTTCCCAGGTTCTAGTCCCGCTTTATTCAGTGACCTTGACCCAGTGGCTCTGAGTCCTGTGATGAAGATTTTCTGTTTACAAAATTGGGAGGATTCCATCATTCATTCAACAGATATTTTTTGACCTTAAGGGAAGCCGGATGCTGTGCTGGGCATCGGGTACGAATAATGTATATGAGACCTAACTCTTCTCAGGGGTGCTTTGCATTGTGTGTTAAGGGCTAGAGCTGAAATCCAGAAAGTGGGTACCCGGAGAGGCAAGCGGATGGGTCACAGAGCAGATGCCCCTGAGCTGATTCTTAAGGAATGAGGGAGTCTTCTGCAGACAGAATAAGAGGGAACAGTCTAGTTTAGAGAACAGCATGTGCAGAAACTAGAGGTGGGAAGGACCTGCAGTGTTTGGGAGACAGTGTAACTGGGCAGAGAACGTTTGAGGGGGTGGTGGAAAGAAAATGAAGGCCGGGGCAGGGAGAGGCCTCAGCAGTGCTGGCCACCTCCCACTGGGGGGCCTCTGGGACGCCAGCAGGAGTTTAATCGATTGTTTCACAGTGGCAGAGTAACCACCAGAATGAAGCTTTCATGCTTTTTCAGTAACCACCACTCAGAGTGAAATATAACCCACTTACCAATGAATGATTCAGAAGGGACAGGAATGGAGAAAGGGGAGAAAAGGCCCACAGTCCTTAAAAATAAAATGTGCCTTCTGCCCTGTGCAGTCCTGAGTCTTCCCTACAGCACAATTCAAAACGCGAAAGTGTTAAGAAGCTGGTAAGTTGGGGAGGCCCACTGGAGACCCTTTCCGTTTCACATTGTGCCTGTGCATGGCTGTGAGGAGGTGAGTGGCCCAAACTGAGCCCCTTAGTTGAATGATACAGTGGGCTGGGGGCTTAGCGCCTACCGTGAGCTGTGGATCTGATCTGGGTCATGAGTCGACGGGGCTCACAGAGATGGGTATGACCAAGACCACACAGCACCATTAACCCTGGCAGTCACCTTGCCAGTGACCCAGTGCACCTTGCCTCCCTGCCCATCACCAGTACAGTCCAAGACACCTGTCATAGGAGTTGCAGGTGGTACTTAAGCGTATGAGAATTTTTTTTTTTTTTAAATAAAGGGGAAGGGCAACCAAGGGCAGTGACAGAACAAAGCTGCTCCCTTCACTGTGATTCCCCCGGTCACCTCTGACTTATGAATTGCTGTCTGGGTCTCAGGATCCATCAGTCATTTCCCAGGGTTCAAGGCTCCACGCATGTCAAGACAGAGCAGAGATGGGGGTGTGACAGCGTGAGGAGGGGGTCAACCCTGGCAGGAGCAGTAACACCCCGGCCATGTTAATGGGAAGCTTTGTTCTGCATCACCTGGCTGTATGATAACAGCCGGAATTAATACAACCACAAATTAATAGCACAGAAGAGCAATCGGGAGACAGAGATACATTCCTAATGGACTCAGCTGAGAGCTGAGGGAAGATGGATATGGGAGCCTCTCCTGGCCCCGGGCCCTGCACTGGCTGTGGGGTCACAACCCCCCTGCACACACCTCACCTTTGCCAAGGACAGCGCCTGCCTCTGCTACGAGTTCATGGGGCCTGCAGCCCCGTTCCCTGCCCTCACCCCTCCCGCTCCAAGCCGTGAGCCTGGGAAGGGGAGAGATGCACTGCTCAGCTGCTGGGGGACCTGTCCGTGTCCGAGGATGGCGCATGTCACTCCCCAGTGGAGGTGAGAGGATTCCTTGCAATCAACTTTCCCAGATCCTGTGGTTATGGAGAGTTGTCAGGAGAAATTTTCTATTAGGGCCAAGTGAACTGCTCACTCAGCCATTAAATCTAATAATAACAATGATAAAAGTAATCACCTCAAGTTTACAGTGTCTCTCTCATCATAATAGTGCGAGGCCATTGCTCACAGCCTCTCCTTCCATGCCTCCCTTCAGTGGGCCCAAAGCACCAGCCCCCCATCTCCCCAGCCCAAGCACCACTGTTGGAAGAGGTGACAGCAAAACCAGGAGTTGCCCACGTGTCTCAAACAATGCACAGCAAGGGTCCCACGGGGGCGAGAGCTAGTTCCTATATGAGAAGAAGCAGTGCCACAAGAGCCAGTAGTGACAGTCAAGGATCCCTGGGACAGTGGAAGGAACTCTTGGGTGTCGAGATCTGGGTTCTGGACTCTGCTCAGCCACAGAATTCGGGCAACCCTGGGGAAGGCACTGAACTTCAAAGGGCAGTAGGTTCATCTTCTATGTAAATAGACATAGATGGTTCCTAATTTCCCTTCAAGCACTCACATCTTGTTAATAATAAGTTAATTGTTAATCAAAGGAACATTCCCAAAGCCTCTGGAATCCCTGATTCATCCCTCTGCCTTCATGTACCCGCAAAGGGAGTGGAAGGAAACTGTGTGTCCAGCTCAGCTGTAGAAAAGACGTCACAGTTTTTTGCACATGACTGAGACTCTCAGGCCAGAGAATGGATGTTCTTATTGTTTAAGCTGAAACTGGCTGATGCCTTGCCTGGGACACAGTCTTTTCCTAGTCCTTTCCTGGGGCCTGGTCAGCTCTGAAAGCAGGAAGGAAAGCCAATGGGAAGGGGGAGCATCATCTATGGTAAGTGTGCCCAATTCTTACCTGAGGAGCTGTGATTTCTAAATTCCTCACTGGGAGAATTTAATCAAGGATCATTACATGAAGGGCAGTCAGATTTCTATAACAAAGTAAGAGAAATGGTGTCAACTGGTATTCAGACGGGACAGCAGGGAAGAACTTGCCAGAAGTGAGGAGTGTTCATGAAACCAGGACAGGCTTGCCAACAGAGGTTAGGCATTTCCCTTCTGAGATCTCTGCATCCTGGGTGGCTCCCACTGGTTCAGAGAGCTTGGAGGGAAATGAGAGCAGAAGAGATAGGGCTAGGCTACCATCACCCTTTTTCCAGCTTTCTCTCTCTTTTTTTAAAAATTAATTAATTAATTTATGGCTGCATTGGGTCTTCATCGTTGGGTCTTCATTGCTGAGTGCAGGCTTTGTCTAGTTGCGGCGAACAGGGGCTACTCTTCGTTGCGGTGTGCAGTCTTCTCATTACGGTGGCTTCTCTTGTTGCGGAACACGGGCTCTAGGTGCGCAGGCTTCAGCAGTTGTGGCACTCGGGCTCAGTAGTTGTGGCTCGCGGGCTCTAGAGCGCAGGCTCAGTAGTTGCGGTGCACAGGCTTAGTTGCTCCGCGGCATGTGGGATCTTCCCGGCCCAGGGCTCGAACCCGTGTCCCCTGCATTGGCAGGCAGATTCTTAACCACTGAGCCACCAGGGAAGTCCCTCTCCAGCTTTTTCTTTAAGACTTACAATCAGAAATACATTTCAACCCAGGACACACACACTTATAGACAACAGAAGGAAAAGTTCCATTTATATGTGACACGCATTCCGATATTTTTCCATTTTTAACGGTAATATGCTGGTTACGACCCACTAAATTGCTTTCATGACACATTAATGGGTACCACTCCACAATTTAAAAGTCATCAGATTTGATGATCTCAAAAGGACATGACTGGTTTCCACTTCTGGGTTCAAAAGCAGGATAGGCAGTCGTCCTCTTCATCTGCTTGTTCCTCCACAACAGCCTTCCCTGGGCATGACTGGCTGGGGGGAGTTTGTGGGGAGGGGTCTCCGGCACCGGCTTGTTAGCGGCATTCCCGGCCTGATGCTCATTAGACAACGTGTGTGTGCAGAGTGATAATGGGCTCCCCCAGCTCCTTCCCATCCTGCACCTGCCCCCAGCCCAGAGCTGCTACTCCCCTGGATGTTCAGAAAGGAGGAAGGAGAGGGAAGCTGGGGAGGCAGGAAGGTAGCACCAAGGTTACCGCAGGGTAACGTAGGCAAGGGCGATGGCCAGGGCAGCCTGTGAAGGGGAGGCTTCAGACATCCCCCCATCCCCCCAATGCCTCACTGGCTCCTGCTACTAACAGCCCCGCTGGGAGGGCAGGTGTGGCTGGAGTGGCCCCGGGCTGTCTAATTGTGCCTGGTACTCATCTGCGGAGGGCCGTGTCCACTGTGGGGATCCGCAAGGAGGTGCCTGGGCTTGGAGGGGGGGGTCTCCCACTCCAGGGCGGGACTGCTGAGGGGGGAGAGGCGAGGCTTGTGGGGCCCTGGGAGAAAGCACCTCTCCCCCTTGGTAAGCAGGCTCATCTCAGGGGCCCACTTCCCAGGGGTCCGGTGGGGACTTGTTAGGGAGACACTGTCCCAGGCCTTGCCACTGTCTGTGCCTTGTCCCATAAGCCCTGACGGCAGTGCTTGGCGGGAAAACAGCTGTTGACACAGCGCAAAACTCATTGCAACTTCCACCCCTCCGATCCTTCCTACGCAGAGAGAACCTAACTCCCTCTTCAGGGTCCTGGAAGACCTAAGTCTTCCCTGTTTATAAGGTGCTTTGAGCATAGCTGTGTATACGCATTTAGCTACTGTTGTGACACTAAATAAGTGCATTAAATAACTGTGATGATTTTATAACATCTGTAACTTTTTTTTTTCACACTATGTAGCATCTATTTAACGGAATTCTTGTGGCTCGGTGTGAAATATTTCAGTGGTAGGGAGTAGAAGGCATTCCTCTCTCTCTCCCTCCCTCCCTCCCTCCCTTCCTTCTTTCCTTCCTTCCTTCCTTTCCTCCCTCCCTTCCTTCCTTCTTTCCTTCCTTCCTTCCCTCCTTCCTTCTTTCCTTCCTTCCTTCCTTCCTTCCTCCCTCCCTTCCTTCCTTCCCCAAAGAACAAATTCAGTGGTTATATTTTAAAAGAGGTAGATCTTTTGCTAAGAATTGCTCTCTGGTGCTTTACGAGATTTCCACTTCCTTTAGAAAGTGACACCTCAGGTTCTGTGGCCTGATGGCAAACAGTGAGGACATCTAGATTAAGGTATCACTCATTGTATCAGAGCCAGAATCAGGAGTGGACTTTGTGGGTTAAGCAAGAGGGAATGGGAGCCTTTAGCCCTTCTCCTTCATGTGTATAGACGTTGGGTTAGAGAAGAAACACTCTTCCAGGTATTCCTTCAACCCCTGCTCAGAGACGGCACTACCCAGTGCCTGGGACATTAGGATTGAATGGGAATAGAACAGGTGGCTCTCACTAGAGTCGAATTTTCTCATTGTAAGGTAAGCCAGACTACAAAACACCTTAATAAAAAAATGCAGTCCTGTCTGCTGTTTCTGTTGTTCTGTTGACCAGGTCTTTCTATTAACCAGAATAGCTGCACATTTACATTGATGGGTTGATGTTTGGGATGATTTCTCTAGCACTGTAAAAATCTTGACTGATTCCAGATAATTTAAAAATATATATGTATTCTCTTCAGCAAAGTTTTACTGTAAAGGAAAACTTGCTGCTTCTCTTTAATCTTTTGAAAATTTCTCACACCTGGCCCCAGATCTGTGCTTCAGTGACTCACGATATTTCAAAACCTCAACCTTATTCCCAGAGCACAGTCTTCATAAATAAGAAGTTGTCTCCAGCACCCTCCACAGCGACAATGAGCTTTATCAGAAGTGAGGACTGGGGATGATTAACAATAGGAATATTTTCAGTCTGGTGGAAGAACACTAAATACACAGTGTTCCCTTTGCTATAATAATAAGGGGCTTGGTTTACTGATTGCTAAAATCGCCAAAATCTCATTATTCTCTCATGCTGTGAGTCGGGAGCTTGCATTCTCCTGCGGAGGGTGTTCATTCCCAACTCCCGCCCTCCTCGCCCCACTGCCCCAAAGCACTTGAGTTAATTCTCCTTAAATGAGTCAGCCTTGTTGGGTGGTTTTCAAATACTTCCATTCTGGAGCTTCCTGTGCCAAAATAGAAACTTTTTTTTTTTTTTTTTTTAGCATTAAAGCTCAAGGCCACCCTATATTAAATTTTAAATTGATGAGTTCTGACATAATCCACGAAATGATGAGTTTCAACTCAGGAAACAAAGATCTCGTTGTTTGTTCTTCTCTCATCCAAACCATCAGAGAATATGAATGTGTGGCATCTCAGTGCTACCAGAGCTCTTCTAAGGGCAGGGCAACTTCCAGAAAATAAGCTCCAAAGGAAAGAGAGGAATCAATAGAGGAATAAAACTGCTGATCCAAGCACCTGAATTGGCCAGTCTTTAACTGTGTGGTCTCAAGACCTTTCCCTCCCATTCTAGGAGGCAATCAGGGGCCTGCTGGTGGCATGTTCCACCCAACACATGCCATTTGGCAAGACCAGTGGGAGTTGCTGGGCTCCTGACTGCTGAGAACAAAGAAGTCACTAGAAGAGAGATAAACAGCCTCCCAGCCCTGGGAAGAAGTTGCCAGACCTTGGAGGAATGATAGTGTGGCCGACATATTCTTTGTCATCTGCCTGCCCGACCATTGGTGGTGGGATCCAAGGACCCAGCAGAGAAGGATAACAAGGAAAGCCATATTCTTGTGAAAATAGCTTCTGCTCTCCAAGTTTTCTAGTCCACACCAACTCTGTTTCGGATTTAAGATTTAATTAGCTTCGTTAGTAGTATAAATAAGAATGCTAATAGCTTTGCTTCATTCAGAGTGACTGATGGCATACCTCCCAATGGGCTAATGGGCTTTCATCACGTTCCACTCTAGGTTCTCAGCATCTGATACAGGAGGCACCCATTTTTGTCGTGGATTTTCCAGAATAATCCTTCCAATGTTCTCATATTGTATGTCCTGATTTGGGGGTTCAGAAAGCACGTGCACTATTACCTGTGTACCCTTTATCCCTTCCCGTTTGGTAATCAGTCTGATTTCAAAACCCCAAGTGCGCTGACTTTCTCACGCCTCCAGAGAGATTCTGGAACAGAGAGATTTCCCTGGCAAGAAGGGAGAAGAGGGAGGAACACTAAGTAAGCACCTACTATGCTCCAGGAGCTTATCTCCCAGGAACCTCAGAGGATGGCCATCACTATCCCACTTTACAGATGAAGAAACTGAGGTCAGAGATGCAGGAGCCAATAGCTGGCAAAGCTGGGAATTGAACACAGCACCTTCAGGCTGCAAAGCTCTCCTCACCAAAATGTACTGTTTTTCAGCAAAACAGTTGAGCACCTGGTTGCTTTCTCGCTGTCCTGTGAACGTTCCTTCTGATTCCCTGACCAAAATACACACCCAGTGAGGGCAGCAGCCAAGCCAAGTTATGAAAGTTAAAAACCAATTAGAACAGCCACTTTGCTTCTGCGAGGACTTGGTTTCCGACCACTGCTAGCTTCCCGCTCTGACTCCCATCACACCCAGGAAATTTGGGACGTGGCGCCAACAAAAGCTGCCTCTCTCAATACACTCTGCTGTCGTAATAACAAACCATAAAATTAACTAAATTTCACCACGGTGCAATGTGCAGCATGAAAGCGGGAGCAATGTGTCTGCAGGGCAAGGGAACATTCCATTGAAATCAGTTTCTCTTTATTGCATTGCCAACAGTTAACAATTTCTCCCCTCTAAAGGCAGGGAGAGTAGCGTGAGCAAAAAGAATGGACAGCGGCAAGTGTGCTGCAGCTACCTGCACACGTATGCAGCCACGGGCGATGTGGAAAGAGAAAGTGACGAGGGTCACGTGCACATGTTCACACACACACACACACACACACACACACACACACACATGCTTTCCGTGTCCACACATGTCCCCTGGCTGTGGAAGCACATACGACTGTGCAATGAACGCCCAGATGCACATGCAGAAATACACAGCTGAAACAGTACATATGCCCCTGTGATGTACACATCATACTTGCTCAACGCAGGTGTACAAATGGACAGCCCTATGCAGAGGGATGAGTTTTATTCTCTTTCCGAAAGGTCACCAGTCACCACCTTGGAGAATTCCGCAATTAGCTGCACCCCAGTAGTAGCAAGTTCAGCCCATTTTCCAAGTAACAATGTTTAAAAGCCGGAATGCTCTCTTCCTGACCTATTGCTAAGAAAAGACAGCCAAGGCAGCTTCCACGGTTTCGGCAGGCTTGGCTTGATCCAAAATGACACAACCAGGGCTGTTTAGCAGGGAGCAGAAAACAATGAGCCTCGGAGATACGAGCTCTGCTTAGAACATATTTCCAGGCGGGGTAAACGTGCCTTTGCTCACTAACGGGGCTTCCCTTGCACTTTGCGGGAAAACAGAAAGCTTTGCCAGCAGCCGTGTGAGTCTGCGGCTGACAGGATCTGCCTTTGATGAGTTCACAGGGTCAGGAAGTTCTCCTGACTATCTGCCCGAAGTCCTTCCTGGCGCAGTTTAAATCCATTTCCTCTCGTGGGGAGGGAAAACATCTGCTCATCACACAGTCTACGTATACACTGTGGAAACCTGTTATTTCTCCACCTCTCAAATGGCTAGGTCCTCTCTGAAATTCACAAACACCTTCAGCCTCCACTCGTCTTACATCCCAGCTGTGCACTGTGGCGAGGGCAAGTTCTTAAAACGTCCCATGTCTGGTCTGCAAGGACCACAGGATTGAAGGCTACTGTGTGCCTTGGGGAAAGAGCACTGAACTGGGATTCAGGAGAGCTGGCTCCATGCCAGTTGTGCTACCAGCCCAGGAACCTTGACAGATTCAAATTCCTCTTGGCCTCTAAATGAAGCAGAGAGCCTTTAGTGGGTCAGGGAGACCCCTTCAAACGCTGTGACCCCCAAATGTTTTGAAATCCATTGGCAAAAGGCAGATGTCGATCCCCCTTTTCTGGAAAACAGCATAAAAAAAAGAGAGAGAGAGAATACCTTCTGATGGTGTCAAAGCCAGCCAGCTATTAAGTCTGGATGAAATGTAACTGTTAAGAACGACTTGCTCCACGCTTTCAGGACAAATTGTCTTAAAAATGCTGCCAGTGCAGTAATTACTCAGATATCTACACAGTGATTAACATCCTCACCTCCAAATCACATGAGGATGTTCTATAGACAGTCAGATATCCTTTTAGTCTAGCCGTGGAATGTCTTATAATGTTCAACATTCAACAAATAATTCCATAGTGACCACACTGTAAATACTGGGGCGTGGGGGACATTCTGGCTCTGGGAACACAATGCTGAACAAGATCTGCTCGTAGATAAAAACTGCGGAAACTGGTGACCCTACCCACTTCCCTCATCTGGCACTCAGCTCCCATCCTCTGGATAAGAAAATAGTTCTTTTCTTCCCCAAGAAGACACATTTCTGGGCCCCAAACAGCATCCTAAAGTGCCACTTGGATGTTGGGCTGTCCACATGCCAAACGAGGGAGGAAGGATGGCTCACATCACTGTTCTCCGAATGACAGTGACCACACATCGCTGTTTTCCATCGCCAGGCCACTTCCCGGGGCTGCAGTGACTGAAGAGGAGAAATGGAAACCCAGGGATCCTTCCACGATGAGACATGGCTTCTCCCATTTAGAATGTCGAGATGCCCAGGAAAGAGCAGGACCCACACGGGCTCTGTTCTGGTGCAGGTGATTACTCAGCTAGTAAATACAGAGTGAGTGGCATCCTTGCCATGTCATAGACCAGACAAACTGAGACACAGTGAGAGAAAGTGATTAACACCTGGGATCACAGAATGTTAAAGCTGGACTAGAGGCTCGGAATCTCCTACCCACACAATACTTTGTAAGTGTAAATTCTGAGGTCAGAAATATAACTTATTCTCTACTGCCCAATCCCCAATCTGAAGCGTCCTATGTCCAAAAACCATGAACATTTATCTCATGAAATAATTTCTCAGCTTACACTTAATATCAGTTCTCAATCACGTACTCCACAGCTCAACTTTCCATGTTTTGTCACGTGAAAAGATTTGTTTTACTAAAACCATTGAACTAGAGATTCCTTCCATTCTTCCTTTCACAAACACTTATTGTGTACACACCATATGCAAGGCATTGAAAGAAAAGGGAAAAGTGTTCCATCTTGTGAAAAGCAGCAATTATGAATGTATTTACTCACATATAAATAAATAAACCTTAATAATATAGCTCTCCTCTCCCTCTCTCTCTCCCCCTTTCTCTCTCCCCTCCACCCCACCCCCACTTTGGATACAATAATTGGAACTGATTAGACCTGAGTTTTCCATCTTTTTAGGTTAGGACAGAACACTCAAGGGCCCCTACACTTGGTCTGGGTGCTGAATTACATTCCATGCCTGCATTCAGGACTTATTGTGACAGGACTGTAGAAGATTAGACTTTCACTGGAAGCTTCTTTGAAAGCACTGAAAAGCGCCTCCAGTGATTCTTATCTGAAAGGACCTAGCATAGAAGCTGAACCTAATAATGAATACTTTTCACCAAAGACCCTGTAGTGTACAAGCGCATCATATATGATAAACAATACGGACCAGAACTGGAAATACTCAGATTCTCTGCCTGGCTATAGCAGCGGAATGGTGATAGAATGGAATTCCGGACCCTACAGATCCCAGGGGGGATTTTTTCACTCTCTAGGTCTTGTCCACAACTTTTGCTCTTAACCAACTCCACAGTGAGTCTGTAGTACACCTAAGATTGAGAACTCAGTGGATTCCATTCAGAGCCTTTAGTGGCCTGGTTGACCTTAAAGGGTTGAGTATCCAAGGAAAGTCACACCACACACTTCTCTCACCTATCTTCACTATATTAATGAATCAAAATTGGAGAAAAATGAATTTCATGGACTGGTCTGAAGGGAAGAAAGAAGAAGGAGAGATGATGCTAAGAAGCCCATATGGAAAGAGCAGAGGGCAGTGTTGCTAGGCAACCAAACTGGTCCACCAGAGAAGGGATGTAGAAGAGCCTCAGATAGTTCTGAGCATCAGCTGGTGGGACCTCCAGGTTCTTCTTCACTGTCTATCTCCCTGTCCCTGTCTCCACAACAGGTGACCTATTGATTGACTGTACTCCAAGGACAGCTCTGCTCAGTGAAGAGAGGCAGAAAAGAGGGGCATAAAGAAGCATGGGAGGGATATGCATAAAATGGATAACTAATAAGAACCTGCTGTATAAAAAAATAAATAAAATACAATTCAAAAATTAATAAAAAAAAAAAAAGAAGCATGGGAGGAGACAGAAGAGATGGGAAGGCACACCAAAGAATCGAGAAATTGAAAGCAATAAAAGGTCTCTTCCATAGCATCACTCTTCGGTCCAGTTTTCTGCCCAGGTTTGTAACTCATTCTGCAGAATCCACGGTAGTTGCACACAGACAGCGAGATCCAGTCTTGGAGGAAGTGGTAGGACATATCAAGGAGCACGAGGATAAGTCCGTGCGAAGGACAAGACAGCAGGTGTCTGAGTGTTGTGTGTAAGTTGTCTTTGGAACATATCACACATTTTCTCAGCAGTTTTGCTGCTTCGCCTGCACTTCTTATTTTCCATGTGTGTCTCTTTGAAGAAAGACAGTTCATACTGGGTAGGGACTCAACCCTAGCCAGGGCCCCTCCGCTGAGACAATGGCTGTTAAGTGCTGGTAGAACCCACATCCCTCATCAGCACCGAATTACATCTGAGCACAACTGGGCATTAATTTACCAGCACTGAACAAGTCACTGGAATGGAAAGGAAACAATAGCAACATGAAGCTCTCTCTAATCAGGCCTTGGGTCCTGCAGCCTTTAACATGCCATATATTTCACTTAATCTGAGGCACCAATTGTACGGTACACTGTAATTTTATATATTACTAAGAAAGGAAAAAATGCTGGCTATTAATACTAGGACAACACATTGATTGTAAGAGGTACTCTGTTCGGAGATGTTAAAATGTGAAGGAAAATGTGTGTCTTAAAATTGTTAAAATACAGCAAAATCTAAAGCACTTAAGATGGCATTCAAGCCCTTTGCAGAATGGTCCCAATCAGCCCAGCTTCGCATGTGCCTGGGCCAGTCCTCACACTTTGATTCATTTTCATTATGGCCCTGACGCCATCCCTCACAGCACAGTTCTGGGGATTCCAGGGTCTGGTCCTTTTTCTGGCTTATGAGCTCCTTGAGGAAGATCAACCAACCACAGTTAACATTTACTGAGTATTTACTACGTGCCAGACAATACAAGCATTTACTATATACATTTTATACGCAAGTGGGTGCTGTTGTTATCTAATGAGGGAGACAAGATGTAAATGGTAACACTGCCAAATTCACATAAGCTATCGACTAAATATATCACTTTGTCAAAATGGGATTCTTTGAACCCAGGTCTGGGTGACACCATTGCCCCATTTGTAATCATTTGCCTCTTAGGGGCCTGAGCCTCGGCATCATGTAGGCATGAAGGAATCCTCAGTAAATGCATGAATGAATGAATCCATCCGTCATGGATTTGTTCCTCTGGCATCGATGTGGCTTTGAGGAAACCAGCTAGTCTTGCTCTGCCCCTTACTATCCCTCTTCCCCATAACATCAGAAAAATCGTTCCTGCCGTTCAGGAATTTATGATTATAAACAGGACAAAGCCTTTAAGACGTTACTGAAAGCTAAAGAAAAAGGCAACTCGATGAAAATAATAACACGGATCAAGGTACGAATAACGACGCCGATAATAACAATGGAATTCACAAGCCATCGTAATACACTTAGGCAAACAAAGGTTCTGTGAATATAATGAGTTACAAACAGATTCATCTTGGCTACAAAATAAGAAGCTTCTGTGATTGTTGCTGTTATTATAAATTAAGCCGGGCTTTAAAATTTCATGCTATCGACAAGTGTGGGTTTTAATACACTTGAGAGCACAACCAAAGCAAGACTCCCGCTTCCTATTTCTCAGGTTCAGGGATTTGGGGGCACAGATGCAAGGCCAGCATTCCTGCCGGTCACCTCACAGGCCAGAGTGCCTGTGACCTCTGACTTTTGCAACTGGGCTTAAAGAGAGGGAGCCTGGTTGAGGCTGACAGGTCCAGTATGTGTTTTTCCCTGCGATGTTTACGAGAGGACTGAGGGACCCTGGTATCTGGCAGAGGTCTCCTGGGGAAGGGGAGGAAGGACAGGATTCAAAGTTCTAGCGTTGAGGATCTGCTGAAAAGAGTAAGATTTTTTTTTAAGGCTAGAAAAAATCATACTATAAAAAGAAGAGAGGAGGCTATGATAAAGAATAGGGATGAGCTTTTGATGGAAAGTCCTCTTTAAAAATTTTTTGATTGTGGTGAAATCCACAAAACATAAAATATATCATCTTCATCATTTTTTAAGTGTCCAGTTTGGTCCATTCCCATAGTTGTGCAACCATCACCTCCATCCATCCGCAGGACGCTTCATCTTGCAAAACAAACGCTGGACCCATTAAACAACTTCCCGTTCCTCCCTCCCCGTGGCCCCAGGCACCACCCTTCTCCTTTCTGTCCAGAATGTCCTTTTTCAGTGGACCATTTCATAATCATGATTGCACTGTTCTTCCTGGGAGCCTTCAGTCCTTCTGAAACTTTCGTCCTTTGAAAAGGGAAGGGTCATCCTTCCAGAGTCGCCTGGCTTAAAGAGACACTGGGAAGAGAGCAAGTGGGAAACTGAGGCTTGCCTGAGAGCCCATGGAGAAGAGGTTACGTGCAAAAGCAGGTGCCACCTCTCTGATAACAAACACTGAGCCATACAGTGGTCACCCTCCCTCACTCCCACTGGAAACCCCCATAACCCCCAATGCCAACTTGACCGCCGTGCCTTATCAGACGCCACAAGGGCAGCTGTGAGGAATAGACTGCATGCCTTCTGGAAAAGTCACTTGAAATGAGCACGTCCCCACGGGGAAGAGGCCACAGGTGTGTCAAGACATGGCTTTTCCCCTCAGCTCTTGGGGAGGCAGCCTCGGCGTGCCCCACAGAAACGATCACTTCCCGTGGGTGGCACGATGTGATAAAGAACTTTTGAAGTGTGGATCTTCAACAAAAAATTCAGAACTCTGAGCTCTTGGGGGTGGGGAGGTGGGGTGGGGAGACCAGTGCAATAGAGGACGATTTAGAGTCTCAGCTCCTGGAGAGCAAGGACTGTGCTGTGCCTACTTCTTGTACCAGAAATAGTCAGCACAGCCCCAACAAGTGAGGGTCAGTGTCCAGCCCCCTGGTGCGCTCTCTCAGTGACAGACTTTGGCTTTCTCCTCCCTCTTCCCTCCTTCACGCTGTTCCATCATCTATATGATTGGATGCAGAGTCCCAACAGCTGTTCATCAGAATGTCTTGTATTTCCACCTCTGTCCTAAAAGTATTGTCACTTTCTATATTGCAATTTACTTATGTTTCAAGGAAGGGTGGAGTTGAGAAGAATTCCCTTTTCAGTGGAACTAGGGGAGAAGAATTTCTCCAAGGCATGTAGGGATCCTGTGTCTAAACACAAAACACTACAGGAGGATCCTTCCCCTAATTAGAGAAATGAGGGGCGCCGTGGATTGGATGTGCCCTCTAGAACATAGGACCTCAGCTTTCTCACTGGATCTTTGTCTATAATAAATATTTCCCCCAACAGAATAGGTACCGGCGATTGATAAATGTTGGTGAAATGAACACATGAAGATGCATACATGTATTTGAATAGATCTTAGATCTTTAAAATAACTCCTTTTGGAAATGGGTGTACGTGTGAGAGTGGGAAATCCCATGGATGAGGAGAATGTTTTAACTGGTAATCAACAAAGCAGGCATTAAAGTCCAGACCCTTACCACATTAAGACTGGTTACTCTAATTTTAGAGTTCTAAGGGCACATACAAACATATGGCATTGGTTAACTATTCTGCTAATTTGACACCTCAAAAATCATCATTTATCTCAGCAATGAAGGACTCCAAAAAGTTATTTGGACAGTGGTAAACTATAATAATTTATACGTTCCTGGGTACTTGTTATGGATAATGGTAAACTGGTACTAATTTGCACATCCATGGGGGCTTGTTATACAAGCATTGAAGATGAATACTTTGCTCTTGTTTGTCTCTTGAGGGCAAGAAAGCTCAAATTTACCCAGTATGTTGAGCTCTCCTGTAGAAAGATATGTTATATCTCATCTACAATGATAACAACTACCTAGCTTGCCGCTGAATCAATGAATGAATGAGTCAACAGGAGCGTCTGTCAAAACCCCTGGGTAAGGAAATGATATAATCCATGGTTCTGAGCCACTTGAGTGCGGGTCAGTTGGTTGCTCTGGAAACTCCATAGAGTCATGTCCTCTAAATCTTCTGGGCTCTGCCAGCCAACTCACTCCATCTGGGAACTTCCCTCCAACAGCCATGACTACATTATGCTCCTGGCAGGGCCCCAGGGCTCCAGTGTCTCACCCCAGGAGTAACTCTTTGGGCAGTGCCAGAACAGCCCCGGCCTTGCGAAAGAGCCCAGCTGGACCATAAATTGTAGAGACAAAGATAAAGACGCACATTTTCTCCGGTCTCAAAGGCCTTCAGCATAGCACATTACCCTCCCCTCTTCCAGGCCAGCACAGGCGTTCACATGGCTTCCTCTACTTTTTCTCCTTTCCACGCTGTCCCTTTCTCCTTTTTCCCCATCTGCTGCAGGAGCCATAAGACTCCTCTACTTCCTCATCACCGGAGCTTCACGTCATTCCAGAGCTGGTACAGTGGGCTGTTTGTTGGGATGACCTTGAAATGACCCTTTCTCTGAGGTTGAGTCTCAACGCTGGGTTAACCTTGTTCCCACAGACAGCTGTGGGCTGCCAAAAGGCCCTCAAGTTGAAGTCAGCTGATCCTGGTCCAGACACTGCTGCTTGCTACCTGGGCGACTCTGGGCAAGTTGTCTGATCTCTCTGATCCTTAGACAATAATGCCAGCCTCACAGGATGGTGGTGAGCATCAAAGGAGATGTCTTGTAGCTTTAATTAAACTTAGCATTTCTAGCATGCCTTGAAGGTTACAAAGTATCTTCACATCTTTGGATCTCTTAGAGGGAGGCAGCTAGGTATTTTAACTCAGTTTTTTAGGAAAAAAGAAATGTTAAAAACCAGAGTCCAAAAATATTATGTGATTCAGCCAAATCAGTAATGGAGAAGGCAGGATTAAAACCCAGGTTATTGGGTTCCCCATCCAGTGCTAATCCAACCCTTCTCTCTGCAAAGCAAGTCTTGTGGCTAGAATTTTTACGGTAGGCTTGTTTTCCAAACATGCCTGAAAGGTCACAGGACAATTGGGAAACCTAGACTGTTTTCCCTTTGTGGTCACTAGATTTCAACCTGGTTTATTTCCTGGACTCTCTGAAAAGGCACGCCATCCCTCACTTACAGTTTGTAAGTCAGTTTCCCTCTTCTACTGAAAGGGATTAGTTTATACTGAATATAAGACACTGGCTAAAGTCCTTTGAGATGCTTAGAGATCAGTTCTGGATAAATTACACACACACATATTTTACTAGAAATCTGGACCAATCTAAGCTCCTGGAGGAAGTGCCCTTGCAGAGGTGAAGGTAGATATTATTGATGAGCTGTCTATTCAGAGCCTTGAATGAGAAGGTAGGTATTTTTGATGGCGATATCAATAGGCAGTAAGATCTGCTCAGCAGTAAGAAGATGACATTAAAGGAAGGGTCAGAGAAGGAAAGAAAACTGCATCCCTCTGCTGACCTTGCCAAAGATGATAAAATATAAATAACATGGACGTCACCCTGATTCCATTTTTTTTTTTCTCTTTTCTCTGATCACTCCTTGGGATAATTAGCTGATACAACAAGGCAAACAGAAAACCTCCTGGGTTTGTTGCCAGCCATTGCCCTCTCCCTGGTGGAGAGAGTCAGATTAGGTAGCATCAAAGCACCCTCAGCTGAATATCCTCCCTGCAGAGAAGGAGAAACAGGAGGGGAATGCCAGATCTTTCTTTTCTAGCCCAGAAAGGTTGCCGGGAAGAGCTCGAGGGCCGATGTGGGGTGGGAAGCTGGGATGAGTCTCCATGACAACCACCCAGGCCCAAGGCCAGTTTCATCACCTGGAAACGAAACAAGATGCAGACAGAGGGAGTATCCATCAGGAAGTTTGGATTCTCCTAAGCATGAGCCCGTTTGTACGCGCGCGAGCGCGCGTGTGTGTGTGTGTGTGTGTGTGAGTGTTTGTGCTGGGAAAGGGGAAGGAGAACAAAAGATTCAAGAAGGGACTGGGGACAAAAATCAATGCCAGCCCAGCAAAGAGGTATTTCTGGAGAAGAGTTTTGATGCCCAAGATGGCCAAGCAGGAAATGCTGGGTGGGTCACAGAAGCGGAGGCCATCTGAGGGCCTAGTGTTGAGCAGGTCACCCAGGGGGACAGGGGGTTTTGTGCTCCTAGGAGAGTCTGCAAACCATATCCGAGTTCCAGGAGGGAAGGCAGCTGCCTAGGGTCACACAGCGAGTGGCAGAGCCCAGACCCCACGCCAAGCTTCCAACTCTTGTGCCTGGGCCATCCTTGTTTCTTCCACTGGCTTCACCCTCTCCTTCTCCCCTTTTACAGTCTTTCCAGGCAGGATTTGACCTTCAGAGGCATTTCAATGCCACCAGGGTGTTCATCTGAACCAGATTTCCCCTGCACAGAAGCACGGACACAGGATAGCCAGACACTATGATTCGGATGCCTTACCAGGCGTGGCTCTTCTGGGACAGACGTGGGAGAAGGCATGACAGGGAAGGAGGTGGAAGCTTTATGTGCCTTGTGGTTTTTCCTTTAGTTGGTGCTGGAGGAGTGATTTCTGGGGTAGGAGGTGTCAGCTGTAAACCCGCCCTCTCTCTCCCACCTGCCTATCACTCAGCTGGCCCTGCCATTGCTAACTGAGTCACCTTGCCCAGGTAGCCTCTTTGCCTCAGTTTTCATATCTCTAACACAATAACAAGACCCACGTAGGCCTAAGATATTTCTAGCGGCCCTCCAGCCTCCCCTTGAGCGAAGCTCAGTCCGAGGACACAGCTGAAAAGAATCCCTGAGTACGGCAGGGAAGGGATGAAGGAATTCCCGTCCTCCCTTCTCATCCAAACCTCTTCTCTTTGGCTCAGTTTCCCAACCTTTTCACATCAAGACGCCTGCATTAAAGTCATATCTGTAGAAAATGAGGTAAACTGGAGGGTTGCTCACAGGGCAGGAAGATGGTCCCAGGGGTTCTGGTTACCCCAGGCCCCTCCTGATGGCTCCTGGGATTGTGGGGAGCCGTATCTAGGTGCCCTGCAGCCAAGAGAAAGGCAAAGAAAGCATAGCCCAAAATATGGGGGTGGAGGGGTGGAGGTGGGTAGGGGGAAGCCCGAACCTCTGGGGCCAGGGAAATTCTGGGCACTTACTGGTTTAGGATTATCTGGACCAAACTCTGTGAGACAAGGCAAAAAGGATCACCCTGATTAGCTCAGGCCAGTGGGAGTCCACCTGTGATCCCGGGGGTGGAGACAATCCTCTTTACATTTCCTGGTCACTGTACTACATGGGAGGAAGGTTGGACGACCGTGGTGGAAGCTACAACTGTGCCCACCGAGGAGAGACAGTGCAGGATTCCTAATGGAAGCAGCACCCAAATCGGAGCTGTTCCATCTGTGATCCTCATGCTACGCCCTCCCCAGCATGTAATTGATCTGCTCATCCATGAAACAGAAGTCACCAGCCAAATACCCCTGCTCCAAAGATATGCCCAGGACAATAACGGCCACAGCGAGCCATCAATTAAAGGACCAAACATTTGAGCTTGTCTTGAAAGTATGTGTGCGTGTGTGTGTTTTAAATAAAAGGGCTATTTAGCTCTTTTTCTCCCTCTCTCTTCAAAGCACCTTTCAACCCAGGAGCTGCCAAAGAAGTTATAAGCCGGGGCTATGTATAGAAACCACAGCAGTCACTACTGAGACAGGGCAAGCAGCAAGTCCCCCACAGTTTAGGGTAAGGAGAGAGCAGGCAGATCCAGCCCAAACTGGGGGGAGGTGGGGCGGGAGATGGGGTGAAGGGTGGGAGGGATGTGGTGGGGGAATGGAGGGGTCCCCACAACACTACCCAGTGCATATGGGGGATTGTACAGGGAGGGCTACCAAGGGTGGGCACGGCCGGGGATTGCAACGTTTGTGTGATGGAAGGACCTGCCTCGGGGCATCTCATTCATGCTCCTGGATGCAGTTTACCATAGTTGGAGAGGCCTTCAGGGACAGGAAATGTGATAAGTTCCCATTCCAATGTTTCATGACCCTGACAGCAAAGGAGCTCTTCCTAATAACTAAGCTACAGGCTACTTCTCACAGTTTAAATGCATTTTTTCTTCTGATGTCCTTAGTGGAGATGGGGAACAGCTGGTCACCATCCCACATAATAACCTCGCTTATATTGAAGACAGTTATTATATCACTCCTCACCTTTTGATTCTCCTTGTTAAAAAAAAGAAAAACTTCAATTTCTTTATCTTGGCATCAAACGCTATTTTTCTTTGTCCCAACTCAATCCGTCATCACCCCTCTTTCTCTTTTTAAAGTTATATTCTTCCTCCTGACCTTGTTGTAAAATTGGTGGAGCACATATAAATATCATTCCCATTGTGCCAGCGTGAAAATAGAGGTGGAAGTACCAGGAGTGGGGGAAGGGAAGGAAGGTGTATTGCGTGCCTACCCTTTGCAAGTTGGTTGCTTCCCCTACATTCTCTGTTAGTCCTCACGACCTGAGGAGGTATCTCAACCTCCAATTCACAGATCTGGAAACTGAGATTCAGAGAAACTGTTACCTGTTCAAGATTATCTGGTTACTAATCACCACAGCTGAGGTTTGGATTCATCACTCACAGAACAGTTGAGACCAAGAGTCCATTAAATCCGTTCAGGAAAATCTGAATCAAAACTACAATGAGGGCTTCCCTGGTGGCGCAGTGGTTGAGAGTCCGCCTGCCGATGCAGGGGACGCGGGTTCGTGCCCCGGTCCGGGAAGATCCCACATGCCGCAGAGCGGCTGGGCCCGTGAGCCATGGCCGCTGAGCCTGCGCGTCCAGGGCCTGTGCTCCTCAACGGGAGAGGCCACAACAGTGAAAGGCCCGCGTACAGCAAAAAAAAAAAAACTACAATGAGATACCACTTCGCACCCGCTGGGGTGGCTGTAATAAAAGACAATAACAAGTATTGGCGAGGATGCGGAGAAATTGGAACCCTCACACTTTGCTGGTGGGAAGGTAAATGATACAGCCACTGTGGAAAACAATCTGACAGTTCCTTAAATGGTTTGGGACATAGATTTACTATATTATCCCGAAATTCCAATTCTAGGTATATATCCAAGACAAGTGAAAACATATATCCATGCAAAAACCTGTACACAAATGTTCATAGCCGTATTATTATCAAAGAGTGAAAGAACTCAGAAGTCCATCAAATGAGGAATGGATAAATAAATTGTGCTATCTTCATATAACAGAATATAATTCAGCAATAAAAAAGGATGAAGTACTGACACATGCTACAACACGGATGAACCTTGAAAACACTATGTTGCATGAAAGAAATCAGTCACAAAGGACCGCATATTGGATGATTCCACTTAGATGAAACGTCTAGAACAGGCAAATCTGTAGAGATGAAGATTAGTGGTTTTCTAAGACTAAAAGACATGGGAGGGTGATGGCTAAGGGTTGTGGAGTTTCTTTTCAGAATAATAAAAATGTTCCAAAATTGATTGTGGCGATGGTTGATGAACTCTGTAATTATACTAAAAGCCACTGAATTGTACTTTTTAAATCGGTGAATTGTATGGAATATGAATTATATCTCAGTAAAGCTGTAAAAAAAAAAAGTGTACACTAAAACTCTGCTTTTTAAATGTTTGGGGATTCTTTGCTCTCCCAAGAATTGGACCACGGGTCTATAAAGCAGGTCCTTGAATCAATTTCTAGACCGTGCTCACGAGACTTGCCCATAGTTATCCATCCCATCAGCCCCAGCGGTGGGCGTTTGAGACTGGCCATAGGCTGTACTGTCCTGGGAGTGAAGACCCAGGCCTCGGAAGAGGGAGTGACGAGGCCCCTCTGGTCGCCTTGAGAAACCCCACTTCCATCTCCCTTACTGCCAGTGGAAGGTGGCGAAGCAAACAGCGAGCACCTGTCCAGGGGTGGAATGAGTCAAGTGTGTAGGATGGAGGCCCGAGTCCCTGCCAGGCACCAGGACCGCCTTCCCTCAGGGAGCGGGGCCAGGAGCCTGCCAGCCGGAAGCTCTGAGGGGAAGGACCCCCCCCCGGGCTCCTGCCTCACTGTCAGTCCACGGAGCTCCAGAGGAAGAGAGAGTGGAGGCCAGGAAAGAAGGGGAGAAGGGAGCATGCAAGGACCAGCTGGAAAATAAAAGGGGGCCAGTTCCCTCTTCTTAAGCCTGTTACTAGGCTTTGAATCAAATTAAACCACAGGGCTTTCCACTTACAGAGTGCTATTTTAAGGCTTATTAGACTATATTAGGATTGGCATACATTTCCAGTGACATGATATCAGCCTTTAATTGGATTTAGGGGTGAGAAGGCTGCTTTCAGCTGGAGTAGGGCCCCCGCAAGGAGGAACCTCGTATTCTCCTCCCAGCACTGCCACTTCCCCTGCTGGCGGCCATCCGGGGGCCCGTAACCCACCCAGACCCCAGACACAGCTGTCCGCCGCCTCCTCTTCCTCCGCCCTCGGCCGCTCCCTTGATAAACTGCCCAGAGGCCACCGCAGGCCCCTTGGGTGAGGCTGCGTGCCCATCACTGAGTGGGCTCTTGGGTCTCAGAGCGGCGGGAGTCCCCTGAGGCTGGGGAGACAACAGCTGACGCTGAGACAGGGCCCCATGGAGGGAGGCGGCCTCACCTTTCGAGACTCCAGGCAGCTGTGGACATGAAGGCTGACCTGACCTTCAGTGGGAGGTGCTGGGGTTTTCCGTGGGTGCTGAGAGACCGGGGGATTGGGGGCTGGACGCCCTGTTGGCCTCGGCCTTCGAATCTCCTCCCATCCCCTCCCCAATGGCTAGATGCTGGGAAATGACTCCCCCTGGTCAATCCTGGACCGCCCCTCTGGGCAGCGGCAGAGTCTGAACGGGGAAGAAGCGCGGGAAGGAGTCCACACACTGGATGGGGAGAGGAATGTTCACGAACATTCACTGAACAGGTGGTGGGTCCCACCAGAATCACCTTCTTTTCTCCTCGCAAAGCGAAGAGTAGGAATGTGAAGCAGCAAAGGGTCACGGTTAAGCCCTTGGCTTCTGGAATCAGACCTATCTCTGCCGTCTGGCCGCTGTGATCAACCTCTCAGAGCTGCCGTTTCCTCCTCTGTAAAAGGAGAAATGGAACCCGTTCCTTCCAATCATGATTGCTTTGAGAATTAACTGAGGCAATGCAGGTAAATGGTGATTAAAAGGCTTAACACCATGAGTGTCTTCTCCCCTTCCATGAGCTTTAAAAATTTCAAATACTTCTACTAAAAGGCATCATAACGGAAACAGACCTCACCAGTCGAGTACATTACAAAATAATGTTGGGAAGAGAAATATCTTGGTACAGGGACAAGCATGTATGAAATACCACTTCCCAAAATATTGCTCAAACATGAAAAAAAAAATACCAATCCCTTAAGATTTTCCGCTCATATATGTGAACATCTCCTACTCCCACTTGCCAAGATGCTTCTTGGCTTTACTTTGATGTCTTCAATCTCCACACTTGTTTTCAGCTCTTCTGCCAGAGCCATGTGCTTGTTTATTTTTACTACATTTTTATGACGTTTCTGCTATAGCAATAAGTTTTGCATTATTAGTTTTCTCAAATAACAGAATGTCTGGTTGGCTGGCAGAGATGACTGGCCTGGTTTTTATGGCTCCATCCCAGAATACTTTTGGTGATTACTTTCTAAGTTGTTCTTAGATCCATTCTTAAATATGTGTTTACACCCTTATTAACTCACACTTAAGGGCTAATTGTTATGCTATAAACTTAGCATCAGTGTGATGCCAATTGCTGTAATCTTATTGTTATCACTTAATCACATGTTTGTGTACTCAATTCCGTGCAACGGATGTATGTAGGAAAGGTTGCTTGTAAATGTAATATTTACAAACCGAATTTCTTTTTATATTCATTAGGAAGATTCCCCCTCTAATACATAGTATTACACCTTAAAATATCTGTTTGGCAAGTTCAATGTATATGGGATATTGAATTTCCTGAAACTGGAGGGAAACCTTATTACAAAACAAAGAGAAGCAGACAAGGATGATCTTATCTCTGCAATGTGTAGCTTCCTCTACTGTTCTTATCTGACTGAATAAGTCTATGAATGACCTGGTTCTATCTTTGAGAGGCATAGAAAGCATGTACTCCCTCCATTGATCAAGGGGGGAAACTGAGGCAGGAGGACAGGGAGTATCTTGCCCTGCCCTGCCCTGCCATGGGGTCCCAGATGTCCTGTTCTCTGCAGAGAAGGCCCTCTTGTCTGGCATTAACCAAGTCTGTTGGGCCTCTTGAAGGCTTTGCACCTCCTGAATGCCTGTGCTCTTTTCATGGCAGATCTGTTTCCCTTATGGAGGCCAAACTCAGGTTTTTTTTTTTCTCTTCCCCACCTCAACAAATGTCCTCATTGCTCACTGGCCCCCAGAGAGTTCCACATCCGTAAGAGAGGGGAACCTCCTGCAATGTTCCCCCAAGGGAACATCAAAGGAGCAACTGTCCTGGCGGGATTGGATTAATGGCATCTGAATTATTACAGCCAGAACTGTGCATGCCTGTGAGCTGGGGGCACCGGCAGATCGCTTGTGCGTGTCTGTGTGCGTGCGTGAGCGTACACTGAGCATGTGTTCAACAAGAAGTTTAAATCAGGGATGAGCTGAAATTCACAAACATGAATTATATCACTGTAGACTCATGGTCTTCAGAATTAAGGCAGAAAGAGTTTTTATTTGAAACCCACTAGGGCCTCAAATCTTTTTAGGGCTTGGTTATCTGGAGTAGAAGTGCTTTATATTCACATTTTTTACTGTTGTGTCATTACAGCTCTTCTTTTCTCATCAGGGAATAGAATACTCAGAGGGTGGAGGGCGGTAGGCTAGTGTCTTTCATAAAAATAACTTTTAATCAGAAAGCACTGTCATTACCCTCAGTGTCGTTCAGCACTAACATGTGTAGGTAACTGACGCAGGGACAGGCTGCTTCGCGCATGGCTCCATGGGTGTGTTTGTTTGTACACATATGTGTGTGTCCCTAATGCACCCCTGCTCTGCAGATGGTTCTAATTAGTCTGGGCGAGGAAGCTCTTGGAGAGGGATTCTCCTCCTTCAAAAAGGAAGATGTTCTAGCTCCTCCCTCTGCTAGCACCCAGCCTGTACAGATGCAGCAAAGGCAGAGAATTAGAGAAACGGTCTGAAGTTCCACAAAGGCCTCCTGGGAGGCAACTTGCTGACAGCCCCAGGGAAATGTGGAGAAGATGCCCGAGTTCCTTTTCAGCACTGGTGTGGTTCCAGGGTAAATGAGTCTTTGAGTAGCTTTGAAACAATGATCGGTAAACGATCAGGCAAATGCATGCCTTCCTCTACTAGACTTATTTGGGGGTAGTCCAAGATCCAAACACCCCCTCCTTTGGAGAAACCCTCCTTTAAGGGAGGTCTTGGTGGCAGGCAGGGCCAAGTGCCCTTAGTTTGGAAGCAGAAAGAACCAGATACCCTCTTCTCCTGCCTCTGCCAGTTAGGGCCCTGGGCTGGTCAATGGAGTCTTGCTTCCAAGACTCTGGATCTCCAGCAGGCAATGCACAAGAAGGATGGTAGAAATTGTTCAGGATGGCAGTGGTGAGTCACAGCAGGGACAGCACATCCAGCAGACTGTTCTTGCTAAAAGACGACTGTCACACTTGCAGCTGCCAGGGTGCCCAGATTCCTGTACTTCATCCAAGCCTGCTCCTCCACTACCTATCAATCTGGGAGGCCCTGATACCCTTCCCCATAAATTCTCTTTTTGATTAAGATAACCCGAGTCGGTCTCCATTAGTTGCAACTGAAACATCCTAACTGATAAATCTCCAAGACAGCTGACGTCAGATTTCATTAGCTGAAGGGCAAGTCCCACTGGCTATGAGCAAGAAACGCACCCAATAGCAATCTCTGTTTCCACATAACATCCAGACAAATGAGACCATCAGGTGCTCAGCAGACTCCTTCATTCATTCATTCAATTAACATTTATCTAGTACTAACCATGTGCCTGGCACTGTTCTAGGTATAAGAGATACGGTGATGAAAAAGAGAAAATCTCTGTTCTCATGTGGCTTGTATCCTGATGGCAGGGGAGACAAGCAGTCATAAACATATAAATACCTCCTATGTCAGATGTTTCTAAGTGCTGTGAAAAAGAATAAGCCTGGGAATAAGCTTGGGAAAGGCGGGTAGAGAGTGCCAGAGATGGGGGTATGGCTGCTTTACACAGCAGGGTAAAGCGACAGTGGGGCTTGAAAGAAGGAAGGGAGTTAGTTATATGGACACATGGGAGAAAGGAATTCCAGGAGGAAGGAATTGAAGATGCAGAGACTCTGTGGCGGGAGTCTTTGGGGCGTGCTGAAGAAATAGCCAAGAGGCCAAACGTGTCTGGAGACTACTGAGCAAGGGAGTGAATGTGGAGAGAGAGCAGGAGGCCAGCTGGTGAAGGACCTCAAGGACAATCCACTGTAAGAACAGTGGATTTTACTCTGAGTGAGAAGGGAAACCACTGGAAGATTTTGAGTACAGGAGTGACACAAACCCACTGATGTTTTAAAAGGTCTCCTCTGGTTGCCACACTGAGAATAGACTTTGGGATGGGGGGATGAGAAGAAGCAAGGAAACCATTAAGGAAGCTATTGCAACAGTCCAGGAAAGGGAATACTGTGAGTTGGGTTAAAGTGACAGTGGTAGAGATGTGAGACATGGTCAGAGCCTGCATGTATTTGGAAGACAGATCCAGCAGGTTTTATAGCCAATTGAACACACAGTGGGAGAGAAAGAGAGGAGTCAAGGATACCTCCAAAGTATGGCCTAAGCAACAAGAGTGGAATTGCCATTAACTTACTGGAAAAGACTGGGAGTGGGGCAGGATTTTACAGAGAAATCAAGAGTTTAATGTTGGGCATGTTAAGTCTGAAATCTTTATTAGACTTCCAAGTATAGATATTGAGCAGGCATGTGGGTATTTACATGAGTGTGGAACTCAGGAGAAAGATATGGGACTGGAGATGTGATTTTATAAATCACCAATGTCTAGATAGTGTTTGAAGACAAGGAACTAAATGAGACTCCCCTAGATAGTGAGTTAGAGAAAAGAAGAGGTGCAAGGATAATGGGCCAAGACATTCTAACAAAGGGGTATGAGAAGGAGTGACAGCAGGTAGACAGGGAGAAAGGAGGGGAGGGAGAGGGAGAGAAAGGAAAACACAGAAAAAGAGAGAGGAGGGGTGGGGGAGGGGGAGGGGAGAGGCAAGAGAGATAGACAGAGAGATAGAAAAAGAGATCCTCTACGGCCAAGAGAAAAGAGTGTTTGAGAAGGATGGGGTAAGATCTCGGAAACACAGCTAACTTTACATCTCAAGGAACTAGAAAAAGAATAAACCAAGCCAAAAGTCAGAAAAAGAAAGGAAATGACAAAGACTAAAGCAAAAAAAAAACAAAATAGAGAATAGAACAACAATAGGAAAAAATGAAACTAAGAGCTGTTTTTTTGAAAAGGTCAATAAAATTGACAAACCCTTAGCTAGACTAAGAAAAAAAGAGAGAAGACTCAAATAAATAAAATCAGAAATGAAAGGGGAGACATTACAACTGATGCTATAGAAATAAGGATTATAAGTGACTACTTTGAACAAGTACATGCCAACAAATTGGATAATCTAGAAGAAATGGATAAATTCCTAGAAACAGACAACCTACCATGACTAATTCATGAAGAAACAGAAAATCTGAACAGACCTATAACTAGTGAGGAGATTGAATAAAAAAATCAAAAACCTTCCAACAAAGAAAAGTCCAGGAACAGATAGTTTCACTGGAGATTTCTACCAAACATGTAAAGAAGAATTAATGTCACTCCTTCTCAAACTCTCCCAAATAACTGAAGAGGAGGGAACACTTCCAAACTCATGAGGCCAGTATTAAACTGATACCAAAGCCAGACAAAGACATTACAGGAAAACTATAGCTCAACATTCCTGGACAAATATAGATGCAAAAATCCTCAACAAAATACTAGCAAACCAATTCAACATCACATTAAAAAGACCATACAACATGACCAAGTGGAATTTAATCCCTGGGATGCAAGGATGGTTCAACATACAAAAGTCAATCAATGTGACACATCACATTAATATAATGAAGGATAAAAATCTCATGTCATCTCAATAGATGCAGAAAAAGTATTTGACAAAATTCAACATCTTATCACAATAAAAGCATTCAACAAACAAGAAATAGAAGGAAATTGCTTCAATAGAATAGGGGCCAATATATGAAAAGCCCTCAGCTAACATATTCAACAGTGAAAAACTGAAAGCTTTTCTGATAAGATCAGGAATGAGGCAAGGATGCCCACTCTTGCCACTTCTACTCAACATAGTACTAGAAGCCCTAGCTAGAGCAATTAGGCAAGAAAAAGAAATAAAAGGCATCCAAATTAGAAGGAATGTTAGCCAAGATGACATTATCTTATATGCAGAAAACCCTGAAGATGCCCAAAAAAAGGTTAAAATTAATAAGCAAATTCAGCAAAGTTGTAGGATACAAATCAATATACAAAAATCACTTGTATTTCTACACACTAATAACAAACAATCTGAAAAGGAATTTAAGAAAACAATCCCATTTACAATAGCATCAAAAAGAATAAAATACTTTAGAATAAATGTAACCAAGGAGGTGAAAGACTTGCATATTGAAAACCATAAAACAATGTTGAAAGAAATTACAGTAGACCCAAATAGATAGCAAGACATCCATGTTCATGGACTGGAAAATTTAATATTGCTAAATGTCCATACTACCCAAAGTGATCTACAAATTCAATGCAATCCCTATCAAAATCCAAATGGCATTTTTTGAAGAAATAGAAAAATCAATCCTAAAATTCACATGCAAACACAAGGAACCCCAAATAGCCAATCTTAAGAAAAAAGAACAAAGCTGGAGGCATTACACTTCCTGACTTTTTTTTCTATTACAAAACAACAGTAATCAAAACAACATGTTACTAGCATATAGACAGACATACAGACCAATGGAACAAAATACAGAGCTCAGAAATAAACTCTTGCATATATGTAGATGATTAAATAATCTTTGACAATGGTGGCAAGACAATTCAGTGGGAAAAGGACAGTTTCTTCATCTAACAGCGTTGGGAACGCTGGATCTCCACAAGCAAAAGAATGAAATTGGATCCTTATCTTACACCATACACAAAAAACAACTGAAGGGACTTCCTTAGTGGCTCAGTGGTTGGGAATCCGTCTGCCAACGCAGGGGACACGGGTTCGATCCCTGGTCTGGGAAGATCCCACATGCCATGGAGCAAATAAGCCCGTGCACCACAACTACGGAGCCTGCGCTCTAGAGCCCACGCACCACAACTACTGAAGCCCGCGCGCCTAGAGCCCGTGCTCTGCAACAAGAGAAGCCACTGCAATGAGAAGCCCGCGCACCGCAACGAAGAGCAGCCCGCGCTCGCTACAACTAGAGAAAGCCCGCGCGCAGCAACAAAGACCCAAGGCAGCCAAAAATAAATATAAATAAATAAAAAATTTAAAAATAATCAACTGAAAATGGATTAAAGACTTAAATGTTAACCTGAAATTATAAAACACTCGAAGAAAACATAAGGGAAAAACTTCATATCATTGGTCTTGGCAATGACTTCCTGATATGACACCAAAGCACAGGAAACAAAAGCAAAAATAGACAAGTAGGACTACATCAAACTAAAAGCTTCTGTGCAGTGAAGGAAACAATAAAGTGAAAAGGCAATCTAAAGTAGGACGAAAATATTTGCAAACCACATATCTGATAAGGGGTTAATATATAAGGAACTAATCCAAAATACATAAGGAACTCAGTAACCAAAAAACCCCCCAAATAACCCAATTTAAAAATGGGCAAAGGACTTGAACATACATTTCTCAAAACAGACATACAAATGGTCAACCAGCATATGAAAAGATGCTCAACATCACTACTCATCAGGGAAATGCAAATCAAAACCACAATGAGAAAGTCACCTCATACCTGATAGGGTGGCCATTATAAAACAAAACAGAACAAAACAAAAAAACAGAAAATAGGGAGTTCCCTGGTGGCCTAGTGGTTAGGATACTGGGATATCACTGCTGTGGTTCGGGTTTAATCTCAGGTCAGGGTAACTGAGATCCCACAAGCTGCGTGGTGCAGCCAAAAAAGAAACAAAACAAAAACAAAAACATAAAATAACAAGTGTTGGTGATGATGTGGAGAAGAGCCCTTGTGCTATGTTGGTTGGACTGTAAACTGGTGCAGCCACTGCTGAAAACAGTACGGAGGTCAAAAATTAAAAATAGAGCTACCCTATGAGCCTGCAATCCATCTTCTGGGGATTTATCCAAATGAATTAAAAACAATATCTTGAAGAGATATTTTCACTCCCATGTTCATTGCAGCATTATTCACAATTTAGGTAGAAACAATCTAAATGTCCATCAGTGTATGAATGGATAAAGAAAATGTGGTATATACATAGAATGGAATATTATTCAGCTTTAAAAAGGCAGGAAAACCTATCATATGCTACAACATGGGGGAACCCTGAGGACATTCTGCTCAGTGAAATAAATCAGTCACAGGACAAATGCCGCATGAGTCTGCTTATACGACATAGTCAAACTCATAAAAGCAGAAAGTAGAATGGTGGTTGCCAGAAGCAGGGGGGAGGGGAAAATGGGGAGTTGCTGTTCAGTGGGTATAGAACTGCAATTGTGCAAGACGAGAAAGTTCTAGAGACCTGCTGGTAACATTGTGCTTGTAGTTAACAATGTACTATACACAAGAATTTCTTAATAGGGTAGATCTCATCTCGTGTTTTTTTTACCGCGATAAAGAATTAAATTTAAAAAAGGGGGGGCAGGTATTCATCTTGTTAAGTGGTAGAATCGCAGACAGGTAAAGACTGAGAAATGACCACAACACAGCAGCAGATAACTGATGGGAGGTTTGAAGGGAGGAGGAAGGAGAGACTCGGGGACAGGAGGGCAAGAAGGGGGATATCTTGACATCCCTTTATAAAGTGCTCTCACAGAATCAGGATGTCCCGTTCTCAAAAGAACTGTTTTAGAAAGTGAAAACACTTTACTAATAGTGAGTGAAGATGTCTGGAACTGGATCTTCTTAGAAGCTCTGACAGGTAGGTAACAAATTGGGGTTCCTTTTTCTTCCCGACTGCGCCTGCCAGCGGGCCTGTATTCTTGTCCCCGTGCTCCAGTGTGAACACTGTCAGCTCAGATGCAGCTGTTTGTATAAATGGTGAAGTTAGGTTTATAGCAATTTAATCAGCAGCATTAATAATGTCACCTAGGCTTAATGATACCAATTATAACCACAGCAAACATTGCTGACAGCTTATAAACAGTGATATTAAAGATGAACTTCCTGTGTTTGGTCAATGCTGTTTTTAGAAAACAAAAGTAGAGGGGTTCATGTTTTAAATAGTCCTATATTCTCACTTTTACTCTGAACCAAGAACAACACAGAATGGCAGACTCTCGCAAGGGAGCAGCCCTTTTCTTTTCTTTATCACCCGTAGCTGTTTTGGCTGTTTGGCTAGGACAGATCTAAGTCCACTGCTGTTGGCCACCATAAGGGAAGTGAGACCCAGGTGGCGGTATCATAGAACCAATCATCCAGGAACAAGGACATGGCTGGAAAATTATTCAGCCTCAGGAAATACTGGGTTCCATATCCTCAGCAAGTCCTGAGAAGTCCAGAGGCAAGCAAAGGGGATTTTTAAAGGTCAAACAGAGAACGTATCAAAGCTTTAACCCAAACAAAAAATTGGAGGCCGGATCAAATTAGGACTGCTCCTCTATGTGTGGAGCTCTCATAGGAATGATAGTAACCAACTTTCTTCTTCCTTCAAACATGTGTTAGAGAGTGAAAAATGCTCCTGGAGGGATTCACATTCAAGAACAAAGAAGACGGGGACATAGGGAAGGAGGATTCTCAAGGAGAGGTTGTGAATCCACCTGTTTCCAAGGGCTTCAACATTATAGCAACATCCCTGCTTACACAGGCGTCAGCATCCAAATGGACAGACTGGTAGCAGGGAAGGGATGTTTCTCAGCCAGAAGTCTCTTCCAGACATAAGAGCCTTGAAATTTTACTTGCGTCCAGAGACACCTCCATCTAAACCCAGCAGAACTCCCCAACATTTTTAAATGCATCCACAGGAAATGATGATCTTTGCAGAGCCCACAGGGGTAAACAGAGGAGGTGGCTGGTAAGTCAGATCTGCTCAGCCAAGGTGTGGCCCACCACGGTGTGCTGAGTGCAAAGCTCTGTGCCCTGTGTTTCCCTGTCCTTCTCTTCTCCACATCCTCTCACCTTTGTGATCCTCCTCTGCAAGGGACTTCCTTCACCTTCCTCTGGTGGTCGGGAGTGTGTGACTCAAGAAAAGCTGCTCATATCCAGGATTCCAGCCAAATGGGAGTCCCCCCAAGGCTACCATAGCTCTTAGTGACACAAATCATACGTTCTTTGTAAATGATGCCCTCAGGAGTTGTGCAATAGGTAGGCTCTGAATCCATGTCCACTTTGGGGAATCTTAAGATACCAAGACACCAAAATTCATTTGTTGTCTCTCTACCCAGTTTGCCACGATCAGCCAGAGCCTCTGACATTTCATCTCAGGCAGGTGGGGGGCTAAGAACTTTTCCCAAGAAAGAATCAAGGGCTTCACATCTCCCTCTTCATTCAATTCGTAGAAAGCCGGCCTTCTCTTCACCTCCAACACAAACCTTTTTAGTCTAAGATCTCCAGCGATGGTGGACTCTTCGGGGGGAGTTTACTGCAGTGTTTGGAAATTGCATTGTGTGTTTTTATAGATTTGTGCGTAGGCCCGGTGGTCTTAGAACTCCGCAGGCAATGCTAATAAATAAATAACAGTGCTGGGCTGAGCCCAAGTTAGAGTGAAGGATTTTGTTAGGCCAAAGGTAGAGAGAGGAATTACAGGGAGACCCCTGCCAGAAAGCAGGTGGCTGGACACAGAGCAGTCCACTCAGAGGGAAGGACAACTATATATATATTTATTTTCCTAGGCAATGCACCTCAATGGACATGAAGACTTGTGAACAAGATTCAAATTCCACTACCACCCCTAGCTTATTTTTCAGATTCTGAAACAAAGTCTTTCTGTGGCTCCATCTATGTGGCATCAACCATCTGGAAGGGACCTGAGAAGTTTATTTAATTATCCAGATATTTTGAAATATATGAAACCTTTTAACCCAGATGTTTGTCATCTGTAGAGGGCGTCTACGACTCAGGTTTCTCATCTGAAAACCAGGGGGGTTTCAAGCCCACTGTCTCAAAGGAATGTCCCTTATACGAAAAACTGATCCTGAAGCAATGCACCCACATGCTTCAGGAAGAAAAAAACTCGAAGAATATGTACTGTTGGTCTAACTAGATAGCGGCAGGGTCTCTAAATATAGCAGAAATTGGCCAAAGAATTTGGAGGAAGAGTGCTGGTGGAGAAGAAAAACGGAGTGAGGAAATGATTGCGTTTTATTAAATTTTCTGGAAGTAATTAGCTCTACAGGATCTTCAGAGACAGTGATTTCAGAGGTTCCCAGCCATTATTTATTCACAGTTAATTCCTTAACGTACAAGTTCATTCAACAAATATTAATTCGATGCTTGCTATATGACAGCAACTCTGGCAGGTGCTAGAGATAAAGGGGTGAAACACACTTTTTTTCTCTCTCTCTTTTTTTTTTTAACTTTTGCAAATGAGTTGTTACAATTGTGGCAACTTCTGTGAAGAAAACGTGAAAGGGGTACTGAAGTCTTGTTCTCATCGGTGTTGCTCCCGGGCAGGGGCGGGGTTCTTCCAGGACAGAGCAGGTACGGGGCAACTCAAGGGGGAAGAGGCGCAGGACCAGCAAGGCAGGCCTGGGAGCAGCCGAGACCCCGCAGGCCACATACGCTGCATTTAGTTTTATCATGAACGCAATTAGAATCCACTGGAGGGTAGAGCATCGTGTAGAGGAAAAAACACCAGATTCAGAAGACTTGGGGCTCTGTACTCAGGTCGACATCTTAAAGAGCCAGGTGGCCCTGGGACGGTCATTTGACCTCCCCAGACTCCGTCCTCTCATCTGTGAAAGGACAATATGAATAGGCTCAAGACCAGAGCTGGAGGGCACCTGAGAGATTTGTTTTATTTTGTTTGGTTTTAGTCCAGCCCCCTCCTAATTCAGAAGAAAAAAAAAAAAATCAAGGTTTCTAAAGAAACCTTGCAGTGATCAAAAGAAACAATGCATGTAAATACATTTTGTAAAACGAAGTATAACACCTAAGGTATTATTATATTAGTTCTGATCTCTTCCACCCTGGCCACAGACTCACACATCTCAGTGTCCCTAAGTGTTAAGGCAGAGACAGAAAAATGGAACTGTACCTGCACATGTATATGTCTGTGTCTGTGTCCGTGCATCTGTATCTTTATCTCGTTATCTAGATCTAGAAAGAAAGGAGGAAAGAGAGCTGGGAGACGGCTGCCATTCCAGGACATTATTTACAGGGAGGGGGGCAATCCTGAAAACTGCCGTATCCCCTTGAGCGCAGGGACCTAATCAAAATGTATAATTATCTGCCTCATCTAAATGAAAGCATCATTTGAGAAACAGTAATGGGCTTCGGTGTGGCTTCAATTGCTATATAGTTCTCAATTGCTATTGAGTTCTCCTTTGCCATGGAATTCAGTTGCTGAAGGGTAATTATAATGTTTAACAAATATATTCCCTTTAGGGACCTGCTGTTAAAGACACAGCATCCCTTTTCTCATTTTACCGAATTACCCAGCTTTCAGGACCATGGCTACACACCCCAGAAGCATGGGCACATTCTCCTCCTAAGCTCACCTTTCTGCCAGTTCAGCTGCTCAGAACCGCACGGTCTGCCCCTCACCTCCAAATAGCCTTGAGAGCTCCCACTGCCCCTCAGGCCTCCCTAATGAACTCCAGAACAGCTCGGGAGAGTGTGCTTTGTCAATTATTTATTCCCCCCGCCCCCCGCCGCCGCCCCAGGTGCCAGGCACCAACCCTTCCCCACTACACCAAGATAGACGACTATGAAGATCAGAGCAAAGGAGGGGCTTGCCCTTAAAATACAGATCAAAGATACTCAGCAACTCTGCAGACTAGGGGACTACAAGAAATACGGGCTCTGAGATTTCCTTTCTTTAGCAGGCGTATTGGATATTTTTTACAGGCTTAGCCCTCAGAGCTAAATGAGGCGTCCCTCAACCAAACACACACACACAGAGACACATAAACGCACGCGCGCACACGTGCACACGCGCACGCACACACACACACAGATCTGGAAGAGGAAGCCCAAACCCAGGACTGTTGCAGAGAGGCCAGTGCCTCTGTCCACACTGGAGCTTAGACTATGGCACAGAGGTCTGCTTGAAGAAGTAGCTGGTGGGTGTTGCCCTCCTCGTTGGCTGATTGAATATGCACAGTCCTGGACTCCCAACCTTGTCTAGCCCCTGCCCCTCTGTATCAGTCTACTGAATGCATACGACTTGAAGACATGGGCCACAACTGCCGTATGCACCTTTTATCCCTGGTGGCTGGCCCTGTTCTTAACCCTGCAGAGATGCTCAGTAAATTTCTGCAGAATGCTAAATGGCGCACAGAGACAGTAAAATGTATTGTATTACTGCAAGCTGCCTGCCAGCCTGTTCCAAGATGCTGGCCTTGATACGGATGGTCCTCAATGCCATCCCCTCGCCCCAAGGAGTCAGCCGTAATGAGCCCAAGGGGCAGGCTGCTGCTGCATGCTAGATGTGAACTCACAGAGCACCTTCCAGGGAAAACTGGGAGGAGCTGGGAGAGAGAGGTGTCCCAAGAGGGCACAAGGCAGAGATGGCAACCATGGGGGCCGTTCACTGTGCCATCCAGTGACAGAAGCCAACATCACCAAAGGGTCCCATGGCCCTGAGATGCCTGGTGTCAGACTCACCGCTGTGAGAACAGAAACCCACTGTGTGGCCACTGAAGGTGCCTCATGAGCTCAGAGAAGAAGATGGATTGATTGATTTGTTTATTGGGCCTTTTATTTATTTTGCCCAGAGTGATGGATGAATTCAGCAAAGAGAGAAGGAGAGAAGGGACAATCGGGTTTGCAGGATGGTGTGTCAGCTGCAGAGTGGCTGAGCCAGCATCCTGTTATTAGCTCGGAAAATAACATTTCTCTCCAGGTCTCACCTAATCCTTCGTTGGGAGAATATTTTTTCCAACCCACATTAATAAAAAACAATAACAAGAAATGTGGAAGGAGGAAGGGTTAGAGTAGGAAGCCCGAGTGAGGCAAGGAATTTGTTTAACGGAATCATTTCTGTGCCCCTTAAACACTTTGATTAAAGCCATGGGACCTAAATCAAAGCCACTGAAAGGAAAAATAAAAAGATGTCTGAGAACAATTGCATTTGCTGGAATTTTCCCTCCTGTATTATATTATGATGGGGGAGGTGGTAAAAAAAAGTTCTCTTTGACCCTCCTTTGATCTTTCAAAGTAAAGAAGAACATTTGAAAAAGAAAAAGAATAGAAATTGACACCAAACTTGTTTCCTTTCTTTTCTTTACTTGCATCAATAACTCAATTAGATTTGAAGTGAGGTATGACCAGCTATTGAGCCCAGGACACCCACAAATAAAAACGAGGAGTATGTAACTAGAGGGAGTTCAAAAGGCCACTAGGTCACCAGGGACCCACTCCCAGTCACAGATCCTCTACCCTCATAAGGCCTGAGACAATTTAGAGGACTTGGTAGCTTGGTCAAGTAGAGCAAGATGGGAGGGAAGTGATGAGAGGCCTTCAATTCATATTTCCATTGTGAGTGGATTTTCTGCAGATCCACCTGCAGTAAGGGGTTCCCTCCATGAGACAGGGCTGCTACACCAACCTCAGAGAGGTGGCAGAGGGCAGCAATATTCAAATAAGACAAGTCTGCAAGCACTTGACTCATTTCTAGGCCGGGAATCTGTGTAACTAGGCTCACTGCTCCCCAAAGAGGGTCATGCCCATTCTAGACCAGTCTCATGAATCTCTGAAATTTCACGAGGAAATAGTGATAAATCAGGGGCACCTAAACTAAAAAACTGATGCCAATGCTAGAAGTGCAGAGATGGGAAGTAACCTGCACCTGGTATGTAATTCTGGCTGATTGACAGCGACTACCTGCGTTAAGAATGATTCTGAGAGGGTTTCCCTGGAGACGTACTGGTTAAGAATGATTCTGAGGATATGTTTGAATTTCATCAGAAAAAGCGTAGTGCTCAATTGACTGATGTCTGCTATAGGGGTAGAAGAAAGCGCTAGTACCATATGTCATGTATATGCCATCCCTGGTAACTGAAAAGAGCACTGGATATGAAGTCAAAACACCATGATCTATGACCTTAGAAAAGACCAAAGCTCTCTGAGTCACAGGTGCTCTATCATTAGGACTAACACTAATGACAGGAAAACTGATATACCTAAATGGACTCTGCAATTTGTGAAACACGTTTATACATGTTATTCCTTTTCTAACATTGTGGTAAAATATATATATAACGTAAAATTGACCATTTTAACAAAACTTTAAGGGTACAGTTCAGTGACATTAAGTACATTCACAGTGCTGTGCAACCATCACCACTATTCACCTCCAGAACTTTTTCATCTTCCCAAACTGAAATTCTACATCCATTAAACAATAACTCCCCGTTCTCCCCTCCTCCGGCCCCTGGCAACCACCACTGCACTTTCTGTGCCTATGACTTTGACTACTCTAGGACCTTATAAAAATGGAATCACACGGTATTTACTCTTTTGTAAATATTTCACTTAGCGTGTCTCCAAGGTTCATCCGTGTCATCCATGTTGTAGCGTGTATAAGAGTCATCTTCTTCTTTAAGGCTGAAGACTACTCCATCGTATGTACAGACCACATTTTGTGTATCCATTCAGCTGTCAATGGACACTTGGGCTGTTTTCAACTTTTGGCTCTTGTGAATAATGCTGCTATAAACCTTAGTGGGCAGATACCTGTTCAAGTCCCTGCTTTAAATTCTTTTGGGTATATACCCCAGAAGAGGAACTGCTGAATCACGACAACTCTCTTTAATTTTCTGAGGGACCACTGTACTGTTACCATCTCTTTTAAAATTTCGATTAGTAATGCCTGTTTGGAATACTTCCTGGAGAAGTTAAAGGATCACAAAGAGATCAAGGTTGATGCAACTCAAATTGAAGTCAGCCTGGGCCTGGCCAAGAGCAGGTGATGAATTCCCATCCCTCCTTTGCTGCTTCCCAGGCTGCAGTGGCCGCCATCTTGCTCCAGCAGGGCACCAGGCCAGAGGAGCAACAGCTTGAGCCTGTCTGCTCTGCCACCTGCTGATGTGCAAGGAGCACATGGTCCCTGGGCCAGAACCAGCTCTCTAGTGGGAAGGAACATCCACTCAGGGGCAGCAATGTTTCCCTTGGCAGGGCGATGGCTCAGATGCTGCCTCCTGGAATGCAGATCCCTCCATGGGAAGGGGGAGGGGGAGGGAACGATGGAGAAGGATGGATGGCCATGGAGGGAGGAAGCCATTAGCATTTTGGTTGTGACATATTTATGCTCAGGCTTTGTCATGTGTTTCAAATAACAGGATATTCTGATAGAGACTCAGCTTTTAAATAACAGGCTGAAAAGAAAGACTGCACTGCCCTTCTTTGTTCCACAAAGGCCTGGCAGCTGGCAAGGCCAGGGCTAGCCTGCCAGAATACGAAGCTTTAGAGGGCTTGTCCTCCCGATGATGGGGCAGTGGTCTAATGCCAGCTCACAGCCATTAAGTGGCTGAGCTGCCTGGATGCCTCCCATGCCAGGGCACCACTGGCATCTGGGAGTGGCAACTAGCCCAGGGGGCTCTTTCTCCATAAAGCTGTCTCCAAGTCACTGGACTTAAGAGGGCCTGCGGGACTTTCCTGGTGGCGCAGTGGTTGAGAGTCCGCCTGCCAATGCAGGGGACGTGGGTTCGTGTCCCGGTCCGGGAAGATCCCACGTGCCGCGGAGTGGACGGGCCCGTGAGCCATGGCCGCTGGGCCTGTGCGTCCGGAGCCTGTGCTCCGCAACGGGAGAGGCCACAACAGCGAGAGGCCCGCGTACCGCAAAAAAAAAAAAAAAAGGGCCTGTGGAGGGTCATTCAGCCCATACTCCTGCCTAGAGTGGACACTAGCGAAACCATTCCAAACCAGCAGGAATTTTTCTTACTACCAAAATTCTCATTCTGTGGCCTTGCTCTGGGGATGTGGAGAATGATGGTCCCTTTTCCACACCATCAACAGTCTAACGCTGTTGGTGAGCAGGTAGGCTCTGGGACGCGACAAACTCAGGCTGCCCCCCCAGGCACACATTTACTAGTCTGTGAATTTAGGGAAACTACCCCAGTTACTACATGGCTTAATCCTCACATTCTTCATCTGTAAACTGGAGATAAACAAGAACGCCTACCTTATCTCATCGAGGGTACAGGGTGCCTGGCACCTAGGAGCACAATGTAAGCTATCAGGGTTACATCTCTACCAGTGGAGGCATCCTTGGAGTATATGCCCAAAGCCCCTTTGACAGATGTCCACCTGGGTGGATGTCCGCCCCACAGCGCTCCCAAGAGCTGGATTGGGGCATTTGCAGGATGGCAATGGCTTCTCACCAAACTGGAAGGTCTAGGAATCAAACCAGAAGCTTCATCTCATCCAGGTTTGCACCTGGCTTGTTTAATTGTTCCATCGATAAGCTGAGAGCACTCAGTAGTGAGTTAATAAAAATGCTAACTTACGATGGCCCCTGGGTGCATAGGGGAAGGAAGATCTCCTTCCAAGTGTTTCCATGTCCTGCCCCTTATCTTTCCAGGGGGCCCTTAGGGGGCTGATGGATTCTGGGCACACCTCTGTCTAGAGGAAGCCACCCCCCTTTGAGGCTCAGTTTCCTCATCTCTGAAACAAGGGGTTGCACAAATTCTTTCTAGAATGTTTATACTTTAATGGATCCATGATTCTGGGACTGTGGCTGATGGATAGGAATATAAGGAAAGGAAAAGAAAGGAAAGGAAGAGGAAGAGGGGAAAGGGAGGGGAGGGGAG
>NW_020172457.1:3654183-3657932 GCF_003031525.2 Neophocaena asiaeorientalis asiaeorientalis | reverse complement strand
AGGGAAGGGAAGGGAAGGGAAGGGAAGGGAAGGGAAGGCTACTTACATGAGGCAGAAAGTAAAGGTGGCCCCAAACCCAGGACTCCTGATACTCAGGCCACAGAGGAGAAGGAGATTCAAAGAGAGAACAGGCATCAGCAAGGAAATAATTACTCTGCCCAGTCCTCCAGATAGAAACCTGTATCCCTAAGGACATTGTGGAAGCTCAGTTCCTCTGAGAACTAAAAACTGAGCTAGCAGAGCACGCCACAAGGAAGAAAGCTGGGTGGCCCTGCCCCCTCCTTTCACATCACTAACCACAGGACATGGGACACTGTCACCTCCCAGTCCCCTGGGTACCTCCCCATCTCTCAGGGAGCTTGGTAACTCCTGTCAAGAAGCAGTGAGATTAGCTAAAAGGTGTAAACTTGTCTCTAATATGACTAGTTACAGGGAGCTTTGCACCGAGAAAAATTGGAAGAAATATGTAATCCGGGACTGACCCTGGAGGCAATGGTGGGTCTGACCCCTCACTCACTCACTGGGAAGATGAGAAGACATTGTTCAGTACCTGAGGAAGGAGGGGTGGGGATCAGTAATGACCCCCCATCTTCAGGGAATATCACAAATGACTCGGTCCAGATGAAGAACCCATGTGGCTGGGCCAGATGAACACATATGGAGGCAGCTTGTCCATGGAGGACAAATGTCCACGGAACAACAGAAAGAGGGGAGGATGGAACCAGCAAAGGGCATTGGCAGGAGCTGAATGGCCACTGGGAGCCAGGCTCTTCAGCTGAATAGACTTGAGTGCTCACAACAGACGGGCAGTACAGGTCTGCAGCAGGTAAGAAAGCTGAGAGCTGGAAGGCTGAGTAGCTGGGAAGCGGCCCCCCAGCAGTGAGTGGTAGATCTGCAATCCCCACCCGGGTCCACCGGCCAAAGCCTGCTCTTTCCACCGGGTTACTTTTCTCTTAATGCTCCAGGCTTGATGGAAGCCAGAGACCACAAAAGGGGTGCAGCAAGGAGTTTCCTGTGATAACGTAGAAAACATGCACACAGACTAAGGAGGATGTCTTGGAAAATGGGCTGTAGAGCGGGATGCTGATTGAGCCAAAGTAAATCCTGAGAGCACGATCAAAGGTGGGGCGGGGTCGCCTTGGGAGGAGGGGAGTAAAATGGGAGCATTTTCGGCTATTCTATGCTAGTTAGGCTTTTTTTTTTTTAGTTGAATGTACAAAAACTATTGCTCAATTATTAAGATCTGAGAGAAAAGAGCAGCAAGGAGAGAACACTGTAGGGTGGAAAGAGTAGAGGGGAGGGGAGGAGGGAGAGAAGAGGCTGGGGCCACACAGGCTTCACTCCCCTGTCGCTCTCCTTCCTGCCAGCAGCTCCATGGGCCTGTCGGGCATCCAGAGGAGCATCTGTGTGAGCCCAAGTCCAACTGGTGGGATGCCCCACTGACCTGGGGACCAGAGAGGAGCCAGGGTCTTGCTCTCTCCCGTCACCCCTGCCCCTGCTCCAGCTGGCATGTGGAGGGGCCCAGGGCTGGGCCCTCAGCAGCTCCTGCCCGGCCGTGAGGGCTCAGACACCTGTGCACAGGTGTGGCTCATCCTGCCTGGCTCAATGACGCCTCATTCCACTCTGGGCACTGTACCCAGCTGTAGACAAGGCCCGGGCTGAGGGAAGCTGACACACAGGCATCTGCTGAGGAGCCAGGCACAGCCCTAAAAGATCTTGACCCAGGACCCCAAATGGCATGGTCTCCAGAGTGGAATTCGCAAGTCGCCAGCCTCGAACCACATGGTGACACTGGACTTCAAGCACTGACCTTGGGCCCTACCGCCTATCTGCAGCGGTGTCTGCTTTCACCTCACACGTACCCTGTGAATGTCTGCAGCTCACAGCACCACCTGAGGGGCAGTCCCTTCCCCAGCCCTAATTCAGATCATTCCGATTATCCATGTTGAGGACCCGGCTCTTAATCTGGGTGACCTGCTTAGATCTGCCAGGGCCTGATGAGCCTGGAGGCTCAGGGGAGCCTGGAGCCTTCCCCCAGCCCTTTAACGTGAGACAAGATCCCCAGCGCCTCTGCCACTGGACCAAGACAGCCGCTTTCAATTGTCTTCCCCTCGGGCAAAATCAGCAGCAAAGACAGCACAAAGCTGAGTGCCCTCAGCCCCTTCCTTTGATTCTCAGGCCCCAAGAGCCACCCAGGCACCAGCAACCAGCTAAGATGCAGCCACCAGACCCTTTGCTGGTATCATACGTGGTTTTCCCCCTTCTCAGAGAAACTGACAGGACGTGGCTTCCAGCCCGGAGGTGGGCAGAGAGCTCCCTGAGCCTGGCGAGGACAGAGCAACGGGTGGATAGCTCCTACTTCTCAGCCGTCATCCCGAGGAGCCTTCCGAGGGGGTCAGGCTAATGAGTCCACTGGCTCTGCTACTGGGAGAAGTCCTGGTGGGTGCAACATTCACCACCAAGACAGAGCACCTCCATTGGTGTCAGCAGGGAAAAACGTTCCACCGAAGCCTCAGCCAAAAAGCAGGCACTTCATGTCTGCCCCAAAACCATCACTTGGAACAATGAGCTCATCAAAGGAAGGGGATTTTTATAGACTCTCTGTTGATTCTGATGCCTAATATGTCCATTACGGGCCTCCTGAGAAGTAGGTACAAAGAGGTGACTGCAGTGTGGCCCGGAAGCTAGTTTGTGGCGTGGCTCCCGAGCCCAAGCTTTTCATACTGAAGCGACAAGGGTCAGCTTGGGTGTCCTTGCTTCCCAACCTCAACCCTGTTTGGGAACTAGCGTGGGGAAAATCCAGACATGTTCTGCCCAAAGCGCTCTTTTGATGGGTGGGTTCAGAGAGACCCCGTATCTTTCTGTCACAGGCTGTGCCCTGGTGTGAGACTCCAGGGACAGACAGCTGGGAGGAGGGGGGGGTCACCCAAGTACCCACAGGCCTCCGAGGCCGGAGACACCATGGGTTCTCAGCTTGGATGTAGCCTCTCAAATACTGAAAGACATCCAGCCCACGGCCTTCAGTGATGCTCCCTGGCCTTAAGTAACTTTTATAAAATCATCCATTTGTTTGAAAACAAAAAAGTCTGTAGTTAGATAATAAAACTTGTGTTGCTCTGCCTCTCTTTGGCAGTGCCAACTGTCCTGGGCTCTGTGTGTGTGTGTGTGTGTGTGTGTGTGTGTGTGTGTGTGTGTATGTGTGTGTGTGAGTGTGTGTGTGTGTGTGTGTGTGTGTGTGTTGCCCATTTCTACTCCTCTCATAACACTAATACAAGAGAACATAAATAAATGCCTGCAGGAAGCAAATTCACTCAGTCGAGCCGTAAGCAGATGCTTTCCTTGGGTTCTGATGACTCATTTTTAGAGCCTTCCTCCCTACCCGCCCCGGCCCCTGGGTGCTATGACGGAGCTAGGCCATCCCCTGCATTTAGGGAGAAGCACGTTCCCAAAAGAACGGAACTGTCCAGGGAGCTGACAGCTCATTTTTGCCCTGAGGGTCCCCAGTGAGGATGCACAATGCCCGTGGCAGGGAGTGAGAGCTGGTGGCTGGTTTGCAGGGGCCCCCTAATGAGTGTCGGCTACGTGTGGACACCGGTGGGCAGAGGGAGGGGTGGGAGCAGATCAGGAGAGTGGAGAGGAAATCCCAGGGGAGGAGAACATGGGTGGGGGAGGGCACGCCTCGGGCTTAGGATTCAGCTGCAAAGGAATGTGCCTCTGGGGTCGGGGCAGAGAGGCAGGCTGGGGTAGAG
>NW_020172457.1:3488221-3654116 GCF_003031525.2 Neophocaena asiaeorientalis asiaeorientalis | reverse complement strand
ATGTCTACAGTAGGAAAAAAGATGAGGGAAGGAAGGGATTCAGGGAAGACAAGAGAAGGAAAGGATGAAGTTAAGACAAGGGCCATCTGAATGGATGAGAAAAACAAATGTACTGAAACATGCCCCAGGAGCCCCTCAGGGATGGCCTGGGACCCTCAAAGGAAAAGGGGGCCATCATCGTCAGCTGCCAGTTACTAACCTGTGGGGTCCTGAATCACTTCTTGCGACATTTCTCTCTGAAGACCTCAGCACCTCTCAGATGGGACAGCCTATTTGTGTTGGGATGGGGAGTTAGTCCTCCTTGAGGATTTCATAAAACCAAAGCACTGAGAGCTCTGAAGGCCGGAACCAAAGTGGCGGTGAGGGGAGCGGAGCAGACCCCCGGGAGGGATCCTCAGATCGGGGTGGGGTGGGGGGGTGAGGGATTGTCACAGAGGTCCTTGAAATGGAGGAGTCAAGAGCAGGCACCGAGGACAGTGAGCCCTGATCACAGCCCATGGTTGCAGCCTCCTGATCTGCTCCCTCCAACACCCCCCCACGCCCTGACCCCTGCTCGCAAAAGGTCTGGGACACACTCAGCCACTGAAGAGTGCTTGAGTCCATGTAAACAGCCTGAGGAATAACCCTGGGGAGACACGATCGGGAAGGTGAAAAGTTCAACCTGGAGCAATTCCAGCAATTCCTAGTGCATTCCGAAGCCAAAATAGACACCATCTTTTGATTATCTGTGTCACCGCTCTGTTTAATTAATGTGGATTGTTGCCGCTAGATTAACACTCATATTATTTTTGCCCCGGCCTGGTTCTTACCTCCTATCAATCAACTCACCATGAGCCAATGTGACCAGACACAGGCAAACGCTTTGGAAAAAATCTACATCCATGGGCCATGACACGTGGCACCACGTTAGGGGCTGCAGGGCCAGGTGTTGAGCAAGCACACAGTTCCTGCCAGCCAAGAGCTTAACTTTTCCAGTCCAAAAGAAGCAGAACGGAATGGCTAAGCTGGGTCAGAGATGATCACCTTGAGTGGTTCTGCCATTCTGAGCTGTGTGTTTCTCCATAACAAATGGCATTCAGCATCACCACACTGATCACACAGGTACAGTCTGTGTTTGTGTCTTCAAGCAGTTTCTTCCTCACTGAAGGGGTCTCTTGACACCTGTGTGGCTCCTTTTCCGTGAGCACATGTAGATGCTGCTCTTCTGAAAGGGGTGAGACAGGCCCATGGCAGATCCCTCCTCCTAATGACATCAGCTCAGCCACCCCACCCCCGCCTTCAGCAGGCGTAGAAGCTCCTAAGCCTACCTACGTGTCTTCTCTATCTTTAAATACTTCCTAGGTCGGGAGATGTTACTCATCACCTCCCAGAGCTCACAGACCAGCCTGATGAGTAGGAAAGATGGAGGCTTTTAGAATGAAACCCACAAAGGCTCAAATCCAAGATCCTACAAGAGTGTCTGACACACAGCAGGCTCTTGATAAATATCTGATAAATGAAATTCTGGTTCTGCTACTCACCAGCGGTACATCTTGTATAAGTTCTTGAAGGGCTGTCTTTCTTATCTATAAATAGGGGAAGTTGGGAGGCTTAAAGAAAATAATCTATGTCTGTGGGCTCAGTAGAGGGCTTGGCATGGACAGGAGGAAAGTACTAAGGAAACTGACGTCTCGTAAGTGTCACACTACTCATAAAATGCTTGGATGCAGTGCCACTATAAAATACTAAGCACTTACTGAGTACTTACTACTGCTGGGCACTTTGCTACTGGCTCAGCATCCATTACCCCTTTTAATCTTCCACACTCTATGTGGGTGGGTAAGTATCATCATCCCCATCTTAAACGGGCAACAGCAATTCCAAGTTTTGAAAGCAGCTGGGGCATGACGTGCCCTGACAGTGGAAGCAATGAAAAGCCTGTAGGGCAGGTGGACCAGCCCTGGCTACCCGTGAGTCCTGCCTGAACTTCACTGCCAACTTCATCCCCAGACCCAGCGACCAGTGACCCAGCCATTGGCCATGCTCAGTCTTATAATGTCCTCCCCAAGGTCTGGAGGAGAAGTCTAGAGGATGGGAAAGAAAAGGCAACCATTCCTTACACACCAGGATTCTATGATTGGAGCCAGGCCACCGAGTTCTGGATGCACTCAGAGTGAGTCGCTGAGACCGCGGTGGCAGTTCTGCTGTGTCTGGGTCACAGACACCTCCAGGAGCAAGAGATCCAGAGGCACACACACCTTTCTGGCTTGTCTTATTTTCCCCTGGAAATCCTGATCACCTTATCGCTCTGAAACTCAGGAGCCTTTTGAAGTCATTGTGTTCAGACTATAAACCACGTACACACAAAACCACTGGCCTTCACCAGGGGGAGAAAAAGGGTTTGTTGGATGGTTTGGTTACTAACTGCTGTTTGGCATTTTAGCCATGGCTTTAAATAATGAGGCACCCATGGAAATGCAGGGTCGGGGAGAGGCCACACAGCAGCAACAAACGGGAGGAATCTGGGAAAATGGGAAACTTTTCATCTGCGATAAGAAACCCTTACGGCTCTTATTAGGCTTTCGGCTCAGTCAGGGAGGTCCCCTGGCTTTAATAAAATCTCATTTTCCCCTTAAACTCTCCCATGTGGTAGGGGCCCAGAGTTTAATGGGGATATAAGAGATGATTCCAACCTGAGGCTCAGGTGGCTGGGGCCACCCTCCAGCCCAGCAGCTGGGATTGATTGCAGACTGCTGGTCCAGCCACATGCGAGCCGCTGCACATCAGAGAATAACCACGGGCCATTTGATGCTGACCTGGGCCAAACGAAGATGGCAGCCTGGCTCCTGTGCATTCCTGCTTTGAGGAGGGAGAAGCTCATGCCGGTCTTTATTAAGAGGGGACCCAAAGAGTAAGTCGACCAGTTCCAACATGTGATTCATTAGGGGGCATCTGCATTTGAAAGGCTCCGTGGCTTTAATCTATGCCTGATTCCTTAAGGTTCCCATCAGCGCTGGGTGACTGTGTTCATTCGGACCTGTGCGTGGTGGTGAATTCATCTCTCCTGTCACGTGCAATTCCATCGGGGGGGGGGTCTCACCCTCAGTTCTGAGGGGCTGATCCATGATGCCTAATACCACCCGACAGACTCCTTCACAAGACAAGCAGGATGCCAACGGTGAAGCTGTTGGGAGATGCCAGGCCTGAGCCAGCAGAGGCTGGAGGGAGGGGAAGCGTGAGCAGCTGGTAATTAGAAGTCACCGGTGGGTATCAAAACGCATCCATCAGAAATCCGCAGAGATGAACACGCCCAGCGTCTCTGTGAGTGATGGGAGCTGCTGTTGGTTCTGGGTTTTTATTCCACTATTGCAAAAGGAGCACTGCTTGTTAAGCAGTTGAACCCTAGCCCCAAGACGAACAGAAATATCATGCCTAGCAACACGGTTTTCACTCCTAGACAAATCTGTATGAAGCACTTGCACCAACAGGGAGTATATCACTTCCATCTAGCAATTTTATTATATCCATTCAAATAGGCACGCTTGCTCTTAAATCCACAAAAGTGCTCCAGCTTTCTCCAGGGAAAAAACACACGAGGTGGTAAGGCACCAAGAGTCAGTTCCGGCCATTACCTGATAAGTTAATTTCTGCCCAGAACGAACTCTCTGTCCTTTTCAAGGTATCAGAGAAACACTCCAGAAGCTAACACAACATTGTAAAGCAATTATACTCCAAAAAAAAAAAAGAGTTCACAGGAAAAGACGGACAGAGGCAGACCTGCTCCCTGCCCTCCCCATTTCCTTCCTGGACAGCACAAGCTCCCTTTAGCAAGGCCTCCGATGTGGATGCCATCCTGTCTGTGTTCCTTATTCCAAAGCAGAGAGTGTAGCTGGGATTTTGAGTCCTGGTGGAGGCCCGGCTGGGGCCGTGGTAGGAAAGGCGCCTGGTCAGGCAGAGACTTCTCTAGGCAGGTGTTGACTAGACTCACTCATGTAGATCCACGTCATCTTGGTTGTTGCCTTTGAACATCCTCCAGGGACTCAAACACTCCCCAGCTCTGACCTGGCCCAGCCCTCAGAAGGATTTAGGACAACATCACCGGGACTTCCCTGGTGGCACAGTGGTTAAGAATCCACCTGCCAATGCAGGGGCCACGGGTTCGATCCCTGGTCCGGGAAGATCCCACATGCCACGGAGCAACTAAGCCCGTGCGCCACAAGTACTGAGCCTGCGCTCTAGGGCCCGCGAGCCGCAACTACTGAGCCCACGTGCCACAACTACTGAAGCACACGCGCCTAGAGCCCGTGCTCCGCAACGAGAGAAGCCACCGCAATGAGAGGTCCCTGCACCACAATGAAGAGTAGCCCCCGCTCGCCGCAACTAGAGAAAGCCCACATGCAGCAACAAAGACCCAACGCCATTAAAAATAAAAATAAAAAATAAATAAATTTATAGAACAACATCATTAAACTCACAGAGACATCTTCCTGAGGGTTCAGAAGTCTGGTGGTCCCCCAGGAAGTGGTAAAGTCTCTGGAGGCTCGAGAAAAATGCCATGTGGACAGGGCTCCCCAGCCCTCAACTCCATTCCCCAAAAACAAACGCTATGTGCACTCTCGTTGTGTGCGCTGGGGACCACACAGGTGTCAATGCCCCTGCCTGACAGCATCTCACACAGGGCCCAGGAAGAAAAGCAGACAGACACTTGATCAAATGACCGTAACAAGGTGAGCTATGAAAACCTGGGAATATTGAGGAGCCCAGCAGCAGTCCATGAAACGGGGTGATTTGTCCTGCTCCAGGGCGAGGCGGGAGGGAGGGGCAGATCAGAGAAGGCTTCTGAGAGGAGGCGACATCTGAGCTGCGAAGGAGCTCCCAGAACAGTCAAAAGGGTGGGAAAGATGCTGAAGACAGAAAAGACAAGATGTATTTAGCAGGGAGGCAGGGAAACAGAGCAAAACACAACTTAGAATTGCTGGAATATACGTGTATGCAGTGGGGGGGACCTTGCATGCAGTTTAGAAAAGAAAAAGGTTAACAGGAACCAAGGGAGGCAGGGAGCGATATTTCCTTCCAGTTCATGTGGTAGAAAGGCGTGGATAGCAGGTCTGCAGGCGTGACCTCAGACAAGTGCCTGACACTTACAGAACCTCAGCCCAGGGATTGTTAAAAGTCCCTGCAAAAGCCCTTGGGGTTTACAGCCGGGGTCGGGGGGGAAAGGATCCACTGCACCACAAGGCAGAGCACAAGCAACGGCGGACACAGGGAGGGGAGGGAGGAGGGCATCCCAGGCTCTGCGGCTGCTCCGCGCAGGGCCCTGCCGCGGAGTCCCACGCCCACCGCATCCCAACTTAGCGGCTGTTTCTCCTCATTTACACTCGACTCTGCTCTCCCAAATACCTTCCCGTACAGGTACTTTTTTTGAAGGCCCTTCAAACTCCATGACTATCAACAGTGATGTTAGGCAAGGCGCTTTCAGCAAGAAGCAACCATAAGGAAACAAAATTACAGCTGTGAAATCTCCGCTCACAGGAAGCGATTTGCTCAGTGATAACCATTTGTGAGGAGCCCGGATCAATCTCTGTGCCGGCAGGAGAGAAGGCGTCCAGCCTCCTAACATCTCCATCCTGCAGTGGAGACAGCACCCCTCGCTTCGGATCTCACCCACTGGTCCCCACCCATGACTTGGGTCTGGGTTTGGGATCAGAAGACATTGTCCCTGTGACTATCCTAGAAAGAACACAGGCTGACCGTCACCCCAGCCAGGCCCCACCTGCACCCCAGCGTCCTTGCGCCTCTGTTCCCCTAGGTCAACCTTTGGCTTTCGGGTGTGAAGCAGGGTTAATCACCTCCCTGCTTTTGGTGGGGGGAGCTGAATCCCGCCCTGAGCAATGTTTGCTTATGGAGAAACTTATCTTGCCTGCATTGCTCTCTCTTCACCAAACATGAATGCCAGCAAAAACTCCATTCCCGGCCTCATGAATTTTGTAAAAAAACAAAACACAGGAAAAAAATTCTACACACTATTCCCCAGATGCTCTGTATGAGACAATGAGAGAATACCTCTCTCTCTCTCCCCTGGCTAGGAGAGGCTATTTAGGAAGAGCTGGTGAATATGACATGCTTATGTTATTAAACAGTACCCAGCAGCCTTGCTTACTGGGACCCACTTGGAAAAGAGCCAGGTCCAAAAATACATAAGTTCTCTCCTCTTCTTACCGAAATCGTTTCAAAAACTTTCAGTCCTAAAGATCATTTTTTCCCAAGCTGAACGCCCTCTGCTTCCTGTTTATAGACTCTCATAGGATGGCACTTAAAGAATGCGTTTCTCTGATAAGCACAGAGCTTTTCCAGACACAGGATCAGTCCTGCCCTGCATAGGGAGGAAAACTGAGGCACAAGATGTGACTTCTTCCCCACCTGTGGTACCCACACAGCACACGAGACAGGGGCGCCAGGCATCTCACCCAAGGCCCAGCACTCCATCCTCCTGGCATCCGCAGAGCCAGCCTCTGCGCTCTTTCTGCCCATCACACCCCCCCTCCTCGCCTCAGCGCTTCGCTGCTTGGAGAGACCATTTGATTTACTCATGCCCCTCACGGCCACCAGCACAGAACCAGCAGAGTACGTTCTGCTTTCTGCTTGAAAATCACTCCTCGCTTTCCAGGAGACATCTGTGAGCGGGCTGGTGGTAATGATTAGAATGCGAGAGACCCGGGCCAAGTAGATGGAAGGGCCGAGGTGACTGGCGTGCCGAAGCACTGTTTCTCCCAACACTGTCTGGGAAGACAGAAAAGAAAGGGGAAACACTCAGGCTTCAGGACTGCATGTTGGGTACTGAGAGGAGGGAGCTGAGACCCTGTGAGGGGCTCATGGGGCCTTCAGAGCAATCCACCAACTTCTGCCAACACAGCCCTGCTTGTCTGCATGGCAGGCGAGAAGGTCGGGGCAACACCCAGGTGACTCCATCCCTGGCCCCAACATCACGTGCTCCCGGTACAACCATCTATGCCATGACTAAAGTTCTCCAATTATCTTGTTTCTGTTAGAAGCAACTAAGTTATTCCCAGGAGTCACGACAGTCTCTGCGTGTAGGCACTAATTGTCAGAGCTCAGCGTCATCTTACCTCGCACAAGTGATTTTTCTCTTACGTGTCAGAGGTCGAACGCTCTCAAGTCATGGGAATAGTTATTCTTCCCATGTAGGATTGGAGATGTGCTTTAGAGCCAAGAGGAGGAGTACTTAATTCGGAGTTCCAGCTTCTTACCACTTGTGGCATATGGCTGGGGTGTGGCATGTTCTGGGTGATGAGTTCTGACTTCCTGGTTAACGCAAACCCTCTCTAATATAGCGCAACCACTGGACATCAGGGTGGTCTGAGGAGAAGGCATGAAGCATGCAGTGCCGTCGGGCTATCCTGACTCCCCTACACTGGCGGATTGCTGTAGACTCTGCCCATCCCCGACTACCAGCGGCCAGAGCAGTGCCCTTACAAGTTCCCCATTCCCTGAGAAACTACCAGACATTCCAAAAAGTTCCATGAATAGCAACCACGACAAACTGCAATCGTGGGCCAGTCATTTCTCTTCTCTTGGCCCCAGATCTCTCATTTGTAAAATGGGGTTTAAGGAAAGAGAGAATGAGAATGACTTCGAATATTCAAAATTCCCTCCCACCTCTGATTTTCTTGGAGCCACTGAAATTTGGAATTCCACTCAAGGGTATCAGGATATACCTCTAGTTGGATTTAGCCTCCTTTAAACCAATATGGCAGCCGACACAGTTCTGAAATGGGTATCTGTCCTCTTGTTTAAAAGTTCTGACACGGCCATTAGTTCTGTTGTTTGTAACAGATGTCCATAAAATTTGGTGCAGATCTTCAAATGTAGGCTGGACAGAAACTTGGCTGAGTGGTTGTGTGTGGGCAAGGAAGGGGGTATATTGCGGGAGGAGGTATGGAAGCATCCAAAGGTGGTTAAACTAGGCAATTTTTCATCTCCCTTCTCACGCTGGGAGCCTGTGATACACAAGACAGAACTTGGACTACACTGATGAGACCTGGCTTTTACAAAATCACTGGAGGAGGAACTTCCCTGGCGGTCCAGTGGCTAGGACTCTGTGCTCCCACTGCAGGCAGTATGGGTTCAATCCCTGGTTGGGGAACTAAGATCCTGCATGCTGCTTGGTGTGGCAAAAAAAAAAAAAAAAAAATCACTGGAGGAGAGGAAGAAATGGAGGGAGCATCTAAAAGCTTTGTCAGAGAAGCATTCCTCTCTCCAAAAGCACCCATGGCTCTGTCCTCCAGCTTCCCACTGGACTTTGCGAGTACCTCCGTGGAAGTCGTGGCTCTGTATCCCTCCTAAGACCGTGGGCTACTTTTGAAAAGGGATGTACTTTACTCTTTGATGTATCCCCAGGCGACCAGCATAGTGCCAAGAACACAATCAGTGTTAATCCAATGTTGAAGGAACAAATAAAAGAATGAATGAAGAAACAATCTTGCCCAAGGTCACAAACCATCAGTGACAAAGTCAACATTAGAACCCAGGCTTCCTGAAACCTAGGGTATAGCTCTTCATATTAACTCTGAGAATTTCCCAAGCAATGCAAGATAGCATCCAGTAGATCGTCCTTCTTAGCCTACACACTGGATTTCAAGGCTTTGCGATGGAGACAAGTTTTTAAATTAATTCTTGCCTGACCTTTGCTACTTGCACGCATGATCTTGGAGCCAGCCACCACTATCTCCTCTATATACGTACCCCCGAGGCAGGCTCACCACATAATATAAGGTGTTGACTTACTTATGGCTTGAGAATTGGTTGAGAGTTGCTGAAACTGGCCCCATGTGGGATTCCAGGAGTAGAAGCAGCCCCTCCCCTTGGGGCTTCTAGGAACGACAGAAAACTTTTTTAATGAACAAAAATGCCCGAGAAATAACCCTCTGGACAGTTGTTATCTCTTGCCCAGCTCCCCGCAGACAGCAGCCTGTGGAATTTGCAGCAATGTAGTCAGGTGCAAAGGGCAGCACCAGGCCCCACAGTAATAACCAGGAGGCATACTTAGCTAGCACTTCTCCCCCGAGAGCTTGTTTTTCCTCTGCTGCAACACTGTGGCCCTCTTGGCTCAACCCACCCAGTCCCTGGCAGGAACACAGCACTTAGAAGCAGATGGGTGGATCTGAGGACCTGCCCAGAGATGCAGAGGGAGGCGTAGAAGGCGCAGATGAGGTGATGTGGCCCTGCATCCCTTAGTCTGTTGCCTAAGCATAGAGGGTTGCGAGCCTTGAAGAATTTCATAAGCCTGACTTTCAGAAACCTGCCAACATTCCAAGAACCCAGGAAATAGACAGCTGTCCTTTGTGGGTAGGAGATAGGACACAGGGAGATAGGACAGATTTAAAGCATCAGGAGAAGGGCCATGTGGGAGGGAACTCTGACAATTCTTGATTAAGTCAATAGAGACAATCCTTTAAGGCAGTGTTTTTCAAAGCTTAGCAAGCATCAGCATCACCTGGAGAGCTTACTAAAACCCCATGGCTGGTCCTCAACTCCGGAGTCCCTGACTCTATAAGTCTGGGTCCGGGATGTATACGTCTAACAAGTTCCCAGGTGATGCTAATGCTGCTGGCATGGGAGCCGCTGACACGGAAAAATGGCATTAATTCCAACTAGCATGAACTAGGCAAGATACCAGGAAGAACTTCCTACAGTGAAGGTTTGGAATAAGGCAGGAGATCAGGTTACTGGGGACAGTGCAGAAGTCTCTTGAGCTGGATACTCATGTTTCCACAACAGATCTGGATCAGCTCTGCTTGGCTACAAGGTAATTTTACCTACTGCTAGCTATATTTATATTCAGTTCCGTTACTAGATTACAGAGCATCTCCTACACTCCAAGCACTGTAACAGCACCTATTTTATGTACTGTATGTACATACAGAAAATAATACATGAAACTGGGGGCTTGGTTGGTTTTTATCCCTGTTTTAGATGAGGCAACTGAGGCTCAGAGAGTCCTGCCAAGCCTCTCAGCTGGTATGAGGCAGAAACAGGATTCAAACTCACAACTCTAGTCTCACCATGTCTTTTAGCAATGAGGTGAGGGCAGAGCTGCACCTACCAGTATTTTCCTAAACTGTATACTATGGGTCAGTGCCTTACAAGATGGTTAAAAAAAAAAGAGCGACCCAAAATGTGATCAAGGTCAAATAAGTTTGGAGAAAGCAAATGCAGACAAAGAATGTACTGCTAGACTTCTAGGGTATTTGAATATACTTACATATATAGTGAATCTCAGAGAGAAGGCTAGAGGGCATTTCCCCAATTTGACCACAGAATTTTTTTTTTTTTTTTTTTTGCGGTACACGGGCCTCTCACTGCTGTGGCCTCTCCCGTTGCGGAGCACGGGCTCCGGACGCGCAGGCTCAGCGGTCATGGCTCACGGGCCCAGCCGCTCCGCGGCATGTGGGATCTTCCCGGACCGGGGCTCGAACCCGTGTCCCCTGAATCGGCAGGCAGACTCTCAACCACTTGCGCCACCAGGGAAGCCCCGACCAGAGAATCTTTTATTCAAAAACAACTATTGATATTTCAAGTGATATTACAGTTGTGTAGAACACAGTCTGATAACATCTGGCATCAATATTAATAAGGCAAAGAATTTACACCACTAGCCCATATTCTATTTTGCACACACTCACATACTGGAGTAAACATGTAGACCATGCGTGGTGTGATCCAAATCAGATTAGCACAGAGAAGAACTTACCGGGATCCTGCACCTTCCACCCAGTGCACAGGCCTCTATTTGAGGACCCAGACCCAGCCAGGCGGTCACAGGCTCCAGGCCCCGCCTTGCAGCGCCTCCAGGGCAGGAGACAGAGGGGCCTGCTTGTCATTCAGATCACCTCCCCTTGCACCTCCCCAGGCTTCCTGAGAGAGAGGTTCTAACCAGAACTGTTAGTCACTGCAGCTTCTCTCAATCAATTATTCACACTTCTATCTGTTGGTTTGCTTTGAGGGAGAAAAAAGAAGTCACGGGGATTTGAAAAGACGAGGGAGAAGGGGAAAAGGACGCCGGGGTTTCTTTCCTGTGCAGGGTGTAGGGGGAGGACCCCTAGATGCACCTTCTAAGGAGCTGCCTGCATTTGCCCTCTCGGACTGAGCAAACAGGCTGGAGGTTCCTTCATTCCCTAAAGCCCCAAGAAGAGGAAGCAGGAGAGCTCAGACCATGGCCGGATTTCAGGGGTCAGAACAATGCTGCCCTTGGCTTGAGCGAGAGCCTCTCGGCGGTTGTTTGCCTGGGTGATATCTGACCAGCTGAGAAGCACAGCATAGAAGCAAAATTCATGTTGCTGCTGGCTCCCATCTGTCACGCAGCCTGCTCTCTGCTCTGGGCCTTCCCCGGGAACCCAAAGAGGGCTGTTCCAATGCACCTGGAGGAACCCAGGTGAGAACCAAACATGAGACACCTGTGTCAGGGTCTCCTAAGCCCACCACAAGCTTTTCACCCTAAGCATGCCTAGTCAGTTTTGGCAAAATGATCAAGATTTTTAAATTGCTATGCGTGGCATTTTGCAAATGCAGATCGCTACAGCATCCGCTCACGAGTAAGAGAGAAGATGGGCATGGTCTGGAATCATTGTCATTGCCACTGACATGATCTGCAATGATATGCCGTCCTTCGTATTCAGAGACAATGCTACTAACACGGTACAGTAAGTGCTTATTTTCCGCCACACAATTACCATATATTGTCCGAGTTACCAATATATTTGAGAGAGAGTGGTATGTAGGTGTGTGTGAATGTGCATATGTGGGTGTATATTTATATATACACATATACACACACACAAATATATACACAAGCAAATGTAGTTATATGTATATAATATATAACGTAGTATATGTATATAAATGTAGTTACATTCATGAACTGTTTCATGTGTATATGTCTGAGTAGTGTTTTATCCCTAGATAAGAATGCAAGTTCTTTGGGGCAACTTTTTTCCTTTGCACTTCTGTATCATCCTTAGTTCAAAACAGGGTACATCCTTCGTAAGAAGCTCTTAATAAATTCTGGTTTATCCCAGCAGTAAGGGAAGGCTCATGCTGGTCGGTCCCTCCACTCACACGCCATCTCTCTGAGGCCCACTCACAGCATGTGTCATGAGATGGTCCAGCCACCAAGTAAACCCATTAACACACTCAGAGAAAGACCCCCTCACTGCTGAGTTAATTGGTTGGCTGGCTGAAGACCTTGGGGTTGACTATCGGTATTATCTCTCTGTTCTCAGACCTCAGTGCTAAACAATTCTCTAAACAGACCTCAGTGCTAAACAATTCTCTAAACAATTCTCTGGGGTTCTTTCTATTTTCAAAAGTTTATTTTTTCCACTATAAAAGCAATGAATGCTCATTTAAAAAATTTAGAAAAAGGTAGCTAAATAGAAAAATAAATAAATCGCATCTACTCTCTTTTTCCAAGTATGGCTATTATTAGCCTTTTGGTGGATTTCTTTTTTTATGCATTGTAAAAAGTTTCAACTGTATCATGCTTTTTCACTTAATGTTACTGTACAAGAATTGGTTAGAATATTGGTCTTTATAAACTAAATTTTATTTTATTATTACTATTTTTTAATTAATTAATTTATTTATTTTGGCTGCCTTGGGTCTTCGTTGCTGTGCGTGGGCTTTCTCTAGTTGCGATGAGTGGGGGCTACTCTTTGTTGGGGTGCGCGGGCTTCTCATTCCGGTGGCTTCCCTTGTTGCGGAGCACGGGCTCTAGGCGTGCAGGCTTCAGTAGTTGTGGGTCATGGTCTCTAGAGCGCAGGCTCAGTAGTTGTGGCACATGGGCTTTGTTGCTCCGCGGCATGTGGGATCTTCCCGGACCACGGCTCGAACCCGTGTCCACTGCACTGGCAGGAGGATTCTTAACCACTGCGCCACCAGGGAAGTCCCATATAAACTAAATTTTAAATGGCTGCATAATATGCCAAATTTACCTCCCTATCCCTCTGCAAATGGGTATTTAAATTAATTCCACTTCAGCTAAATAATGCTGAAATACGTAACTTGGTGATTAGCATCATTTTTTGAACTTTGAATTGATTCCTATAAAAAAATTATCTCTAGTTCAAAGGATCTGAATCTTTAAAGGTTCTTGCTAAATAGTTACAAATTGTCTTCCCAAAGTGTTGTACTAGTTAGAATTCCCAGCAGCCACGCTACAAATGCAAACAGAGCCAGCTTCATAGCACACTCCTGGGACTCATTTCTGAAGAACTATTTACAATGCGTTTCGACTCTTTCAGAGTCCTTGTTTACCTGTCCCTGTGCAGCTCAGATGGCCCATTACGGACCGCCACGCCGCCCCACCCCCACCAGATATAGACAGTCTGGCACAGAGCGGGTAGTCCCTCCAATAAAATCTCCAGTTTTGGAACTAATTTCCAGCCCTGGCTCTGGAGCAACCACCCAGACCAAGGTTCATAAGCACCCCCCTGACCCATCACCTCTCATGGGACAGAAACCTACAGACCACCTTAACAAGAACTGCACTGATGCATATCCCACAGGAATCATCTGAGGGGTCGTATGGCGCAACAGAATGAATATGGAGCATTTTCACTTGTCTTCAGATAATCAGGTCACTACATCAGTCTCGAACCTTATGCTTTGCCTTCATGCATTCTTTACCACATTTTATTCCTAGTGAACTAGTAAAAAATATGGGAGCACATGAGACCAAGTGTTCTCACCTCCTACCCTGCTACCTTCCTCCTCTCAGGCTTTCCTATTGAGCATTATGGAATTGGACCAGATACTGGTCATGCAGGAGACACAGCCGCCATGCCCAGCCATCGCCCCTCGTGTTAAGGAAAGAAGAGGGGACAACACTGACTCTTCCTGGAGGGCCTTCTTGCTCAGATGCTAACAGGGCTTTAGCACATATGATCGGCCACAGTGAGCACTTCCAGCTTCCCCTTTCTTTCCTACCGCAGATGCTGCTGTGGTTCTGAGCAGTGAGTTAATTATGTAAGGTTACAATAAGGTGTCCTCTCTGTCCTGTGTACACACACGCGCACACACACACACACACACACACACACACACACAGTGTCCAGGTGACTCTGGCTGCAAAAGTGGACAAATGAGAATTAGATTATCCTACCCTATCAGGGAAGATATGAACCAGGTCTAAGAGACAGCTGTGCTCTGACCGCAGAGTCAATTTTGCTAAACTTCACAAGTGATAACACAGTAAGAGTGGACAGGAGTGGATTTCCCTGAAATCCAGTGTCCAGGGGTGCCCACAGGGTGCCTGGGGAAGGGGAAAAAGACCAACTACCCAACCAAGCTAAGCGGGGAGACATTCTCAGAAGTCTTTTTTTCCCTAGGGACTTGGGGTGGCAAGCTCTGAGCTGTGATGTCCGGCTGCGTCACACTGAGTAGATGCCGGCTCCTCTGTTTTCCAATATCCGAGGCAGACTATATACTAAACAGGTCCCTGCCGCTCTGAAATTTATCTCAGTTTGGCTGTAGCTAGAAAGCAGGACTTGCAGAGTAATTGTGGTTCTAGACTATCTGGGGGGCCATCTGTAGCTGGTGGGTAGGGAAGAGGCCAGTACCAGGCATCTAATCAAGGTGAATCCTGTTAGTGTCTTAATAGACTTGGACCATGGTACACAGATGTAGCCACGAAAGACCTTCTTTTCCTTCCCATTGTCAGTAAACACCTGTACTCAAGTTCAGTTTCACAAAATGTGTCAAGAGGCCCAACAGCTATGGAACAGGGCTAACAAGGTCACAGTCAGGGATCCAAATGCTGGATCGACCAAACAGCTTTGCTTTGGTTCCTTGGCCATGGACACCACCCCCAGCCCCAGACGCCTGTCTCAGGAAGGTGTGCGGTGGCATCTGTCTTAGACAGCAAGGGAGAACAACCAGGGCAGGTTGGCTCATCTCCATCCCTAGAAGAACAACTCAAAAGTCCCGCCTGATCAAGCAGCCCCTTTTACACAAAGGTAAGCATGCACACACTTATATACATCCTCAATGACAAGCCCTCCTGCGGCCAAACTAGAACCTCGTTCACGAATTACCCCAGCTGAAAGGTAAAGCAGCTTCAGGTCATCCAGTAAATCACAGGCACAAATCAAAATCTAACCACTCAATTAAATCCGGCTTAGTTGAAATCATATCCTTTTTGAACACCGGAGTGGCTGATTTCCAAAGGATGTATGAAGATCATTTAACACACGGTTATTCAATATCAAGCCCTTTTCTCTGTGATTTTTCCAACCTAATTAGCATTTAGTATAGATGGCGAGGTGTTCTATAGAGCTTCTATCATTAAGGGAAGACCTCTAGCTCAGAAGAGGGGACATTTACAATCAACCTGTGAAAAGGCATTGATGGAAGGGGACCCACAGCTGCCCAGTGTTGGACCAGGCACCAAGGGCATGGGGTAGAAGAAAGAAGGCAAGATTTGAAATGGGTCCTGCCACACTAAATGCCCAGGGTCATCCCCACCAGCCCTGTCCAGCATGTGTGACAGCCCTCCGGGGGCCAAGAACAACAGAGACCGCCACTGCAGGGGGAAGGCTGGACTTGTTTTCATCTCTGACCACTCCCCCAGCAGTCTGGGTCCTGCCAAACTACTGTGGGTCAAACGTGGGCGGGCTCCAGCTGGCCCCATTCCTGTTGTGACTGCACTTGGTTCATTAACACCCAACCCTCCCCCGTGGGGCACGCGAGGCAGGAAGCCTTCTCACTGGCCTGTTTTTCAGCCTGGCTTATTCCTTCTCAGCAGTGGGACAGGTGGTTGCCTCAGTAGAGTCAAATCCTGCTCAGGGACCAGGGACGGAGGGAGATGGCTGCCTAGACCCAGTGTGGATGCCTTCGAGGCTGTGCGCTCAAAGGCTCTCCGTCTGGCAATCTCTCTTGTTAGCTGGCGCTTCCTGGCATCAGCAGAGGCTGAACTCCCCCTGATACGTTCAACCTTTGTCTGAAATACCCAGAATGCTACCTGGGAAAGAAACACTGCGCTGAGCTTGGAAAACAGGCGACATGAGGAAATGCCAAGGACCTGGCCGGGGATCCTCCGCAGGGAGCACATGCCACACCACCAGGGTCTGTCCTCCACGGACAGGACACCTCTGTACATGAGTTTCAGAGAATCAGAGAATCTCAGAGCCTGCAAAGCATGCCGGAAGTCACCTAGTCTCTCACTGCTCACTCTATCCGTGGGGAAGAGCCATTTTGTAAAAGTTCCAGTCCGTTGTAGATGGACGCTTTTGTCAAATACCATAAAAACAAATTACTAGAAAAGTGAAATTTAAAACCACAAAATGCAAATTCACCAACCAAGCTCTGAGATGTTGCAGCAATGCCAAATTACTATACAAATTTCTAAAAGCTCATTCTCGGTGTCTGTACGACGTATCTTGTTGCAGACCGTTAACAAACAATTCACAGACCACATTTTGAACAGCAGTGACCTAGACCTTGCTACTCAAATTACGGTTCAAGGACCAAGAGTTTTAGCCTCACCTGGAAACTCATTAGAAGTGCAGGGTATCAAGCCCCTCCCCAGAGCTCTTGAATTGCAACCTGCATTTGCATAAAATCCTCATGATTTGGGTGCACGTTCAAGTTTGAGAAGCGCTGGGACAGACCAGACTCGCACGTTAATAGATCACAAATGTTTTCTCCATATTCAACCCCTTACAATGCCTCTGAATAAAGCAGATACTCAATGTTGAAGCATCTTGACCACGTAGGAGAGTGGGAGGGGGGTGAAAAACTCAACAGAGTCTTCAGGCTGAAATATTTCATGGGAGTTGAGCTGCCCATCTGTGGCTGGATAGCTCTCGATGGCTTAGGAGCCACCTAAGGATGACGGCACGCGTTCGCCAGATCTAAAACGAGCCCAGAGCACAAAGGAGGAAGGAGGTTTGTGAATCTGCTGTTGGGAGATCTGGCACTTCACCAGGGTCAAGCAGGGAGTCCAAGGTCAGGATGTTGGAGCAGACAACCTGATTCCACCACCGAGAGGGGGGCCCGCCCGACTGGAGACAGAAGCGTGTTTATTTAGATCTTGTCTGCTTAGCTGCTTGAGTGGCTGCAAGGGGTTTGATGATCATTCTCCAGGGCTCCGTGCCCTCAGCCGGAACCGTGTTCCTAATCTACGTGACCATTAAGGGCTCTCTGTGCCCTGCTCTGTCTCCCGCAGAGTGCCAGAGAGGCTGGCAGCCTCTGCTCCCCGCACCCCTCCTCCAGCGTGGCTATGCCTCTATCTGGGGCTGCAGACCCCTTTCCATCAATTCTCACTGAGAAGCAGCCTAGGTCCTTAATTAAAACAGCGAACCTGCACACGAGGACGGGAGAAGCCACAGCCCTATTAGTCCAGCCCAAGGAAATCGCAAGGGATATGCACTGACTCACCGGGGACCCCATCTCTGGGCGCAGACTGGGTTTGCTTTCCTGAGTGCCACCCTACCCCTTTGTGGCCCACCTGCACTGTGACTCTCCTTCTATCTGACCCTCATTTAAGTTTTCTTCTCCTCCAGCAAAAATCATCAACGCATGGACCTTGAAACCGAGGTCCCAAGCGGCTAAGTGTCTTGCCCAGAGTTACGCAGCTAGTTTGTGTTGCTGACTAAGATAATGTAAGAAAATCGGTGATCTGTGAGTCAATCACTCATATTAATCCCAGCCCCCAGATATTCCACCACAGTGACAATTTTTGTACTCAATATTATGTCATAATAATCCACCCCAACCTTCAATTTGGGTTCCGAAAAAATGGTATCCTTATTCATGTATCTCCTCTGGTCCTGACCATTTATTTTTCACCTACCCAACTAAAGGGTACAGCCATCCAACCCTCTGGAGAATATTTCACGAGGAGTTTCACCCAATTACTTCTCTAAGGGGCTCCCCAGAGGCCTCAGGGCCCAAGTTGGCGCCACGCTGGCTTTAAGGGCGGCCAAAGCAGGAACGGTGTGGAGCTCTGGGTTGTGGGATTTAGGACCCGCTCAAGCCAGATCACTCCCCCTTCTCTCATCCCTTCCAGTTCTGCGAGATTCTAGGGAGCATCAGCCTTATTATTACATGCTTCAAAGCCAGGTTTCTTCCTGTCAAGTGTTATAAGAGGAACCAGAGTCACAGAAGCAGTGACAAGCAGCTCGGAGCAGAGGTAATGGCTTTCCCCGAGCTTGGGCTGCAAGTGACAGTATTTGCAGAAGGAAAGGGCAGCTGTAAATGCGGCTATCGCTAACTTTTCCCTTCGACAGAGTGCGCTCCAGGACATGCTGCAGCTCGACACCAGGACATGCCGCAGCTCGACACCAGCGTTTTGCCCCATGCGGTCTCACCCCCTTTCTCGCCAGCAACACGCCATCCTCAGTGTCTTCTGAGAAATGCCTGTCCACACCCAGCATGTCAGCATGTGCCTGGGATTCCTCGAAAGTTGAGTTCAGCTTTTACTCCCTCACATTGGTTGGGCATGAGACTGGCAAAGCCTCGCTCTTTCTCCTTCTGTGCTTTGAATCTTGGAAAACGATGCTTATAATAAGAAGGGAAATTCTTTTCTGATGACTTAAAAGCCAGGGAAAAGAGAAGGCCTTGGAGTGGGAAGGAACGTGGAGAGTGGGGCTGAGTCGTTTGTTCCAAGAATCACCGGTCAGCCTTAGGTGACCGGTTTCCCTTTTGCCCTAGCCTCCTTCTGACCCAAGCAAGGGGATGACAGGTCTTGTTTCTGCTCCCATTCAAAACAGAGTCAGCATCCCAGAAAGGTGAGTCTGTCCGCAGCCAGGAACATGGGAGGACTCTCTCTCTCTTCCACCCCAGTCTCCTTCCTCTGGTCCTTACTGTCCAAAACGCAACCGGAAGTCAGAGGCAAAGGAGCCACGGAAGTATCCCTACAGTTCATAGAGAATGCAGGCGATGGAGCATGAACAAAAGACAGGGGACAGGGACACACCACAGGACACGGGGGAACTACGTTCTTACATTTCTGTCTTCCTTTTAGACCCCAGGTTCCTTGAGGGCAGGGTCTATGTGCCCAGGGCACGAGGAACACTCAGTAAATATTTATTACACTAACAAGTAGATGTATGAGGGCAGGAAGGAACGGCACCAAGGGTGGAAACAAACCGGACCAGCCCTCATACAGTATCTAAATGTGAACCTGGTTGTCATTAGGGTACAACCGAGTCCCGTACATGGATGAAGCTGTTTCTCCCGGCCTTTCTTTGAGACTCCTCCCAGGGAAAACACTCCCTGAGCCTCCCAGGTCTCTCGCAGAGCAGAGATATGATACTCCACCCTGGAAAGACCCTCACCTGGGCAGCCGACGCGCCGGACAGGCGGCAGGTGCCCCAGAGGCCCTGGCAGCCACTGTCCGGCCTCAGCGCCCTTCAGCGGGGAGGTGGGGAGCCAGGCGGCGCGTGTTGCCATGTGCCCTGCTCGGCAGTTACTGTGGCAACAGCCAGCACTCAGCCTCCTCTAGACTGTCCCACGGAGCCCTGCTGGCAGAGGCTGCGGTGATCCTGTAAACCAGGGTTGTAGGACCTCACCTACGGCAGAGGTCCAGTTGCCTCAAACCAGGGCGTGGACCCAGACGCTAGCCTCCCGCTGAGCCCGGATTGGTCAGCAGGCGAGACACAGTCATTCCCCAAACCCTACAGCCCGGGGACACGCTGCCACTCTGAATCTGTCTGAGCACCCAGCCCAGTGGTCAGGTCCGGGGAAGGTGCTCCTGTTGGGTTGGCACGGAGCCACTTCACAAGCCCCTCTCCAGCCAGGCCCTGAGACCCATCCCTCCTCAGCCCACACGCCAGCCAAATAAAGCCATTAGAGCTCCCCGCACAGGCTGTCCGTTTACTCTCCTACTTGCCTTGGGCTGCTCCCCGCCCGTCACCCACTTTTCATTTGGAAAGTTTCACTTACCCTTCCGGGTCTGGATCACAGCCCCCCTTCTCTCTCAGCACCCCTTTCCATCACCACTGACCCCAGAGCCTCACACAGCGCCCCCTCCCCAGAAAAAGCTTCATTCCCCATTCCAGGCACCCACAGCAGGTGGTGAGTCCCTCCATTGTAGCTTTGTGGTTTCTGTGCTGTACTCCCCACCAGACTGTGATCCCCTCAAGGTCAGGGAAAACATCTTTTTCATCTCATTATCAGCCCAGCACCTGAGACGGTGCCTGGCACTTAGTAGTTTACTGGATGGGTTTTAGCCTCAGGGGCCCACAGGTCAGAGGTGGTGTATTTGTTTTTTTTTTTTAAACATCTTTATTGGAGTATAATTGCTTTACAGTGGTGTGTTAGTTTCTGCTTTGGGACAAAGTGAATCAGCTATACGTACACATATATCCCCATATCTCCTCCCTCTTGCATCTCCCTCCCACCCTCCCTATCCCACCCCTCCAGGTGGTCACAGAGCCCCGAGCTGACCTCCCAGCTATGCGGCTGCTTCGAGGTGGTGTATTTGTTTTTTTTTTTAAACATCTTTATTGGAGTATAATTGCTTTACAGTGGTGTGTTAGTTTCTGCTTTGGGACAAAGTGAATCAGCTATACGTACACATATATCCCCATATCTCCTCCCTCTTGCATCTCCCTCCCACCCTCCCTATCCCACCCCTCCAGGTGGTCACAGAGCCCCGAGCTGACCTCCCAGCTATGCGGCTGCTTCGAGGTGGTGTATTTGCCTCTGCCCCGGATGTCAGCCCAACATGTGGAGAGCACACAGTACCACATATCAGCTGGGACAGGGCTGTTTGTTGCTGGAGGCCCCAACTAGCTCATCTCTCAGGACCGGATTTTGTTAGCTAGACACTCATTCATTCATCCATCTGAGAAATGTTTATTGAGCACCTGCTATGTGTGCTCAGCGTGAGGAGTTCAGAGGGGAACAAGGTACAGCCTTGATCCTCTGAAACCCTGAGACCGGGGGAGAGACGGAAAAGGAAACAGACATGGTAGGGGAAGCAGAGGGGCTGTCAGATCCACAGAAGAGGCACCTGGCTGCCTGTGGGAGCAGAGGGAGCCTGGAGGCATTAGAGGCTACAGCAAGCTCAGTACGGATAAATCTGGGAGGGCGGGTGGATGCTGGGCCATGCTGTCTTCAGCGTGTGTGAGGCAGCACAGACAGGCTCGCCTCGGAAGGAGGGCTGCGTTAGGAACCAGAGTCCCCAGCCAACTTGCGGGGGGGCCTGTTACAGATTCCAGGCACAGAGCTGCTGAGACACAGGCCACTAATTTACACCCACCCTTTTTTTTTTTTTTCCTTCATGCTAACTGGCATCCCTGTCTGACCTTCCCCAGTCCCCTGACAACCTGGGTGTCTGCCTGGCTAGCCGCCATCCAGAATTTATTTTTTTCCAAGTCCTGGCTGACACCCACAACACATGGGGGCGGGGCAGGGGAGGAGGGGGACCGAGCAGTTTGTGCTTGTGCGAAGCCGATTCTTCCATTCAATCCCTGTGCCGGGATGGGGCCGGCTTCCCTCTGAAGCGTTGCCCAGGCACCAGGGCTGCCTCTGTCCTAGTCCCTTGAGACACCCAGGCCGATTTCTGTGCAGATGGCACCAGCAGATGCCAGTCCCTGGGAAAACCTCTCCTCCCTAGCTAATGAGGGGAGCAGGTGAAGAGACCAGAGAAAGTGATCAGGGGTGGGAAGTGGAACAAACACTAGATTAAGAATTAGGAAACCTGGGTTCTAGTCCTAACTCTGCCACTGATGAGCTGTGTGACATTGGGCAAGTCGCTTCACCTCTCTGAGCCTCTCAGTGTTCCTGTTGTCTGAATCTGAGATTCTAGCCATCAGGATGGCGGCATATGCTGCTCTGAAAGAAAAGTGAACTGGGTCCTCATTCCTCCTCCACCGTTAACCTACCGTATAATGTTGGGTAAATTCCCTCACTTCTCTGTGCTCAAGTTAGCCATGAGCCACATGGCATACGGCATGGGATTAAAACTGAGCTGGCATAAAGCAAGGGTCCCACTGAACCCAGGAAGAGACCGTGTGGATCCATGAAGTGCTTTTCCCCACTTTCTCCCACCGCCCCTGCCCTGAGCTTCCAGTCACAAGGAAGGAGCTGGTCCACCTGCCGCGTTTTCGGTCCTGCTCTGAACCCCCGCCCTTCCTCGCCACTTACAAATATCCCTCCACTTAGCCAGCAACCTCTGTGGCCATCTGTGGCTCAGATGTGCCAGCCCAGGGAGCTCTGGGACCAGCTCTGGGAAGTCTCACCTTCAGCGACCCAAGTTCTCACCCCACGCAAAGAGGGTCCCGCCTTTGAGGGGCAGGTGGAGCTGGCTGCACACTCGGTAGAGGTGAAGCTGGGCCTGTCCCCAGCCCCACAACACATGGATAACAGCCACAGGGGCTTAGAAGCATCCACGAGGGCTAATGATCAGATGACCCCACTTTTCACTCACAGAAAGAGCAGAGAAACAGCAATTAGGCATTCAGGTCTGGACTTGAGGTCAGGCTGGCCACAGCAGCCCCTCCAGCCTCTTAGCAAATGCACAGGTGTGTCTGCTGCCAGAGGACTGGGCAGTGGGGTCCGTGGAGGCTAGTGGGCATGGCTGAGAACTGGGGCTGGTGGGTGGCCCTCCAGGCAGAGGTGGATATGGGGTGAGGGGCAAGATGGATGGGAAGTTTCTTCAGACTCTGAGGCCCTATGAAAGGGGAAAATAAATAAAAACCTCGGAAGAGAAGACCCCAGAGAGAGTCCCGCTGATGAAGTGGGTGGGCCATGAGAAATCTGAGGAATGCAGCAGTGGGCTGGGGGCACGGAGTCGTTTACACAGTACCGCAGGCGGCCAGGCATTTCCAACCTATACAGTTCATGTCTGGTTATGCGGCCCCTGCCGTGCTCCTGGGGCAGCAGAGTGCCTTGAAATTTGGAGATCCCATAAAGGAATGGGGAGACCCAGGGGTTCCCTAGATATCCATGGAAGTTTCTGGAATAATAATGATAACCAACATTTACGTAGCACCCACATACATTAACTCTAGCTTTTGCAACAGCACTGTAAGATAAGCACTATTATTTTCCACACTTTATAGATAAGGGAAGGAAGGCCCAGAGAGGTTAAGTAACATGTTCAAGGGCAAACAGCTGATTAGCGCCAGAGCCAGACTTTGAATCACGGAAGTCTCCTTCCAAAGCCTGTGTTAACTGCTACGCAGCACAGCCTCTCCACAGAGAAGTAGGCTGCTGCCTTCTTCAGGGCAGGGGCCTGCCTCTGTCGGGGTGAACCTGCTAGAAAGACTAGGGACTCCAGGGCTAGCCCTGGCCCACACCCGCTTGGGGCCTGGGGGAATCAGCCCCAAGACCCAGCACCTGCCACTCAGACAGCTGGTCAGGGCTGGGGGCTGGGATCTCACACCACCACGTTCTCCACAGGGCTACGCAGCCATCAGTTTTTGGCTGAAACTCCCATCTGTAGCCCAGTCTTCCTGAAAATTTTACAAATACTGGAAGATAAAAGCACAGGGACCGTCATGAATGGAGTGGGTTTTTAAGAGACACTGTACCACATCCAGATCCCTCTGATGTGAGTAATTTGAATTCTGATGCATTTCTGGATTGTTTGTTGAATTATGCATCAGCAGCTTCTGGTGCCGTAAAAAAAAAAAACAAAAAAAAAAAATGAAAAAAACAAAACAACCCACCGTCACACAGCTGCTCTGAAACCTGCAGCAATGGAGACAGTTGGGTTCACAGTCTGGAAACTGAGATCCGTCTTTGATGATCGTGAACCAGTAGAACAAGAGAGAGGCCAGGAGAAGGGAGACAAGGTAGCAGGAAGAACTGGGGGGAAAGGAGTGAGATAAGACGCCTTCCACACGACACGCTCAGGAAAGCCACTCCCAGAGGGAGAGACCCAGAGGGAAGGTGGGCACACGGGAGCTTCCTGGAAGCCTGGCCACATCACAGCACTCGGAAGAGAAGGAAGACAGATGGGGGGATTTGCCCAGGGGAAGGATGAGACAGCATTACCACGGAAATGCGCTGCCCTGCTCCAAGTAGGGGTTCCCGATGGTGGGGCCCTTCCTGCTGGGCCAAGGATGGTTACTGCTGCCATTATTAACTTTTTTTCCAAGTGATTTCACATTTATTGCACCCTGGGATCTTTATTTAAAAACAACAAATAATGACAGTGTGCCTGATGGCACCGAGCAGAGAGATAACACACCTAAGTCACACGGTAGCTGAGTGGCTGGAGTGAAGTTGGCATCCCAGTTTCTTGACTCCCAGCCACCTTCCCTTCCATCGGCCCAGGCTTCGCATCTCATGGTGGAGGCTCCCAGCATCTCTGACACCCATCAGACCCATTGCTTAGGCTGGCAATGCCAAGTCCTGTGCAACAGAAAGCAGAGGCACCAAATCCCTGAGCCAGGCCACCTGTTCCAGAGCTTAGCTCTGCCTCTTCTAAGGGGTGTCCTTGAGCAGGTTATTTAACCTTCTGTGCTTCAGTTTCCTCATCTGCAAAATAGGCCTGATAACGGTTCTTACACCTCATTGAATGAGACAGTACATTTGAAGCCTTTCGCTCAAGGCTAAGGAGATAGTAGGCGGTCAATACATATCACGTGATGTTTTCATTATCGTTATTTTCCTGCAAAACTCTTGTGAGTTCAGAAGGCTGATCCCAAAGTCGGCCCGTGAAGACCCTGACGAGTGTCCTGCCCTCCTGAGGGGACCAGGGCAGGTTCTGTTAAGTTTCCCAAACAAGAACCCTCAAACCAGGAGGCCCCAGGGTGTGCTGGAATCTGCTCTGCTGGTCTGGCAGGACCCTGTCTTGGTCCTTTGCCTGAAACCAATGAGCACAAACCACCCTCCTGGACTGGCCCAGTTTGGGAGCTTGGGCTCCAGGGACGCAGGGGGCCCGCAGCCCAATTATAAATCAGTCTAGCAGCCCTCGTCAAGCCCATTGTCATAAATGGCTCTAAAAGCTCAGCTTTGTCCGCCCTCCAGGCTCGGGGCTCCAGGATTAATGAGCATCAGCTGCAGGCAGGCCGATGGGGACAGATGCCGGCCTAACGGGCAGGGTGGCCCAGCCCTCGCAGACTCCAGGTGAGCGGGGCTGATGAGCAGGTGTCATTGCCATGCTGCCCCTTTGCTGGGTGTCATTTTGAAAGGCAGGACTGTTGTCATCAAGTGGCATCTCATTACCCCACCCTGGGGTGCCATGGGAGACTCAAGCGACCATCCACAAAGAGCAGGTACTCTGAGGCCACACTCTCTGCCCCTGGGCTGTGTTGGGGACCTGGCTTTTTTTTTTTTTTTCAAGGTTTCTCAACCTTGGAGCTGGAGAGAGGTTTGAGAATCCTGGCATGCCCTCCCTCCCCACGCCACCTGGTTGGCGCTGCATCTAAGTGTAGAAGTCTGCTAGAAAGTTCCTCAGTCACGTCTCTGGTATAGTCAGATTTCCCAAATACGTGGGCTTAGAGTTTGCCCGGAGTTCACACACATCTGCGCAGATTTCAATGAGCACGAGCGCCCAGCATCGTGCTGACCACCCAGGGGACACAGTCCAGCCCCCGCAGGACTTGTCTGTCACTCAGGAGCACAGGCCCTAGGGAGATGGTTCAGAAGCATAAAATATAACAACAACAACAGTAATGGTGATCATTTATTGAGAACCTATTATGTGCCAGGCACTGTTCTAAGCTCCTTAAATGTACTAACTTAGTAACTAAAAATGAAAGACACTGAGTAATCAATGTCGAATTACATTAAGGCAGTCAATGCAGATGAAACAGAAATGGGAAAGATCACTTAAACTGGCTGGAGAGATGAAGAAAGGCTTCATGGGGGAGGCAGGACCAACCTGGCCCTGCTCGAGTGTGGGAGGAATGTTCCAGAAGCAGCAGCAGGCACACCTGGGCTGAGGTAGAGTGAGTCCCCTGAAGAGTGCGTGTCTGCGCTTCAGCGGGCAGAGGTTGGGCCACGATGTGCGGTGGACTCTTGCCTCTGAAAATGTTATTAGGGTGACATTTCAAAAGCAGGGTTTTATTCCTCATGAAAGTTGTCTTCTCTTAACTGTGGCTTCACTGCTTCCTTTCCATTTCTTTCTAGAATGTGATTTTTTTTAAAGGTAAAATTTACACACAGGGAAATGTATAGATCTTAAGTGTACACGTCGATGAGCTTTTTTTTTAAAAAAATAAATTTATTTATTTATTTTTGGCTGCGTTGGGTCTTCGTTGCTGTGCGTGGGCTACTCTTCGTTGTGGTGCACGGGCTTCTCGTTGCAGTGGCTTCTCTTGTTGCAGAGCACGGGCTCTAGGCACACAAGCTCAGTAGTTGTGGCTTGTGGGCTTACTTGTTCCGTGGCATGTGGGATCTTCCTGGACCAGGGCTCGAACCTGTGTCCCCTGCACTGGCAGGAGGATTCTTAACCACTGTGCCACCACGGAAGCCCCTCAATGAGCTTTTGACAAATGCATTCACTGGTGTAACTAACATCCTAATCAAGATCTGGACACTTCCATGGGGCCTGAAGAATAAGGAATTTAACATTTAAATTGTTCTGTTCCTACATCTTCTGGGCATTTGTGGATGGGAAGAACTCAAAATGATCAACTTCCTCTCATGCCCAACTCTGATCCACTCTCCCATCCCAGGAGAAAAAATAAAATTAAACCATATCTAGAGAGATAAATGCCTAGTGAGGGTTTGTGTTACTCATCTTCACGTCCCCAGAACCAAGCCTATTACATGGCGCAGACCAGATGTCCATTCGTGTTTCTTCAATTAGGGAAAGAATGAACACACTCAGACTAATGTCTCACGGAAATGATGAACTCCGCTTTCCCTAAGCTCCCATATGACACTGACAATCATGAAAACTTCCTGTCCCCTCTCTTGGGACTGGAGGGGAGGCCCCAGCAAAATGCAAAAGAGCATCTTCCTGTTATCCGCCCCCAGCCCTGAACTCAACTGCGTTTTCCACAGCCAGCCCATCGCAGGCTTCAAATTCCAGGGTCTTGAGAAAAGCAGACTTGGGGCACAAAGAATGCCCATCTGTCCCCTAAGCTATTCAGGCGACAATGTCTGAGACAAAATGTGCTCCCACCTCAGACACCCTCACGCTTTTTTCCCAGATCCTTCCCCGTGTGGAAGAGCCAGGCCACTCCTTAATAGCTTCCAGGCAAAAGCATAACAAGGCTTCCAGGGCAAAGAGAAGCTTCAGGAAGGACCATCCATATGCATGTGGCCCATTTACTTCCTGGCCTAATCAGCACCTGGATGGGGCCCGGAGCTGACTACTCGCCAATACGCTCACCGTCAGGGTCCCTGGGAAAGCTCTCTCTGCACAGCTTGCTGGAGACTGCGGGCTTCGAAACAGCATAAGCCAGCATTCCAATCAGATTATTTCTTACTTGAAGTATTGCACAAAAGAGAAAAAAATAATGCTGAACATTCTGTTCATGGGAGAAAAAATAGCAGCAGAAAACTGTCACATTGTTTGCTCTATTTTCAATTTCATTCCCGAGCCCTGGAAATAGCTATCCACGCGAGCAGGCCAGAGGAGGACTCTGGCAACCTGACACACGGATCCCAGCTCGGGGTCTGTGTGCAGAGGTAAAGGGGGAGACTGCAGTTGGGAGGGTGGGAGAAGCCTGATGGGCCACAGAGGGTCGGGTGAGTCAGCTGAGGAGAAGAAACACCGAATCAAAAATGATGGAGAGCGTCAACTGCTGGACACTGTCGGATGCAGATGGGGTGTAGCTCACAGAGCCGTGGTTCTCAACCTCGGTCACACACTGAGATCATCACCTGGGAGTTTTGAAAAATAATGCTATCAAAAGGTAGCTACACGAATCTACGCATGGATAAAATTGCGTAGAACTGAGTATGTGCGCACACGTAAACACACACACGAGTATACATAGCAACTGGCAAAATCCGAATGGGGAATTTTGGTGGATTGCACCTTGTGTCAATTTTCTGCTTGTGATGTTGTACCATAGTTACCTAAAAATGTTATTGTGGGGGGAAACTGAATGGAGGGTATGAGGGACCTCTGTATAATTTCTTGCAAGTGCGTGCAAATTCACAATTATTTCAAAATAGAAAGTTTTTAGAACGTGCTGCTGGGGTCTGATTTAATGAGGCTAGGGTGCAGCCTCTGCTCCAGAGTTCTCAAAGCTCTCCAGGCAATTCCGTGTGCCGCCAAGGTTGAGAACCGCTGCTCCAGAAGTGGAGATGCTGACTGAGAAGGTAAGACGAACACGTGAAATTGGGAAACCATCCACATGTGCTTCTGTACCGAAGCCTTCACGGATACCTGCTGAATAAATGAATGAACTGCTCAACAGCTGTGTAAAGTGTTACAGGCGTTCAGAGAAAGAGCGAGGTGCAGTATGAGGGAAGGCTTTGCGGAGCCGTGGGATTCAACCAGGATTTGACAGAGGTGGAGAATTCAGATAGAGGACCCGGGCAAGGGCACTGCGGGTGGGCAAGGAAAGGCTTGGAGATGGTGTGAGGGGAGGGGGAGGCAGAGGAAGAGGGGGAGGGGGATTGAATCTGGCACAGGGAGGAGTGAGGGTGGATGAAGGTGGTAATAATAAGCTGGCTCTCTCCCTGCCTTCGGACAGGTGGCTCTCTCGACCACTTGAACCAGCTTTAAGTCCTTGCAAATTGCCAAGGGCAACTGTCAGCAGAGACAATTCTCCAGAAGACACACAGCCTCTCTTGGGTAACCGCAACGTAGAGAACTTGGAGAGGCTTCAGAATATAGTACCAATGGGTGGAAACGTAAGCAGTCCTCATCGTGGCTCAAAACACCTTATCTATCTGCACTTCAGCTGGCCTTAGACATCGCCAGCACAGAACACAGCCGAGTGCCAGAAAATACCAGAGATGGCCTGAGAATGGCTAAAATAAACACCTCAGTGCCTACACACCAAAGCTAACGCACTTGACACAGCAGGTCCCTGGAGTACTCACTCAGTGCCTTTTTATTCTTATTTTACAAACAAATCTAAATTTGATGATCTCTTTCCAAGGGCACAGAAAATTTCAAAACAAAATTAAACGGGTGACACACGAGCAATCACTGGCAACTGTGACAAGTGATAAGTGACAGACACCCCAACAGCAGAGGGGAGACATAAATTTAGGTAAAGTAACCTGAGGTGCTCATCTGACAGAGGAAGGCCACCTCAGCAAGGCTGAGGGGCTCTGTTTGTAGAGGTAAAGAAAGAGCTTTAAGATGCTCAAGCCCAAGTTCTAAAAGCCCTGTAGAGCCTCTCCTTGCTTTTTCCTTGTGCCCGTTATTAATCTGTCCAGTGTATATACAGAGGTGACTGGCTGTGTCCTGCTGCGGGCTGCCAGTTGGTGAGGGGCAGCTGGCTAGCCTTCCTGATTCTAGAGACCGCCCTCTGCCCAAAATACTAGTGCCCACCCTGAAGCTTGTTTTCTTCCCTGGAGCACCCACCGCTGCCCTCCCAGGGCACGCAGAGCAAAGGGCAGGCTGCTCTCAAACTGTTCAGTCTATTAGGTCAATTGGGTTCAACAGGAAGGCATCAGAGGGCCAGGAGGAGCACCTCTCACATCATGACTGGGGAACCATCCCTTTGCATGAGATGGTCTGGCTGTGAACTCCAACGCCGGCTTGGTCGGAAACACTGTGTCCTAGCTGCTTCCTTTCTTTTGCTGCGCACTGCCACCCACTGACCCACCATCCGGGGACTAGTACAGACGAGCTTGTTAGCAAAACAAGCAAAACAAACCACTTGGTTGACCCAGTGCCACCACGCCAACGTGCAGATGTGTAACCAGAACTCTCCTCCCCTCGGTGCTGATGCTGAGTATCTCCTAGGTTAGCTGCATCACCTTTGCTCTTCGTGTGAGGCAAGGCAGGCTGGGCAGTGCCCCCTTCACATCCCCATCCCAGAAAGTAGCACTCAGAGTGGAGACAGAAGAGAAGACGGGTCTTTCCTGCCAAACTGCCTTGGACTCCGAGGCCTGGACGCAAGCACATAGCCCCAAGCGTGGCAGGGAAGGGGGACGGAGGCTGCAGACGCTGGCATCCTGATGTGTAGCCACGCACGGTCTTCCTCCAGAGCCCAGCCCCCAGTCACGTGCTCTCTCAGGATGCCATGTCCTGCTTTCATGCAAAGGTGGAAGTTGAGAAAGAGAAATTAGGTGGGGAAGAGAGGCTTTTAGAAGCCCCGTGCACACAGGAGTAGGCGAAAATATTAGCCTAAAACCAGGCAGCGGCTAAGGCAAGGGGGCCCAGGCACAGTCTGCAGCTCTAATTGCTGCTAAAGATCGCCAGGCAGCCTGGGTGACACCTGGAAGTCTTCCGTGGATCCTCAGGCACAAAACATAAATCATCTCCCTCTCACTTGTTACTAATCTTGCTCTCCTGCTGTGTCAGCCGGATTCCCGCACTGGGCCGGGGTTAAATGGGGACTTCGGTTCCCTCCTAGGTTTTTCTCTTCTTTCTCTCCGACCTCCTCCCCCACCCTCATCCCTACCGAAAGCGATGACAGAGGAGAGCAAACTCCAAAAGATAGGTTTCTAGCTTCACTCTGCAGGCGGGGGGCAGGTGCGTGCAGAGAGAAAAGGAAGAGGGTGTTTGGGTGCCGATGTAGGTCACACAGAAGCTGAGCGACCAGGAGGGAGAAGGTGGCCACCTGGACCCACCCTGCAGACTCTCACTGGCCAGTGTCCCTTCCAAGGCAAACCCCCTCTCAGTTCCCGGGGCGGCCAAGTGAGTGTGCTTCAGAGACACTTCCTTTCCCGCGGGGCTGGCCTCAAGCAGCGCGATGGGGAGAACAGATCTCACGCCCCCGATAAGCTGGCGGAGGGGCCCGGAGTCATCCCTGTCGCTCCTTGGGGCAAGGATGGCCCGGGCTCTGAGGGCGGCTGGGAGAGAAGATCTTTCACTTCCTTTATGTCCACGGGTCCCCAAGCACCTCTGTGACGCAGTATGGGTCAGATCTCCTCGGGGAATTCACCTGGAGGCCTGACCCTAAATAGTTCCCCAGGAAGCCATGCCTTACGTAACCCTCCCGCAGGCTGACGGATGCTGCATGTGACGCCACATCCCTGCCAGGTCCTGCTCCAAAAAACCCCAGGTAACGTCCCTGAAATTCTTCTGAAAGTTCTCCCTTGAGCCATGAGACAGGCATCCCAGTGACCTCGCCACTGAACCCCTGGGGGACGAGGTGCTGGCCCCCCAGCCTCCTGGCGCAGTGGAAGAGGCTGGATGGGAGCAGCGCGCTTGCATCCAATCCACTCCCCGTTTGCTGCAAACCCACTCTCACAGGCCTCCAGGCCAGGGAGGCACTGGGCAGGTGTCACTGGCCGGGTGACAGAACTAGGATGCTGCCTGGCCAGCGTGGCTTGCGCGGGGTTTCAGCTGAGGCCGCTTAGGCCCCGTCACGCTGCATCTGGCGTGAACCTGGCAACAGGGAGGCCACATGATATAGGGCAATGGCTACGGATGGGGCTGCAGAGCCAGTCCGCTGGGTTGGGATCCAACGAGCTGTGTGACAGTGACTTCTTTAACGTCCCTGTGACCCGTTTCGTCTACTGTTCAAAGGGTGAGCGCAAAAGCACCACATCATAGAGGTACAAGATTAATTGACATAATTCATGTAAAGTGCTTGGAACAGCGCCAAGCCTGGATAGTGCCTGGTGTAAGCTATGATTACTATTCCGATCACCACAATTGTTGTTGTTATTCATTATCATTATTATTATCCTCTCTTGTGTCTGAGACTAGAAGCTTGGAGGCATGGAATGATGGGGCTACAGAGTCTGTGTGAGGGAGCAATGCACATGGAGGGATGCTAGAGGCCTTCCTGTCACCCTCGCTCTCCCCCACTGGCTACCCCGGTGCTGGTCCCCTCCTTGTTGGGGTGGGAGCTCATTCTACTCTGAGAACCTCAGAAGATAGATGTTTCTGGAGAAGGAAGAGTAGGGCAGCTGGAGGTGCGTGTGTGTGTGTGTGTGTGGGGGGGGGGTGTTACATTCCCCTCCGAGGGGTGTATGTTTCACCTCAAAGCTCTCAGAAGCCATTTGCAAAAATGTGGGCTTTCCAGCCAGGATGAGGACAGCACGCAGAGGGGACAGAGTGTGAGCTTTGCTGATTGAAAACCCGGGTTTTAAACTGCCTACTACACGTTGCTTGCCCACAGCTTCACTGAGTATCAGGTTCCTTTGCAAAAGGATGGGCAGAACCAGGCTGTTTCTGCGGCTCCTTCCTGCCACAGTTGACTCACCGTGAGATGCCCGGCTCACTCCTTTTTCTCTCTGACTTTACTCCTGCTTCATTCAACCTCCTTAGTCTTGAAAGCAGCCAGAGGAGCAGGGACAAAGGGAGATGGAGAGTTCCCTGCCCGCCTGAAAGGACTGGTGACAGGTGTTTGTCCTTCCGGGAGAGGAGGCAGGTCTCCAGGGTCCAGAGCCCAGACAACAAAGCCAGGAGCCAGTGGGCTGAGTGGATGCACCCAGGAGGCACACAGCCCATCCCTAGCACAGCCCGGGTGCGATTTTGGATTCTAGCCACACATACCCACTGGGCATGAAATATACACTATGAGGATGTACAGAGAGCCTCTGAATTCCTCATTCCTCAGATTCCCCATTCTTTAGAGCAGTTTTACCTGTTTTGATTGAGACCTACTCAGGAGATCTCACTCACATCGAAACCCAGGATCAAACAATACTTTTCTGGAAAACAAGTCTCACTCCTGCTTCCCACAATGCACTCTGATATTTTCTAATCCCATTTCGTTTTTAAGAATATTAGTCCCAGCCCACGGAACTGACTTAATGGCCCACTAAGAGGTTGTGACCCTGGTCTGGAAAGCACTGTTTGAGAGGCAGGGACATGATTCCGCACCAAGACCCCATTTTTTTGGAAGCACAGAATGCCTGACTGAATAGCCCCAGGGCTAAACTGCAGGGTGACAAGGACTTTCCGGAGGCCTGGGCCACTTTGGAGGACGACTTCCGTATTACCCCAGTGACTAGCTCTCAGCACAGACCTCAGCTGGCTCATTCGAAAAGGACGGCACATTCCTCCTACCATGGGACTCCACGCGCTGTCCTCGTGGGCCATGAATGAAGCTGCGTTAGGTAAGTCACACGCTCTCCAAGAACTTCTTAGAAATTGCAGTTACTAAGCTACTCCACCTGAGGCTTTCCCTTGCTTCTGAGACTTTCAGGAATGCAGTATCTCTGGCCCTTTCTAATTCACCCGCTGTTCACCTTTAATTCTTCTTTCTGCCTTTTGATGTTAAAGGACCCCCAGGAGCCACCTGACCACATGAGATGGGGAAAAGGACTGCTCCTCTGGCCTCTTCAATTTACAGCAGCTGCTTCCTTCTTGCCAAGATGTCATTTATTTAGGCATACTCGATTTTTTATCATATGACAAACTCATGAAACTTTCCAAAAGGCCCAGACTCCTATTTTCAGGCGAGAAGGGCGTGACGCAGAGAAGTTGGTGACCTGCCTGGAGTCACATGGATGACTGGAGTCAGGACTAGAGTTCAGATGACCTGTCCCCCGGCCCCAGCATCCCACACAGCTCTCCACGAACAGAAGTAAGAAGGGCCAAGTCTCCGATACTCCTGGGTTTACCCTCTGCTGTATTAGCAGAGAAGGCTGAGGGCATCTCAAGAGAACTGAAATGGAGTGGGTGATGATTTGCGGGGGAAACCCAATCTTCCAGGCCTCATTTCCCCCTTTTCTAAAGAGAAGGAAAGCACGCCCAGGTGGGATATCTGCTTCTGTAAGGACCAGTCAGCTCAGCATCCTTATGTTTCATGTGAAGTTGGGGGGCTGGGTGCTCTAGCCATACCTGCGCTAACAGACCTGAGTTTGTGGATCTGGAGAGACAGATATTGACACGCTCATTTGTTCTGAGTGGTCCCTCCCCGTCAGACCTCCCTGCGATGAGCGGGGGCTCATTATCTCAGCTGGCCTTCCCCTCCCCGAGCCTGGCTGAGATGGCCTGACCCTTGCTGGGATACCCCATCCCCAGGACTGGGCCGTTCTCTGAACAGCAGGGCTGAGATGGACTGGCGTGGATCATAGCCACCCTGGTGATTTCCACAGGACGGTGCATCAGTCCAGTTTTCTATTGTGAGACATGTTTATGAGTCCATTGATCCAGCTCTCTGGTTTCTTTCAGGAACGGAGATGCTTTTTGGTGGTGCGCACGCATACACACACGCATGCACACAGGCACACGGGCTGTTCAGGTCCTATGTTCCAGCATGTCTCCTAGGGACCAATCTACTTTAAAAAAAATGCCTGGGGCTATATCAATACATCTCTCCTGGTCTGAGGTGCAGGCTCTGTTTGTGGGGCAGGTCTTAGCCAACTGGGCTAAATGGGGCCAATTCTTTGCTTTCTAGGGTGGATCCAGGGCTTTGTTGAATTTTCAAAAATGCTCAATGAAACAGTTTATTCATATCACAATCCCTGGCTGTCTCACAGCCACCCTTAAACTTAGAACACTGAGATTTTTCACATCAGAAATGAGGACTGTCTACCACATTAGCAAAGATTTAATAAATTTCATAGCTTTCTAGTGAGAACATAAATTGGAACAATACTTTTAGAAAACAATTTAGTAATAGATAGCCAAACTTGAACGTGTTTATACCTCTGACCTAGAAACACCACTTCTGGGAATCTAGCCAAAGGAAATAGCCTGAAATACAGAGATTAAAAGAAAGCAAGGCAAAACCTTTACTCACAATCATTTTCATATTAGCATTATTTATCACTTGAAAATGAGAAATAACTTAAATTTTATAAACAGTAAGGGAGTGGGTAAGTAAATTATGATGTATGCACGTAATAGAATATTAAGCACATGTTTAAAATTACGTTTATGAAGGTTTACAAGTGGGGAAATTACTAGAGTTACAAGGTTTCGTGTGTATATATATATATATCTATTTATGATTTCCTTTCCATCCCATTCAGTGAATATATATATATATATATAGAGAGAGAGAGAGAGAGAGACATATATACATAAGAACCTTAACTATGGAAAATAATTGACGTAAAAATGGGAAGGAAATATCAATATTAACCATGGCTATGGGGGTAGCACTCTGGGTATGTATTTCCTTTTATCTTTCTTATCCATTTCTGTATTTTCCAAAGAAAACTAAAACTTTTCATTTTAAATTCATTCTTTTTAAAACTTTGAACAGAAAAGTACGTTATAGAGGGAAAAGACCAGTCACACCTCTGCCACCACATGTGCAGGTGACCTCAGGGAAGTTACGTGACCTTTTTGCCTCCCTCCCTCCCCCACCCATCACCCCTCCCTCCAATCTCTGTAATGAGTGTGTAGGATCACATGATCTCTAGAATCCATCCTGCTCTCACATTCTGTGTCTCAAAATATCATCCCCCTGTGTTTGAGAGTGGAATCTCAAAAAGGGGCCCAAGAGGCGTAACCAGCTTACGAGTAAAATACTATAATCAACCTAACGAGCGATGGACTTGGAAGGGTCTTCTAGAAGATGCAGCTGTTCTTTTACAGTCAGCGGAGAAACATGCTGACACGATGTCCTTGGGTTTGGACATCTGGAGCCAAACACCCGAAAGAAGGGGTTTGCTGGCAGCTGTGCTGTGAAGCCAGGAATGGCGGTTGGGGGAGGTGAAGCCTCAGCCCCGAGTCTCCATCCACCAGCCCAGCTATAGCTAATCTCCTGGGCCCAGGGCAGACGGCATGATGACGCATGCTGGGACAGCAGGACAAATCTCACATCCTACAACCTCCTCCGGCGGCTCCAGCGCCCGGCATCCCCCCTTGACCAAACACCAGGGATGTTTTTGTCTGTTTTGAGCATGGGGCACCTCCTCACAGTGTGTGATTGTCTCACGTCTCTGAGTCCCAGTTCCTCAGTGGTCTTATCTGGCATCCCTTGAGGTCTGCCCCTCTCCTGATAATCCCACTTCACCTGGATGGTTCACAGGGGAGGAGAAATGAGGAGAATCCACGTACTAAACTAGCCTCCTACCCTGGACAAGAGGATGAATGAATCTCTCAGGTCTCTTCCAAGGTGCAATTCCACAATTGGATAATTTCATGTGATTGTACAGTCGTCCCCTGGGATTTGCACAGGGTTGGTTCCAGGACCCCCATAGGTACCAAAACCCATGGACGCTCAAGTCCCTTATATACAATGGCATAGAACAGTGGACCTCCTGTATCCACAGGTCCACATCCACAGATACAGAGGGCCGGGAGACTGCATCTCTCCTCTGGACCTTGGCCATCTTCCCCACAGTTCAAAGAAAATAAGGACCTGCTTCTAGACCTGATATCTGGCCAGTATGTACCAGGAAGGGTGGAAGATAAAATAGTAAAATATTTCCACACTGGTTGGTAAGTAGCCACTGCCTTCTGACAACTCCCCATTGCCCCAGAAGCCCAGCCTCTTCTCCTAGGATACTGCTCAAGGACCTCCCTAAGGAGGCCTGCCTGGCCCTGCAGGGGACCTCTGGGATCTTGACCCAGCAGTAGGCTTTATGCCCTTGGTGGTGAAATGTTTTGAGTCTCGCCTCTCCAGCTCCCTCTTCCTGAATTGAGTCTATTGGGTTGAGAGAAGCTAAGACTGTAAATCCTTGAGGAGAGAGTTGTATGTGATAACCGGGATGGTTTAAAAGTAGTAAGGACGGGGCTTCCCTGGTGGCACAGTGGTTGAGAATCTGCCTGCCAATGCAGGGGACACGGGTTTGAGCCCTGGTCTGGGAAGATCCCACATGCCACAGAGCAACTGGGCCCATGAGCCACAATTACTGAGCCTGCGCGTCTGGAGCCTGTGCTCCGCAACAAGAGAGACCGCAATAGTGAGAGGCCTGCGCACCGCGATGAAGAGTGGCCCCCACTTGCCGCAACTAGAGAAAGCCCTTGCACAGAAATGAAGACCCAACACAGCCACAAATAAATAAATAAATAAAATTTAAAAAAAAAAGTAGTAAGGACAAGTTTTGGTTTGGATCGCCTAGCTGTCCCTACTGCTTGTGGGAGCTGGGGAAGGGGGCGCAGTGACAGGCAAACAGGTAAGGGAACGTGGGCTGTGTTCACCTGCCCCACGCTCCTGCTTTCTTTATAGGGCTCACATTTCCTCCTTACAGATGGGGTGGAAAGTCCTACTGAGTGAGCAGACACGGTAGTATCACATGGGCATCACGGTCCTTCCTCCTGGGCTCTTCAAGCAGCTACTGAGCAGTCTCTGCCTTTCCCACCTGGCATCTTAAGAAGGCAGAAGGAAGCAGAGATGCTTTTCCTGGCTCTAAGGGGAGGGGAAGCATGGAGATGCTGAGCAGGTGGCCTCAGGTCACCTCGTCTATCATACGGACAGTTGGGAACAGACCCAGCCTAGCCCTTTCCCCTCCACAGGAGGATCGTGGGATTACCACCTCCATTCCGATCGGCAGAGGAGATCTCTGGTGGGACTGCATTCTGTTCTCTATAAGTAGGAGACGTGTTTATGAGATGGAGGCCAGAGGGACTGGTTTCATGGAGGGAGGAGGGGCCAAAGTGCTGCCTTTTGATAATAAAGCCTTTGTCTTTCTGGGCTGCCCTCCCCCAGCACTCACCCCACCCCCAGGTCCTGGTGGGAAAGGTCACCATCATGTTATACTTTCACAGAATCTCCATTGGGAGATGTAGAAGATGCCAGGGACCCCTCTGAACTGAAGGTATTGCCCTTTCTGCCCGTCCGTCCATCCCCTCACTGCAGGTTAGCATCTCTCCTGGGCAGGGATGCCACTGACAGCCAAAACCTCAGATGTGAGCCCCAGGAGATAACAGCCCCGAGGCAAACCCCAGTCCTCAGCAGTGTCTTGTAGAAAAAGTTCTGGTGTCTTGGCCGTCATCCCAATTATGTTCGCCCCATGCTATGATCTGGCTGTCAAGGATGAAAGGAACTTGGGGGTTTTAATGCAAGGAAAATGTTTAGAAACAGAGAGAATGAAAGGAACAAGCTTGCGCTCATATGTTTTCACTTGAATGTATTGCGATCTGGCAGAGGAAGAGGGACGTTTAACTTCTAATTAATGAGCTGCTCCATTTGTCCAAACAGCTCTCCCTTCTCTCCCCTCCCCGCAGATGAAGGCCCCGTCACCTGGAGCGGGGGATGCTCCGCACAGGTTCTATTTCCCTGGTCTCTGTTAGGCAACTCCCACCAATCGAATTGTGTGCGGTCGTCTCCCTGCCCTACTTGAGCCTCAGCCCTGAAATCCCTCATCAACAACTAGTTCTGATGCTTAACTGACAAGACCAGAACCTGTGAAGGATATTTTATGGGCTTGCCTCTTGCCACCAAAATCTTTCTCAAACTGGAACTGCTTTCAATTTACTGACACCAAAGGGCCCGGAAGGTAAGAACAGGCTGTTACTGCCATTGTTACATTCATGGGTATTTTTGGAAATTTGGGTCTTGTCAACTCATCACAAGGCTTTAGCAAGGCCCTGCTTTCAAGTTCTGTTCCAATCTAAGCAAGAGCCACATGAGTCCAGACGTGCTGTTTAGAGTTACATGATCTTTATAAACACAGAGGAACGGAAGACACAGGCAAACAATGTGTCCACTGAAGTGTGAGCAGAAAAGGAGACCCAGAAGTTCTGGCATCCAACCCACTGCCGAGCAGCACCCCTTGTTCAAAGTACACCCCTCACCACCTCCACTTCTCAGTTGCATACCCCAGACTTCCCAGGGCTCTCTTCTCTAGATCATGTAGGTCCTTATGCTTAGAGTATGAGGGATTCCAAATTCCTCCACCAGTCACATCTCTGAGCATCTTGACCACCCCAGACATTTCTGAAATGGCCTAGCTCCTCCTGACCTCCCCAAATCCAATAAACAACTTCTTTTACTAAGTTCTATCCTCAGGGGGCCTCTCCCAAGCCTTCAGAGTTGCTCAGCTTTCCCCCCACCTAATACCCCCAACAGAGCTGCTCCGGCTGCTTAGAAAGCGCTTCCCTCTGCTCTGCTCATGGCTGGCTCCTTGTCATCCTGTAGATCTCAGGGTGGGTATTTCCTCCTGTCATTCAGAGTAGAGCCCCCCACCTGATTATCCTCTATTTCAACACCCTATTTGTTTCTCTCAAAGTCCTTATTACTTATTATTTTATTTATTGTTTGTTTTTTGTCTTGTCTCCCTCTCTAGACCTTGGCTCCAACTGTTGAATGAACAAATGAATGAATGAATGAATGAATTGGATGGATGGATGAAACTGCACGCCTGCCGCATGCCAGGCACTTTTCCTACACTGGTGATGCAGCATTCAACGAGACAGATGCCCTCATGGAGCTTATCATCTTGCACACAGAGGCCCTGTGGGAAACTGAAATTGTGAGAGGCTTATGCAAAAACCAAGGGGCCTAGAGGCAGAAAGAAGGGAATGGCATCTCGTAAGCTGAAAGCTAAATCCAGTATAAATATCACAGCAAATCTATTAGTGCTACCAGCTTGGAGGGCAATTGCTTTTTAATATAATAAGATCTTCCTTGGAGGCGATTATGAGGCCCTGATAGGGATCAGGTGACATGTTGAGGTTTTGCAGATGGATTAATTTCTGTTTACATCTAGTTGCTTGAGGCATGGAGTTCTTGGTTTTCAGGGAGAAGGTGGGAGAGAGGGCCTCTGGAGAAAGCAGCCCGGACAGAATCCTTTAGGTGATATTCTAGGGAGCACATCACCTGCTGTTGGTCATAGGGTGAGCCAGAAAGAAAACCAGGGGCACTGGGGAGGGACCTCCACTTGGGAAACACTGGCCCAAATTTGGGTGGGGCTCCCCTCTCCTTCCCTCCCAAACCTCAAGGGTGCCATTGCTGAGATGGAGGAACTCCCTGGAACAAAATTCTGGGGTTTTAGAGGCAAAGTCACCTGACACACAAAAGAATCGCAGGGCTGAGGGGTAGGGAAAGAAGGAGGGAGGGAAACAGAAAAGGGTGTTTTTCTCTTACACAGCTCGTCTTAAACGCTGTCTCAAACATCAATACTCTTGTTAATAGATATTCTTCTTCCCTGAGTTTCACACGGAGATAAACTGAGGCCCAGGCACAGTCAAGGACAGACCCAACCACAATAGGGCAGAGTCTGGTTCCTGGCTCACAGCACCGTGACCCAGGGCACACACAGCAAACCCCCAGATCATGACTCTGAAGAGTCCCTGGACAGGGGCTGGTTCACTTTCTCCCAGAGCAGTGAGGTTGCAGCTCACAGGCTCACCGGCCGTGCTTTCCATCTCGAGTGAATCAGGGGTCCTAGAGTGTGTGCCAAAGTCTGCCAGGTACCAAGACCTGGGCACCCCACCAGGACACCTGTGAAACAGGAGCAGTGAGCCTGGGAAGGGTCCGGGGGCTGTTTTTTTCCCACCATACGGCAGAAATCAGGGCAGATGCCACCAAGAGGCAACCCTCCGCCCATGCCTCTAAGTTCTAACTTGGCCAGACTCACCCTCAGCATAAACTCACCCTCAACATAAACTCAAACACAATGGGAAAAAAACATCTAAGCCAGTCAATGATGGCTTATAAGTGGAGTCCCCACACGTCTCTGGTGGCCTGGAACAATCCTGGTTTATGTGAGTCGTGTAGGCAAAATATTAATAATGCCCCCTTTTACTTTAAAACTCTTTTCATTTGGACAACAAATTCTAGGGTCTTCCTACTTGTAATGCACCTGGAAACCCAAATGTTATGGAATCCCCATAGAGATGATGCTATTTTAGAGTATATACACCCACTACTATTAAAACGCCTCACTCCCACCCCCATATTGACGACCCACCACACAAAACTCTCGCTACCCCATACACAACATGCAACCATTAACCTACCACGGTTGCATTATACGTACACGTAAATATTACACACACATAAGAGTATGCACCAGCCACCAGCTATGCTCTTATACTCCTAAATCACCACCTGAGTCTCCCAATCACAGCAAATGGAGCTTCCTCCCTTCCACTGTTTGGGCTTAGACACAACCACACGTATCTTAAAATTGGGGGGAGCACCAGGACAAATGCACACACTCGGATATCCATCCCAGTCAGCTAAGCCTTCAGGGATTGGAAACCAAAAGGCGCTGGTTGCTATAATGGCTACAACCTTGTAAGGACGTGGGTCCGAGTTCGTTAAGGAGCTCTGTGCGGGTGAGCCCTGCTGGCTTTGTGATTAATCATCGTAACAGACAGTCAGCTGGAGGGCTTCCCAGCTGTGCCTCCCGGGACCAGTTCTGGGATCCCCTCTCTATCCACCAGTGAGTAATGCTTTGGTTTATTGGAGACTCTCCTTTCATTTTTTATGGCTTCAATTAAGCGACGGGGAGAATCCATCATGTAACCTTCTTGCCGCACTGCTGAAGACTTCCGGAGGGGAAAATATTTATCGAACCCCAAACCATCAGAGGAGAGTCTGTGGTAAACCTAACAGGAAGCTGGGGTAGCAGGGAGGTGACCAAGGTGGTGGGAAAAGTGGAAGAAAATATTCACACAGAGGTTTCCTGCCTGGACAAGAGCCGTACTGACTAAAATATCTGCTCAGTTCACAAACATCAGGCTGCTTTCCCCTCGTCGCATCTAATCCCACACCCCCAGGAAGCCTTCCACCGAATAACCCAGTCACGTGGACTCCTGGAGCCCAACAGGTTCAAGGAGGCCACAAGGACACAGACCCTGGCGAGAGGTGGTCCTCAACGTGAGGGGCACTGGATGCTCATCCAATGGGCAGTCCCTGGCTTTATAATACCCACGGAAACATGGCACCCAGTCGAAAACCGCCCACACTCGTGAAACCCACAATCGCTGGGTTGATAAGAAGGCCAAAGGACCCATTTTCTGGTTGTAACTACAAATTCCTCCCAACACCAACGACAAGAAATCTTCTCCCAGGTCAACTCATTAGAATCCACAACCTCCTATCCTTGGCCCGGAGATGGCCCTTTCCCTCTCCCTGACCTCTGCCCAGGCAGCCCCGTTGGTAAATGGAGCTGCCTCTTATTCTGCCCTTTAAATTATTCACACCCCAATCTTGGCCACTGGCATTAATCTTTCATTTGCTATTTAGACATCTGATTCCTGGGGCAGGATTGAGAGATGTCACTTGGGAGATCAAGTTGGCCAGAGGGAAGGTCTGAAGGGGGTTGGGGACCTGCAGAGCGACAAGGGCCTGCCTGGAATTAACGGGTTTATCACCCTGTTCCCCATCGCCCAGAGGAGAGGAGCGAGGCACAGGAGACACATATGTGTCTGAAGGAATGAAATCCTAGGTCCACCTGCTTTCTGAGAAGTTTGAGTGTGTGTGCACATGCATGCGTGTGTGAGGACAGGGTGACAGTCACTCAGCCCACATCAGGGCGGGCACTGTAGTAGGCTTGTACCTGCCCTGGTGCAGAGCACAGAGGTACCTGGGCATCTACACAGGAGAGCTGGTAGCTGAGCAAAGAGAATGGGAATCAAATAAAAAGGACACCTATGTGAGCCCCAGGAGACAGTATGGTCTCCATATGCTAATTCGTAATCAATAAAGGTTATGCCGTCTTGGTCCCCAAGACTTCACTCTAACAGAAGAGAAAAGACGAAATATACCCCTTCTCCTCCCCCTTCTCCTCCATGCTCTACGTTCATTATCTTGGTGAATACCCACAATGATCCCAGCAGGTAGGATTATTAGTATCAATACGTTCATTTTACAGGTGAGGAAACTGACGCTTGGAAAGGTTAAGTAAGTTGCCCAAGGTCCCGCGGCTAATGAGAGGTCATACAGGGCTCAAGCTAAGGAAGTTTGACTACAGATACTCTCAACCAGTGACTTATGAAGAAATAAATAGATAAACACAATAACTACCAAAGAGCATTGGGAAAAGAGGTTAGAGCTGTGCGGTGTGTACTAGATACGTGTATCAAAATTAAATAAAATTTGAGGTCCAGGTCACACCAGCCACATTTCGAGCCCTCATCGTCAATGTGGCTTGTGGATACTGTGATGGCCAGTGCAGATATGACTACTGCCACCATCACTGGAAGTTCTACTGGACAATAGAGGCTTTAGAGGGTAATTCAAGATGTTGGTGGAATGGAATGCCCTGCAGGAAAAACATCTGGAGGAAGGATTACATCGACTTGTGAGCTGGTCAGATCCAGAAAGGACAAGAAATGGGGCAACAGGAAAGAAGAGAGCAGAGGGAGTGAGACACAGATCAATAGACTTCATTCAATATCACAGAAGGAAGGAATCTCGAGGATTCACATGCCCAACCCCTTCCCATTACAAATAAGCCCAGTGACCACTCGGGAAGCCACTCCCCTGGGGCACACAGTCAATTAAGTCCAGGGCTCTTCCCATCCCACCCAGCCTGTCACCCCGGGTCCTTTCCATCGTCCTCATTCTTGATCCTTCTTGAGACGTGTACTCAAGAGGCGATTTTCATAACGATCTCACACTATTCTGACTCCCAACAGGTAAGTTTTCAGGCGGACTCTCAACCGCTGCGCCACCAGGGAAGCCCCCAACAGGTCAGTTTTGTTTGGGAGCAATGACTGCCATTATCCCTATGGCTGCACCTTCCCTTCTTGTGATGACACAGGGCTGTTCAAGAATGAAAAGTTGGGCCTTTGTAAAAGGGAAGCCATTGGAAAGATAAATGGCAAACCTGGAGCTTGGGGAGCTGCCAAGAAGGACTCTGTTCTCTGCTCTGTCCCTAGGGTGTGGATCAGGGCACATTGGGAGAAGTCAGTAAACACTTCTCAAGTAAACCAGTGGCTGGTGGGGTGGGTGGACAAATGGATGGACAACACCTGTGTAAAAGTCCTTTGGCCACTTTATAGGCTGGGGCCATAGCCCCCGCAACACCGCACCCCACTGCTATTCATCCAAGCACGGGTCCTTCTCCACAAGCCACAGAAAGGGGAAAGTGCCTCAGAACGTAGAACAAATTCAACTGCAACGCTGAGCCCAATATTAAAGAGTGGGTGTAATCCTACTGATGATATCAGGACAAAGAAGGGGTTTATGTCTCTGCAAAGGAATGCTGCCGGATGCCATTCTGCCTGCACTGGGAATCCACAGACTCTCTCCAGGCTAAGTGCATGACCACTCTACGGGGACCCCTGCTTCCCTTCCGGCCCCAAAGATCATTACCTATCTCACTGTGCGAGGCCAATCCATCCTCCTGACGCCTCACTTACCGACCAGGTCTGTCGGGGAGCCTCTGACAGCCAGAGATGAAGTGGCAGAAGGGGCCCCTCGCCTGAAGGCTCTTGGGCACTGTTTTCTCCACTCCTCAGAGAACCGCATTTGCTCCCCTCTTCACAGGGCCTGCGCTTGGGATCAGGGCTGCCTCCTTTGTCTCTCTAGACCCACGTTCCATGGTGTTCCCTCAAAATACATATTCAGCCATTTAAATGAGTAAACTGTTTTGAAACAAAATGAGAAATCTCAGGATACAGACTCTGTCTGGTAGATAAGGAATGAGGTAATGCTTTAGCTCATAAATTCCTTGAGGGCAGAGATTTTATTTCTGTATCTTTTAAATCTGCATTCCCCACATGCAGGAAAATGCTTGGCATATAATAAACCACCAATATAATGGATGAATGAATAAATGAGAGACAGGGAGAGAGGCTGAGAGAGACCCCAATCAGCACTGACCCTGGTCCTCTGGCTGGTACCCAGTCAGCTACTGTTCCATCCCCAGCAAGGCTAGCCTGTTCCTTGGTCGATGTCTCTTGCTGGGTCCCCTATCTACCTCCTTCAGTTCTGTGGTGAAACTGCTTTCTCTGTAACTGCCTGATTCTCATCCTCTAAAGTCTCTCTTCCTAGGTCATTTTGGTTTACTGGGATCAAATTCCCCTAATCCAGTGTCCCTTGCGTTTAAGACTTTTTGAGCTGATTTATGAGAGATTCTGGGCACTGAAAGGGTCTTAGTGATCATCCGTCATCAAGCACCCAGCCAACTCTGCCCTCTGGTTGGCTGGGTCCTCCTGGACTCCTCTGCAGCCCCGTCACCCATACAGAACCATCCTGCTGCCGTCGGTTTTCTTTTATTATTTTTATTTTACTTTATTTTACTATCTTATTTTATGATCACACCTGTTCTCAGGTCCTAAAGTGACTTGAACCTAAGAAGTGTTCTCCTCACTGTCTATCAAGGTTCGTTCATCCTGCCCCAGGGTTCTCCATCCTAAGTGTCTACCCCAGTCCCTTGGGCTGCAAAGGCATATTCACCTCAAATTCTTGGAATCCTTACCTAGGAACTGCTCTTTCTTACAGGATGGTGCAATCTGTTCTCTACTATGATGTGAGGGTCAAAGCTTCCTGCTGAACATGCCCCCTTGACCTTCCCAAAGTTCCAGAACCAAGATGGAACAAACCCAGCTTAGCCCTTAAGACCTGGAATAGTCTGCTTCCAACAAAGCACATTGTACCGTAATGGCTTTTTTTTTTTTTTTTTGCGGTACATGGGCCTCTCACTGTTGTGGCCTCTCCCGCTGCGGAGCACAGGCTCCGGACGCACAGGCTCAGTGGCCATGGCTCACGGGCCCGGCCGCTCCACGGCATGTGGGATCTTCTTGGACTGGGGCACGAACCCATGTCCCCTGCATCGGCAGGCGGACTCTCAACCACCGCACCACCAGGGAAGCCCACTGTAATGGCTTTTGTTGTCTGATTGTTTAAGGCCTTTATGGAGGATGCTGATGATAAACGGCTTTGAGAATATGAAGCTTGGCTCAGCACCAGTTCATAGACTCACTATTTTAAAGTCAACAGACTCACTGGGCACAGTTGGGAGAAAAGAGGGGGAAAGCAGGTAGCCCTGCTCTAATTCTGCCTCTAAGACACAGGCAAATGCTCTTGGAAAAATCAACGCTTTTCCTTCCATTGCATAAAGAAAAACGGGTGATGACGAGCAGGTGGAGGAACAGAGGGAAAGGAAAAAGGAGGAAGAGAAAGGTCGGGAAGGGGAGGGAGAGAAGCAAGGAGGAGGTTTGTACTGGTGTTTCTATCCTCTGTACATACTTCCCCTTCGTTTCCTCCACGCCTGATTTCTGCTCTGTTTTAATGGCTGGGGCCAGTGATCTGTTCCCATCGATCGCTACTGATGTTTTTCAATTATATCTGTGACACTTTGGGCAATATGTTTGTAAACACAAAGCCTTCTCAGACAGATCTTGCCTCTTGTCACCTTGCACAAGAGCCGTCCTTCGTCACTCTCATATCAGCTGTCATTCGAAGGGGTCAGGAAGGGAGCTCCGCGTCCTTGGTCCTGGGCCTTGCTTGTTCTTCTCTTTATGCCAAAGAGCAAACATTCCTCGTTCATTGCCCTCTGGGAAAATGGAAACCTCCCTCTTCAAGTGGGAGAAATATTGGGCGGAAACAAGGAAACAGCCCTACCTGGGGTCGGGCGTCGCATCTTGGCCAGCTTGGACCACAGTGTTCTGGGGGAGGAAGATGTAGCAGGGAATCCTGCACCCACCTTGCTTGAACCTGGGCTTCGGGAACAGACAACCACACCCTGAGCAGACATAGCTCAGAGACACCCATCCAAATTCTATCCCCGATATCCAGGTGAACAGCAGTAAATTTCCTAGGTTCACCTAGACCGGTAGCTTTCTTACATTGTGAACAAAGACCCATAAGTAAGAGAAACAGTTCCCATCGTGACTGAGTGCACATATGCCTACTTAACTGAAATAAAAGCTTAAGGAAAGAAAAAAATGTTTCACGAGAAAAATCGCCTTACAACAAGTGATGCACTCTGATATTTTCTGCCCGTTCTTCTAGTCTTTTTTTTAATCTTTAATGCTGACCATCACGTTCCACTAAGTTGACTCATGACTGAGTTGTGGGTTGTGATCCCACAACGCACAACTAGTCTAGTTTGAAAAAATATTGGACTAGACCGGGGTCAACAAACTTCTCGGTAAAAGCCAGGTGAGAAATATTTTCAGCTTTGCAGGCCATATTACCTGCCACAACTCCTCACTTTTGCTGTTGCAGCAGAAAAGCAGCCACAGACAATGAGTAAACAGACAAGTGCGCCTGTGTTCCAATACCACTTTCCTTACGTACACTATAATTCAAATTTCATATAATTTTCACGTGTCATGACGTATCGTTCTTCTTTTGATTTTTTAAAAACCATTAACTAATGTAAAAACCATTCTTAGCTTGTGGGCTGTACAAAATGAGGGGGTGGTCCAGATTTGGCCTGTGGGCCATAGTTTGCCAGCCCCCAGCGCACATGATGTCCACCAGCGCTTGGGGTGAGTCTGCCAATCCTCTCCAAGGGTTCAGGCATCCATGCAACGCCACGCCACAGCCGCCCCTAGTCAGGGTCAAGCCCATGTTGATCTTGTGCCTCTGTGTGAGCATCTGAGCTCTAACATATTCAATGAATGGTCACGGTTCCCCTGAACACTTTTCTCAGAGAGAGAGAGTGTTTCCTCCGTCACGGGTTTCTCACGCTGTCTTGAAGCATCTCTTTGCTTGTTATCTTCTCCGTGAGACTGTGAGCCAGTAGATCCCAGAAGCTGCGGGTCCAGGGGAGGGCAGGAAAGCCTCTGTTCTTTCCGAGCCTTTTCTTGGCTCATGGAGGCAAGAAACTCAGGAACTCATTCCCAGCTTCTCCACTCTCGGGCTTCAGCGGACCTCAGCCCCACCAGCTAATCTAAAGCCACAGGGGCCCCAGGCGTCCCCCAGATGCCCCAGCACAACAAAAGGCTCTTCACTTCCACGTACCTGAGTAGGAATGAGAACATTCCCTTTTTTTTTACACTATGGTAAAATGCACATAACATTAAAATTTACCACCTTAACCCTTTTTAAGTGTAGAGTTCACTAGCAATAAGCAGACTCACACTGTTGTACAACCAATCTCTAGAACTTTTTTCATCTTGCAGAACTGAAACTGGACCCATTAAACAATTCCCCATTCTCCCCCACCGCACCGCCCCCCATCTCCTGTAAACCACCATTCTGACTCCTGTCTCCCTGGATTGACTACTCTAGGTGTCATATAAGTGGAATCAAACAGTATTTGTTCGTTTATGACTGGCCTATTTCACTTAGCGTAATGTCCTCAAGGTTCACCCGTGTCATAGCACATGTCAGAGTTTCCTTCCTTCTTCAAGGTGAATAAGACAACACTTGATTTTAAAACATGGGTCTCCAAATTTTCCTAGGAAGTGAGAGCATAGCTGGGCCTTTCCCAGATTTAATACAAATTTCAAGACAAACTCTCTTCATATTTCCCCCCAGCAATATCGAGGTTGGATGCCACGCCATATCTCACGTCATGACTCTGTTCTTAGAATACTCCCTGGTCTGATTCACCCTCTCACTCATATTTAGTGTGCTGGCAGGGAGAGAGAGCAGCCTTTATTTGGGGCTGAAATTCCCAGATTTAAATCTCAGCTGCTTCTTCGCCATATTAGCTAAACGTTCTGACCAGAACTTCATCTGTAAGATGGAAACACCCACCTTGTATGTGATGATGTTGTAAAAAAATGAGATGAAAAGCAAATTATCTAACACAAAGCTTAGAACTTAGTACTCAAAACTATAACTATTATTAGCCCAATTAATCATTTCCAGGGTCACAGTCTGGTTCCTAATATCCCAAATGAACCCTGGAGATCCTCCAGGAAAATCCTAGAACCTCTTTTTTGAGATGCCAAGTGAGTTGCTACAAAAAGTACTGTAGTCGGAGCCTGGGACTCAGGTGTCAAATATGCCACTGCTTTCCTGTGACCTGGGCAAGCCATCGTCTTTCTATCCCCCAGCCTCTTTCTCTGTGAAGTTTAACAAATAAAGCCTCTAAAATCTTTCTCACAATGAGGCAATGTCTTCAAAGGGCTCCGAGCTTTTCCTAGGGAGGTCATTGTCAAATGTGTACCTGTGGTTACAACAAATGCTAATACTTTGGGAACTAATTCACCCAGTTGGTCCCTGAATGCTTTGAGTCTTCACTCTATGCCACGACCCATCCAAGGGGCTGGGAAACAAGGATGAACTAACTAGTGACCCCAGTACCCGTCGACATGCATGGCTGTGCACATGTGTGATCCAGAGACTGTGACTTATGTAGAACAACGGGTGCCTTATCCAGACCAAACTGATCACCCACCTCAGAGAGGAGGAAGGGGAGAAAGTTAACATCTATTGGGGATCTATTGCGTTCTACCAGGTATTCTACACCCACAGTGACATTTAATCCTTCTCATGTATGAGCACATAGAAAGAAGCACAGTGAGGATATGCAATTAGCCCAAATTCACACATCTGGTATCTCGTAAAGCTGAGATCAAAAACAGGTTTGTCTGCCTCCAAAATCTATAAAGTTTCCACTCTTCCAAACAGCCATTCTAATGAGAACCAATCCTAAATGTCCATCATAAATCCATCCAGAGATGGATTCACACTGGTGCTATCTAATGACCTGGCTCTCGTTCCCTTTCTGTCTCCTTTATGGCTCAAGCTAATTAGTGATGTGCTCAGTCCAACATCCAGTGGCCAATTTATGGGCCACTGGGTTCGCAGAGGGAAGGGAAGTAGCATTCATTGAGCGCTTTCCAAGACCCCGGCCCTGTTCCAGGAACTCCTGGCCACACATTAGCTCTCTTAATCTTCATAATAACCCTGTAAAGTGGGCAATTACCCCACTGGACAGAGGGTCAGAAAGGTTAAGTAACTCTAGACAACCCAGAAGGTGGATGGACAGACAAGGTGGTCCAGCACTGCAGGAAACCTCTGAAGGTGAGACCCTCAGGCAAACCCTCCCATAGCCGAGGGCACCAAGCCTCCCTGCCTCGTCAGCCTCGGAGACCCAGGGAAAAGGAAAGTGGGTCATTTATCATTCCTGTCCCTCCAGCCCCTTGAGGTGGCTCAGATTGGTTACACAAGGCCTGAGCTGCGTTCATCCTCTCTAGCCTCCCAAGTGGGCATGACGGAATTATCCAAGAAGGGTAAGTCAGATGGTAAAAGCTGCCCTCCAGAGGGCTGCACGTTTCCAGCACTGTACTAGATACTTTGCATCCATGATCTCAATTGTTTTTTTGGGTTTTTTTTTTTGCGGTACGCGGGCCTCTCACTGTTGTGGCCTCTCTCGCTGCGGAGCACAGGCTCCGGACGCGCAGGCTCAGCGGCCATGGCTCACGGGCCCAGCCGCTCTGCAGCATGTGGGATCTTCCCGGACCGGGGCAGGAACCCGTGTCCCCTGCATCGGCAGACAGACTCTCAACCACTGCGCCACCAGGGAAGCCCTCAATTCATTTTTATAACAGTAATACCAAGTCTTTATTTCCACTTTGCACAATTTGTGTATTATTTTATTTGATTGCTGCCAACAGACCAGAGCTTATAAAGCGATCCTCCTGAGCTCACCCAGTTGGGAAGTGTAACGCCAGGATTCAGACCCTGCTCACCCAGCCTATCCAATCTGTCCTCTGCCACAAACACACTGCAGGGGCAGCCCCACCTTCCATTTGACTGATGGGTAAAACTGAGTCCATAAGCAGAGCAGGGCAGTGGTTGCAGACTCGGGGCTAGACAGTCCCAGTCACACTTCTATCTGGCTTTCCTAGAGATGGTAATGGAGCCAAAGAGAGGAGGTGAGCTGGGAGAAAGCCTTGATAAAAGCTAATGTTGAAAAATAAAACTGAGTAATCTATTTAATTGTTCATCACTCCTCCCTTCTGCAATAGCACAGCATTTTAAACAATTCTACTCCTCCCTGAAATGATCCAGTAACAAAATATCTGATTGTGACGGGTCCCCCCTCCCGCCTTCTCGGCTGCTGGATGTTTTCTGTTTATCCCGGTTCTGTGTCTTCGTAATTGTGTTATTCACATAGCAACGCATGGGGATGGAAGGACTAGAGCCAGCAGCGCCTGCACCAAGGGGATAACGGGACGTCCCTCCAGGAGGGTGCACCGCTCTCCCCTGGACCCCCCCAGGCCACGGGGAGCAACACCCACGGCGACCCCCTGGGCTGCACTGCCCCGGACCGTCTCCTGAGCACGCCCTTTAGCCAAGCAAGGAGCCAAGCGTTTGTGAGGACACCACACGCCTGGGCTCTGCCCCCTTTAGGTTCAACTTGGAACTGTTCTTGGAATAAACAGCCTACCCGCAAATGGCACATTCTGCCAACATGTGGTTTAGCAGCTGCCAAGCTCTGTGCTAGGGCTGTGGCCTGGCCAGGGTGCAAGTCCTGCTTGGGGTTAGCCCTCCACGTACCCGCCCCACCCATCCATCCTCCTTGGAAGCCACTGTGAAGGCATCTCTCAGGCCCACCTTAGGGCCCGGTGTCTTGCACCAGGTGAGCGAACCACTACAGCCCCTGCCCTTCCCTGGCCACCCTCTCCAGACGCGCTGTGCCACATCCCCTTCCCAAGGAAGCCGTCCGGAACACAGAAAACCTTTCTCCCCGACCCGCACCCCCCCCACCCCGCCCCCGCTGCCAAACCCATAAAAGGGCCGGCGCCGGGCCCCTGTCCTTGGAGGCTGCGCAAACGCTCGGGTTGTGTTGGTCTCTTCTGTGCCTCCCCAGTGCCAAGATAATAAAGTGGGAGAGTTCTTCTCCTCCTTCCAAAGTGCAGACCAATTCTCATTTTTTAAAATTACCATTGGAGAACTACACCTAATTAGCCATTTTAAAGGAAAGCTTTTTTTTAAAAAAAAAAAAAAAGTCATAAATTTCTAACTGGCCACAGCTTGGAGCCACACTTTTAAAGCTAATTGTGTGTTTCTGGTACTAACAGGGGAACTGGTAAGTTAGAAGCGGATTTTATGACCTGGGTGGGAAAGAGGAGGGACACAGAGGTCTGACCCGGGCCGGGAGGGTTAATTTCTATTTATTGGAATGCGTGGGCCTCTCTTCATTCCCCCTCTCCCTCCTCTTCAACATCCCCACCTCAAGTCCTGCCTTGGTCAGGGGTACCTGCCTTTCAGCTGAATGAGAGGCAGGCCAGCAGGCGGACACCCAGCCAGGCATGGATACAAGGAGGTAGAAAGGGAAGAGAAAAAGGGAGAGGAGAGGGATGCTGGAAGGAACAGAAAAGACAGGAGCCACGGGCAGGTTCCAGGAGCCTGTTTCTCACTTGCGCCCTCCCATTAAACACCGCATCGTGTGCCGGGTGGGACCTGGGCAGCACGTGAACGTGGTGACCTGCTCAGCCCGTTCCAAACTGGAGGCCGATGGGGCCTCTGCAGCCCTTTGGCTCCCTGCAGGCAAATCCTGCCCGGTGGCCCCCAACTGCCTGGCCCTGAATCTGAGAACACACTTCATAACATGCAGGCGAGAGGTTCTGAGGTGCCTCTTTCAGGGGGAAGGCAGGACAGTGGGGTTCTGGTTCCTGGGGGAGGGGCAAGAAGGCCTCCCCACCAGAGGGGAGGCTGTGTACAAACGGGGTTGAAGAAAGAAGGGAGGCCAAGGAAAAGAGTGACCCCTCCCAGTGCCCCCAATTCTCCTGCAGCACCACCCCCCAGCGCCAGCCCATCGCCGGCCTTCCACTGTCCCGCAGTGACACCCAGGAGAGCTGCCAGCCAAGGGGGTGAGAGCGGGGCCCCCCTCGCCTGGGGCACCACTCCTCGGGCTGGGCCGTGGGGCAGAAGCTAAGGGAAGAATGGGGCTCCCCGACCCCTGACCCCACGGTGAGGTCCACACGTGTGGCCAGTGTCATGTGTGCCTGACCCTGGGTGTGACCTCCTCGCTGGTGGAGCAGAAGCAGGTGTCTGAGTTTTATTAATGGAAGAAGTGAGGCTCGGACATGAGAAACCATTTGCTCCAGTGGCAGATCCGTACGTCTGCCTCAGCCCTTGTAACGCTATTCTTCCCTCGTGAACACCCTGGCTCCTATATGTTAAAGGAGATCACAGAGAAATCACACCCAGGCTGGAACCGTGCTCTGGAAAGCCTACAGCCTGCGTTCTCAAGGGGACAAGAGCATCCCCAGGAGGGTGAAAATGGAGGGCAAACAACCCTCTTGGATATTACAACGGTCTGTGGCCCTCTGAAGCTCAAATTCTCATACCTTAGCATACCTTCGCATTTGGAAGAATTGTAAATTAGTTTACTTTTTCTTCTAGTGGAGGAAGGTGATAAGGAGAAAAAGGTTGAGAAATGCTGGCCTAGGCAGGGGCCACCTAGGCTGGATCCACCGATGCCCACCCAGCCCCCCGGGGATCAACCTCAGCTGGCTGAACGGGAAATGGGGCACAGGAGCGGGCTCTGCTCGGAGACCCATCAGGGAACCCTAGATGTCCCGACAAAGGCAATCCCGAGCTTTAGAGATGCCAGCAGTCTTGGGGATTGAAGCAGTACCAGGTGGGCCAACTGCGGGAGATGCTGCAACGCTATGTGTTCTGCCAGGTCAGAGGAAAGAGCTTCCAGAACACAGAATGCCCTGGGACCTCTTCCCACCCCTCGCCCCAGACCTTGAGCCTTAAGAGAGATGGGGTAGTAGCTGGACTGGCCAGGTGGCCTGCTGGGGCAGGAATGGAGTGTGGGGCTAAGAGGATTCGGGGCCTTGAACATGGCCAGTGGAGCCTAGGTGCTCGGGGTGGAGGACTGAGGTGGGGAGGGGGAGAGAGAGAGAGAGAGAGAGAGAGAGAGAGAGAGAGAGAGAGAGAGAGTGCCAGCCAAAGGAAGGACACCTTGCCTCCCGCCCCACCCTCACACGCACCAGTGACGGTTCCTCGGGTCCCCACCCCACCCAAAGTGACCCTGGGCTGAATCCTCCAAGCAAGTGGTACAGCTTCCGCCTGACCAGTCTCTGCCTCAGTGGGCAGCTTCGGTCTGGTGGGAAGAGCTTGGAATCAGGCATACTTGGCTTCAAGCATGGTGTCGACATCGTGGCACCTGGAAAGTCAGGGTCCCAGGGATGGGCTCTACCTGTCTCCATCTTCTGTGCCCAACGCCTCCTCTAGTACCTGTCACACACGGGTGCTTCGACCGTTTGTGACATCATTTACTCCTTCTTTTCCCAATAGGAAAAGGGGCATCGCTGTCTCCCCTCCCTCAGAGGGGCTCTGTGAACGTTAACAGACATGGCACTGATGACCTGCCAGGGCGGGCATCTCTTCAAGCACCAGGCAGGGCGGGCGGCTCTGCCGCATCCAGCTCGTCTGCCCTTTCTAGAAACTCAGCACTTTTACTGGAAGCTGTCTCATTTTGTTTCTGCAGGCAGGTGAGGAGAGGAATCAGGGAGGGGAGGAGGTCATGGTCGCAGACTAGGTTGCACACCTTAAGGAAGACCGGGGGGCGGAGAGATGCCCCAGATGCTCCCCCGCCAATACGTGCTGTCCTCTGCCTGGTCCCGCAAGGCGCTGTGCAGCCGGGGAACACATTCCTAACAGCAGGTCCTGCAGGAAGCATTTATTTGGGTCCCTTTCCTGGGGTTCTGGCCCAAAGAAGGGGGCACCCCGGCTGCTCCCCCCAGGAGACACTACCAAGAGCCCCAACTCACCCACCCGGGCCCAAAACAGCAGGAAGCCCCCCATTCTCCCTCCACAGGCCCTCGCTGGCTTTCTGGGGGTGATGGATGGCACAAACAATTCGAAGCCGCAAAGGAAGGGCCCTGCTCCCTGCTGACTGGCAGAATCCCCAGGGAGCCCTACCAGCATCACAGAGGCAGCCGAGAAAGGGCAAACAGCCGGTCTGTGGAGCCGGGAGCAGCAGGGAGGGTTGTCATTTGTGAATGATTAAACCAAAGCTCCCAGCCCCTCAGTAAACGCTTCTTCTTGCCACTCCCACCCCCAGACACAGGGGCCCGTGAGGGGTGGCCCTCTCTGCCCCCACCCTGGGCCCACCCCCTCAGGTGAGGCCTCCAGTGCACGGCCTGGCCCCGGCCGGCCGGCCGCCAGCTCCTTGCCTGCTTCCCCACTCCATTCCGGTCTGCAATTGTTTCCAGCCAGTTTAGGAAACAGCTTCAGAGAACAATTAGAAAAGATAACGAGGATGAATTACATAATTACAGTCCGCCTAGATCTCGGGTGCTTCAAAAAAAGGCTACACTGAGTCCAAACAGGGATCAATGTAAGGAAAAAGATGGTGGTCCTGGTGAGCGGTGGGCGCACAAGGACTGGGACCCTGGGCGGGGGAGCAGCCAGGGAACTCCTGTGTCCGCCCGCTGGCCAAGCTGGTGCCCTCATGGCTCCCCAGGCTAAAGCCTCAGAAGACAAGTCTGGGAGGCCCAGAGCTACCCTCATGCAGTGCAGACCACTGGACAGAAAAGGGCTCGTAGACCAAAGAAGTGTAACCACCTGTGAGGACGATGGGCCCTTAGAGAACATGCAGCCCAAACTTTTTTTTTTCTTTACATGTTTATGGGAGTATCATCGCTTCTATGAGTCTTTTTGAATTACGATTTTCTCAGGGTATATGCCCAGTAGTGGGATTGCTAGGTCTTATGGTAGCTCTATTTTTAGCTTTTTAAGGAACCTCCCTACTGTTCTTCATAGTGCCATGCAGCCCAAACTTATGAGGACCAAATACATAGAGAAGAAGAGGTCTCACCCCCAAGAACTCAGGATACCAAACCCCAAGCCAAGGCTTTGTCCATCTGCAGGACCCTGAACACCTGCCTTTGATCCCCAGGCCAGCAGCTGACTGGCCCTGCAGACCGGGAAGTCCTTTATTCTTAACCAAAAAGGATGGGTATAGAAAGAACTTCATCCTCTAGCATAAGGCTCATAAACTTATCCTGTAAAGGGCCAGAGAATAAATATTTAGGCTTTGTGGGCGAAGTCATCTCTGTTGTAACTCCTCAACTCTGCCGTTACAGCACATAAGCAACCACAGACAAGATATAAACAAATGAGCAGGGCTGTGTTCCAGCAAAACTTTATTTATGGACACGGCAATTTGAATTTCATATTTTCACATGGCATGAAATATTATTCTTCTTTTGATATTTTTCCCCAACCATTTAAAAATGGAAGAACCATTCTTCACTTGAGGCCTATACAAAAACAGGTGGCCGGCCAGATCGTGGACTGGAGTTTGCTGACCCCTGCTCCAAAACATTGCTAGAAAAGTTGGTATTTCTCTAATTGCTCCACACCCAGAGCCTAAACATGACTCTGTGGACTCAGCACGGCGTCTGGAAGGTCATGGTGGTCAGTCTTTGTTGGGTCACACTGACATGTTAACCACAGGAAGCCCTCAGGAAATCACCCTAATAGTCTTGGTCAAGACATCCCTGCCATCTGTGAACACCCGGTCCCCAGGAGTAAGCTGGGCAAGCGGAGGAGAGGTTTCCCTTGCCGGACAAGCAGTTCCTCCTCAGAAGAGGACCGAAGAGGGGCTGTGTTCCAATTTGCCCCTCTCTAGATAAGACAGAGAAGATCTCCTGGCATATAAGATCTTTAAGGACCAACCTCCTGGCTTTCTATGCAGCACATCCCAACCTGACACTGTGCCCTCCTGCCGCCTCTCCTTTTAGCATCAGAGAGTATCAAGCACCTTCATTCATTCAAAGCAATTGTGTTGCATGTCCTCCACGGTACTATGCCAGGTGAAAATCGGGCACAGATGTCAGGCACACGCTGGTACCACGTCTCCATGCAGTTAGTACCTTAAGGGCTGGGACCTATTATTCCTCTTTCATCCCCAGCTCCCAGCACTGCATGGGAGAGGCTCAGAAAACGTTGAACGAATGAGTAAATGAATGGATGCGCAAGAGCGAAATGGTGAGTGGCGTAAGACACATCGAACCCTATGCCAGTTGAGAGGAGGGAGAATTTGTGCCCGGCTGAGGAAATCAAGAAAGGCCCAATGACAATGGAGGCAGCTGAGCTAAGCCTGACAAGATGGGTGAGATCTGGGTGTGTACAGTTGGGGCCTAGAGAGAGAGGAGAGAAGAAATTCCAGCCAGAAGGAATAACCAGCAAGGGCCTCAGGCGTGCTGGCATCTAAGAGTCCCAACAGTTCAGCCTGCTGATTCCTGCATGCAGCGAGAGGAATGACAATGAGGGTTAGGAGCCCAGAGGTGAGCTTTCTCTAGATCGCCCGAGGCCCCAGAATGGCAGGCAAAGGAGCTTAAACTTGTACAGGTGTTGAGTCTTCCGAACAGAGGTGGTTGGGTGGCAATGAGATTCGGAAAATTAATATGGCAGCCAAGTACATAAGGACGGGAATAAACAAGGGAGACAGAAGAAGCAGGCGGGTTGGGCCACTCGTGGGAGGAGCAGAAGAATGGCCTGGGATGACGGGGCTACGGGGGGGGCCCGTAACGTGATTAGTGGTTACGAGTACACACCCCGGAGTCAGAGAAGCTGGGCTCAAGTCCAGCCCCAGCGCTGACTCACTGTAAATGGTCAGTCCTCACTGGGACCCAGCTTGCGCATCTGTAAGATGGAATAAATGTAAGAAAATGGAGCAGTCACCTCGTAGGATCGTTGTGACGTGTAGATGAAGTTACACATGTGAAGTGCTTACATACGCTCAGTACACATTAGGTGCCTGCTACTTTTACACCAGAATGACTCCACAACGCTAGGTAAATTCATAACTCATAAACACGCTCTCTGAGGGCTGTGATATATACTACATACTCCTATGTGACCCGCGGTCAAATTGTGTCCATTGTTCAGGAGTCACATTTGGACCAGGGCAGCTTCTTTTCAGCAGAGGGGCGGGTAGCCGAGAGCGTTCTACAGTCCCCACTGCTTCTCTCACCCTCCAAACCCTGGACCGTGGGGCTCTCACCACACCCTCAGGAAGCTGACATACCTCCCTGGTCACCCCCCAGAGTCAGCTAGTGGCAGCCAGCAGCCAGAAAGGTACGGCCCCTCACAGGACTTGGGTCAGGAAAGTCGTGCTCGACAGAAAGCTCCCAGACCCCACCACTGGGGGAGGGAGGGAGTCTTGACCCACAGGCCAAAGGCCTTTTGTCTTAGAACACAGAGGCGTCACAAAGGGATTCGAGCCAAAGCCTCTGGCTAGCAGGCACGTCTAGGGGCCCTCTAATATGCCAGGCCTGTCTTTCGGATGCCTCAAGATTAGTGATCAGCTACTTGTTAGGCTCCGAGCTGCCGGGAAAATGATCGGCATCATGGCAGACAGAGCACAGGTGTGCACGATGCTGGCGGCCGCAGCCGGCATCTGGACGTCACCACTCCCTGCCGTGTAAACTACATAAACAAGGACAGCCGTTACGTGAGGGTCCATGAGGTGACACGCGCTCAGCACACACTGTAGTCCAGCACTGGGACCTCTGGCGTAAAGGCAGAGGACTCTGGAATTCAGGGCCGAGACTGAGGATTTGCTCACCACCTGAGATGGGGATGAGGCCTCTCCTCCCTCAATGAACACATGCCTCAGACCTGGGCGGAGGACAGGGCTTTAACCAAGCCTCTCCGCACCGTACCCAACCCAGGGCCTCAGTTGTGGGTTCCACCCCACCCACTCTCAGATGGCCCCTTATCCCCCTGGGGGCTCTGTGTTTCTGCACATGGTCCAGCCTCTTCTCTGCCCTGGTCCAATTTCTGTCCACCCCCCTCCCTTCCAACTAGCTGGATCTCCCATCTCTGCATCTGAAGGAAACGTAACTCTGACGGAAGACTCGCCTGCCAGCCACTCGTGAGCCGTTCCCAGAGACGCCCGGAGTCAGCCCCCTTTGCCACTCCCTTCAAATCCCATTGACGACTGACCACGTCTCCTAAGACCAGGAATGCCAGACCAAGGCAGGAGGAATGGGGATTTTTAAAAAAGAGAAAAAAAAAACATCCTTCAGTTCCCAGGGCACCTCTCCACACAGCCCAGCTCAGCAGCACTGCCAGCCGGTTGCCACTGGCAACCAGGCAATCCTACTTTTCTGGTCCCAGATATAATCATCGTAATCAATACAGAGTATTTATCCCACTCTTTGGTTTCAAGGAACTCAAAGCTTTTCACATCTATTATTCTTTCTTCACTAACATGGGGGAGACGTGGGGAGGAAGTGTGTGTGCAGGGGGGAGGGGTGGGCAAGGACTAGACTGCTGCCTCTATTTAACAGATGCAAAAACTGAGGGAAGGCGTAAGAAGGGGCAGGCTGTAAAGTACTGCCCATGAGCAGAGAGCACTGTTAACAGTGATCGGCAGGTGATGGTGCTTTCACGTATATGCTGCATCTGCTTCTCACACCATCCATCCCTGGGAGGCAGGCTCATTTCTTCCTCTTACAGATGAGGCCGGGAAGATTCAACGATTTGTCCAAAGTCATACAGCTAGAAATGGCATTGCTGAAACTCGAATTGGGGCTTTTGAGTTCCGTGTCAGTGTTTTGTTTTTTTTTTTTTTCCCATAACATCTCTGCAAAGAATTATAATACACTCTTAGAGTTATCATGTCTCTTCTACGTGCTGCCATCATACCACTGTAAATGCTAATCGTTCTGCTTGCTCTTATGTAGGTAATTCTCTCGAGCTCTGGTTGATACCAGTACTCGATCGGCAACAGGGACAAAACGACAAGGTTAAAGTATTCGACAGGGTTGACAGATTTAGGAGCTATATTTCATTTCCGAAGTTCTATGGATATCCCCTTACCAAAGTAAAATTTTTGAAAAAAGAATCAATATTTTTGACTGTGAAAATCATTCATCACTTTTGACAACTATGTGATGTTGCCTGTTATTACAGCAACTGGTTTGATGTCACCCTTTTATCATAATGGCCAAAGTGATGCTGGAAACATGCCTTTGGGTCCCTAAAGTGGGTGAGGCACATCCTCCAACACCTTCCATCCTAAAATAAACACCAGCAAAGGCTTCGGTGCCCATCTTGCTAGTCAGTGCTAAGCAGGCAGCTTGAGGTAAAAGGACAGCAAATAAAACACACCTGACAGAGGACACGTGACCATAAGCAAAGCCATTCGAAACAGGATGTTTTTCTGGGTTTTATGTGTAGTACGGACACCACCAAAAGAGGAGAGTGGCTGGCTTGCCTCTGAAGCTGCCACTCTGTTCTCAGAACAAAGAATCAGCTGGATACCACCTTACCTTTTACCATCTTCCTAACTTAGACTGAGGCTCGTTTTACTGCTTGGAAGGAGAGGCCCCCAGACAGAAGAGCCCACCTGGGACACCCCAGACCTCCTGAGAAGTGAGATGAAGGGATTCAGGCCATCCCTTGCCCTCCGAATATCTCATCTACATCTCCCTGGATTCTGGAAAGAACTGCCACACTGGGGAAGTCCCTCTGTACCCTCATTATACTCACTTGAGAAGGCAGAGGAGGAAAATTAGAAACAAAATGCTCCCCATGCCAGAACCCAGGCTAAGGATACACAGAGAGAAACACTGGGGATCCAGATCCCTAGGGATTGACAACGGCCCATGCCAATGAATCAACAAAGGTTCGGCACCTGTTAGTGCAATGACGGTAACCGCCGTTAACCCCAGCTGGCCGCCCACCTCACGGCCCCTCCCGACTCCAGGACACTGTCTGCCTTTGGTCTCCCCTCGCCTTGTTCCCACGTTTCCTCGGCTCCCGATGTTGTGCCCTTGTCTCCCGGTCCTCAACCCCAGCCCCCTCACTGGCACCAGACCTGGCACTTCCAGCATCGAATTTCAATGCTCCCTTTGGCCACAGTGTGCACCCAGCCCCTAGCTGCACGGTTTTCTGGCACAGTTGGGTGCCCACCTCACTTGTAGCTGGGGCCCAGCCCACATTAACCAGCCTGGTGGCTTCCCTGCCATGCCCATGCCTGCTGCCCACGGTGGGGAGGCAAAGAGGGAGGAGAGGTGGGTGAACGTGCTGTAGGCACTGTGCAGTGTCTCTCCCAGAAATTTAGCAAAACTCAAACTTAGACATGCACGTTCTCCAAGACAAAGGCCAGTCTGGGGCTCTCGGTTAAGTCCTGTGGTTCCAAGTCCATCTCACGGTAAATTCCCGACAATGATGACTTCTTTACTTTGTATAAGACTTGTTCCTTTCCAAAGAGCTTGCCCTCTGCTGTCTCTTTTTAGATTGATCCCATCCTTGGATGGATGCGGTCAGACCTAAGGACGTGATCCTCATTTTGCTGTCTGGAGACACTGAGGCACACAGGGTTGAATGATGATGTGCTGAGTCAGAATGTCACACTTCGCTCCACTCTCACCACCTTTGGCTACGCGATCGTGACCCTGGGTGGGTGTAGGTATGGAGGAGTTAGAGGATAAGCCCCCCGTGCAGGCGGAACACTTGAGCCACGCCTGAATTCTGGCCCGCGTGATAACCCAAGTCCACACTCTGGTTTTTCACCTGCAACGTGCACCCCATGCCCGCCTCCTCCTCCCAGCTTCTCTGCTCTGGGGCCACACTGCGGGGCAGGTGGAGCTAGGGTCCACCTTCCCAGCCCTCCCCATCTCTCCCCCGCCCCTCTCCACACACCGAGGGCACATCTCAGGGCCTCAGGCTCTGCTTCTGGCATCCGAATACGCCAGCTGTATCTTCAGGATCACAGCAGGAGGTACGTGGGTCCTGCTTCAGGCTTCCTGGCCACGCAGGGCCACATCCCCATTTAGAAGGGCAGCTTTGTGGCAGAGGCTGGCTGACATCCGAGGTCCTCATCTGAGGAGGCTGTGGGCCCACAAACTCCTGCCAAACATGTTGCCATAGCCTTGCGGTAAAAACCAAGGTGGGGAGAGGAGAGAGATTCTGAAATCTGGACAACATCAAGAGCTGGTTTCCATGACAACGCTCCATCTTACTGCAGCCTGTTCTAATCAGTGCTCTTGATGGAGCCTTCAATCCGATCCGTGGTGGCCCCTACTCGGGCCGGCTCTTCCCCCGCAAGAGGACCACTAACACCCTCCCATTACCCCAAATACTATAAGGGAAGGGAGGCCGGAGCTTACAGGGTGAGGTTTGTTGGGGGCGGGGAGGGGGGGGGAAGGAAGATGAGGGGCATCCAAGAAAGTGGAAAGTGGCAGGAAGACTTAAGAGTCACAGCCTGACGGAAGTGTGGGAGTCATCTGTGTCCGAGTGTGTGCTGGGACTGCCCGTGTCAGGGATGCTTATCTGGGATCTGGTCACCCACCCCCCGGGCACCCGCGGGACACGTGAGGGCACTGGCCAATGTACCAGTGTGGCTGCCTGTGGGCACATCAGCTGAGCCTGCACACACACCCCTCCCCCTTTCCGGTGCCCTGGGATATTCTCTTCTCTCTTCTCTCTCGTCTCTTGCAAAGCCCCGAAGTCCAAGGATAAGTCCTGTGACGCAGAGGCGAGGGTTGGGTCGGTGCCCAGCAGGAAACAGGCACTGCAGCCTCCAACCCTAGCTCCATGGTGTTGGGGTTGGAAACAGCAGTGGCCCCGACGTTCTCCAGAGTTACACTGCAGTGAAGTGTTTATGGCTTAGGGACTCTGCACAGACTCCAGGCTCCTCAAGTTCCCAGAAAATGACCGGTGACTTACAGGTTTCCCTCTGATCCACAGATGGGGCCTCAGAGGCAAACAGCTCGCTGAAGTCACCCACTGGGCCTGGTGCCCCAGAAAAACTGAATTCCCTTCCCTCTGCACACTCCGAGCCGCCCTCTCCCTCCCCCGTGCCCATCTGGCGTCATCACCCAAACACGTTGCAAATCAGAGGACATGTGACACACTGCACTCCGTCCCGCTCTGAAGGGAGTCGGACTCGGGGGACAAGGGATCTGGTTTATATTTTAAGCAGCTAGAGGGAAAAACAGGGGACTGATGAGGTAAGGCCATGGCAATGAACATGGTGCAGCTGTCCAAGATAATTACGCCGCCCTGCCGTCCTGGAGCCGGGGGAGAGGGACACAGGGAAAGGCCTGTCCCATAGATTATGAGCAATGGGGACAGAGCCAGTCGCTCCAGCTCTCCACCTGCACCCTAGCTGCAAGGGCTGCCACCACCACTGGAAACACAGCAGAAGGAGCCAGAGGGGTGGAAGGTCCCAGTCAAAGCAAGGCTGTCTTCCCCTAAATTTCCAACCCTTGGAGAGTCCCAGAGAACCATTCCAACCTTCTCCAAGTTGCTACAAGGAGAATCGGGGCACTGAATTTTAGTTGATGGCTGACCATCCAAAGACATTGGGAGATCTGAAATCAGCACAAGGACAGAAATTAGTGAGAAGGTTACTGAACAGGAGAGAGAAGGGAGAGGCTTTAAGGGTGTCTGCCACACACTAGGAATGACTGTTGAAATCCGCCCCCCCCAAGCTGGGATGGGGTCCATGCAGTGGCTTCCCAGCCACCATACTCCACCAAAGGAGACAGGCATTTCAGGGCTTGAGGACACTTGGACTCCACCACTGCAGGTGCTGTGCGGGGCCATGTGGCTTGGATTTGACTGGGCTTCCTGGCTCCAGTGCCCCAGGGATGTTCCACTTCACACAAGCATGACTTGTTCTTGACTTTGGACCTGACGTTATGGGTACCGAAGACCAAGCTTGGGGAATTACATTCTAGGTCCCCTTCCTGGGTTCCCTGAATCCTCAGATGAGGAAGGCTACTAGCTGACTCTGTGGAGGGGAGAATCCAATCCAGGGGACCCACTAACTAGCATTGGGTGTCTGTTTCACTCTTAAAAGAGACTCTCCAGAAACACAGCAGTCAGGACACAGAGCATCCAAAGTCAGATCCTGAAACATCCAGGTCTTTGCCAACTGTCAGAAAGCAGCTCCCTGCCCCTCCCCTTCATGGTCCAGAGCTGAAATTATTAAAGGCCCTGATGAAACTGAATTTCGAGGGGCAGAAATCTAGCAGGGAGGGATGTGGCCACAGTGCGTGTGTGCGCGAACACAGACGCACACTTTCTTACAAATGACGCCGCAAAACTTGGTGGTGTGTGGGTGTCTGAGTTGTGACCGTGCATAGCTCAGATCAGGAATGAGAGGAGAGCTGCACCTGATGCAAAAAAAGCTGCCGGATCTGAACCACGAGATCCTTTGCCCCCTGCGCCCTGATTGATTCTTCCAGCTCCTCCCTCTGTTGGCTCACCCAGTGCAAAGTAAGCAGAGATCTCCCTCATTTCTCCCTCCCCAGGTTGACGCAAACCAAGTGCCCACAACCTGAAAATACAGGAAGACCCAGAGGTGGGGACCACGATGACGAGGGTGCACACCGTCACCCGAGCAGTGTCAGCAGGCTGAGGACAGGAGGTGAAGGACAGGGCGGGAGTGAGAAGTGGCAGGAGCCGCATTCAGCGCGTGGTTGTAGTGGTAGGAGGATGGCTCCCGTCTCTTTGACAAAGAGTCCGTCCTGACTCTGGGGGAAACTGGCCGTGGCTTTGAGAAGCTTGTCTTGGGTACACTCCCTGCGGGAAAGTCTCAGCACAACTTACGGATATGAAAGCACGTAAACGGGTTTGCACACAATATGCCAAAAGCACACGCTGGTAACGTGAGGTTAAAGGGTGAGACTCTGGTTACAATGCGACCACTTGGAGCTTCAATTTCCTCATCTATGAGACGTAGATAATATTAAGTGATGGTCGGTTGCTTTTATCACATAATCCATGGATAAAGCACTGGGCACAGAGCCTGGCATGTAGTAGGCACTCAATAAACATCTCTTTTATTGCTACTTTCCAGGCTTCCATTGTCAAAGGTCCAAAATGACACAGCAAACATAAAGGGGTGTTAGATGCATAATGGCGTTATTTGCAGCACAGCTACTGTTCACGTTTCCCACATGCAACGGCTCACCTCCTAACCACACAGTGAATATTAGCCTAAGATGATAATTCTAGCCAGATAATCTCAGTATTAGCCTAACACATTTAAAGATGTTATATAGCATCACGGTAAAGCAAGGACTCTGAGAGGAGACTGTGGTAGTATCCCATATTTACCATTTGCTAGCAACTGGCCTGGCTTAGCCCATTTTCCAGCACCTACTAAGAGCCCAATAGATTTTTTTTTTTTTTTTTTTTTTTGGTACACGGGCCTCTCACTGTTGTGGCCTCTCCCGTTGCAGAGCACAGGCTCCAGACGCGCAGGCTCAGCGGCCATGGCTCACGAGCCCAGCCGCTCCGTGGCATGTGGGATCTTCCTGGACCGGGGCACGAACTCGTGTCCCCTGCATTGGCAGGCGGACTCTCAACCACTGTGCCACCAGGGAAGCCCCCAATAGATGTTTTAAAAAATTATAATTTCCCATGGTTTTAAATGTGTTTTATATTGACACATTTATATTCTCTTCTTGACCTCATGGTTGTTTTTTTTTTTTTCAATTTCCTTTATGACTAACTGTCAGCATATCAAGACGAAAAGTTTTGTTCAAATCAACTGGTTATTGCTGGAAAATAAGTTGTTAAAAGGCTTTTACATGATGGTGTCGAAGGTTTAACAGGCCATGACTCTCTGAAGCATGCGGATGTATTAATTCTTCAACCAGCATTGAGACAAACTGTCATGCCCCTTTTAAACCTTCTATCCCAGGCAGCACGTAATCAACTCACTGTTATTACCACGTATAATGTATAACGTGCTATACTATCAGCCAGAACGTTAAACGTCCCTGGTTCATTCAGAAACCGCACTTCTTGCTTTATCTCTGGCCTGGAGGGAACTGAGAAGCAGAAAATAGTCTCTGCCAGATCCAGCTGCCCTGACACTTGCACCTCAGCTGGTAGATGCCGGGGCTTCAGACACATGGACCACAGATGTAGCAGCCCACCTTGCCCGGGCTCGGCAGTCATGGAGGCCAGCCCTGGAGAGCCTCACAAAATGCTCCAGGCTGTCTGCAGACAGGTACCCCAGAAGGGGTGACCATCTGCACTTGAGAATACATGAATGAGTGGGTATCCATATAATATGTGTATACACACACACACATATACACGTCCAAACACATACATACACATATGAACATAATACGTACACATATAACACGTATACATACATATGCATAAATCCACGCATATGCATATATCAGTGCATAACTACACTTCCTGTTCACCTCAGGTGACACAGTTGCCAGGGATGTTTGTGGGACAAGGAAAGGCATTTTCTGCAGCTCAAACAGCTTCTGGAACCAAAACATTTGCAAAGCACTGGTTAAGGGGGCAAGCCCTGAACTCAGATCAGGTGATAGATGATCAACCAAAGTCCGTGGTAGTAATTCTTTCTGCTCTCTCCTCCCTTCCCTTTCCCTAAAGCCACTAGCAAATGTTTTAATACAGTTGCCTTTTTTGCCTGTGATCGTAGAGGCCCTGCTGGCCGGGGGATTACCAGGGTGAAAAGCATCTGGTTCTTGACCCCAGAAAATGTCCTAAAATTAAGTAAACAGTACGTACTTTCTGAAGCTGTATGGGATTAGGATAACACACTCTGGCTAGCTACTTGGAAAACCTTATTCTGTGTGTGTGTGTGTGTGTGTGTGTGTGCCCACGCACGCATGCAGGTGTGCATGGGTCTGTGTGGGGTTGTGCATTGCTGCCATAGAACACACTTTTATTTTTACAGGAGTCAGTTAGTTTACATCCTCCCATTTCCCCACAACAAGGCCACTCTAAAAGTTTTGAGCTTCAAACTGCAGGAAAATGCCAGGATCCCTGTGTTTAAAAAAGGGAGCCTTGGTTTACCTTCTCCACTGCCTTCCACAGATGTAAGGTGCGCAGACAAACAGCTGGCAGGCAGTTCGCAAGTCTTTGAGGTTCTGCCTCTCACATGCAGCTGTCACATCACACCAGATCAACACGACACAGCAAATAACACTATGACACGCAACCGGCAACTTTTGAAAGTAAGCTCTCCCCACCCCGAGCCCCGCCTGCCTTCCCCGGCGTGTGCTGCTGTCTTCAAACTAACCATCCTGAAACTACTTAAAAGAGCCTGACAGGTAATTTATTCTGTGGCAGAGGACAGCAATTTCACTGTCCACAGGCAAGATACCCAACTGCATCAGAAAATCCATCCACTCATGGAACACAGGTTTAATATGGTAACAATTCCAGGGGTGTGTGGTCATAATGCTCTCTGCTCCTTCCTCCCTGTCCCTGAAGCTCCTAGTAAATGTTATTACACAGTTTCCTCTTCGAAAGGCCCTCCAGTGAACCTCCATCGAATAAATCAAATATTTCACCATGAAGGGTGATTATCAGGAACTTGTTTGTGGAAAGAGCCAACTCTACATAGGTTAGAGCCCAGATGCTGCTAAGGGATTTTTGCCCATAAGTAGAATGTTTTTAAAAATTGTATCTGACTCTCTTTGCTACAACCGCGCTGGGCAGGGTTCACTGGGGCACCTGGTAGAAAAGGGAAAGAAGAGCAAAGAAGGTTGCTAAGCAGGATGACGCTTGCTTCTAGAGGCAGAATCCAGATGCCTTATGGACTTCTTACTTTTCAAATATATTCTGACAGCTGTTTTCACATTTTATTTCCTAAAACCCATGGAAGGTAGCATGGAAGGTAAGTATCCCATTATTATTTCTATTTTATACAGTATATAGAAAAATCTAAGGCTTGGAGCAGTAAAGACTCACTCAGCCTCCTTAAACATATCCTAGCAATAGTGGATCCTGGGTTCCTTCCAATGTAAATCACAACACTGTGGCTTGTCTACAATCACGTGGTGAGTTTCCATCAGGGACAGAGCTCCTGACTTGGTCCCAGACGCTCTCCTGGCTAGCTTCTGCCCTGTGAGACTGCATCTCGCCTGAATTGCAACAAAATGCAAATTCCAGAAGTGATTTCTAAACTTGGCTGTCACCGAACTTGATAGGAGATCTTGGATAAGATGCTTCCTTTTACAGCATTTTGGAAGACTGAGCTGTAAGTGGGGCTGGGAGCTCCTCAGGCCATGGTTAATTCTTTCAGGGTCTGCAGTGCCCAGCACAGTGCCTGGGCTAGACTGCATCCTCCATACCTACTCACTGAACTGAATTGAGAACAGTAGAATTTGCTTATCTCCCACTGATGTCTCCAAGCACGGGACACTGCCCGGGGATCCCAAGGCTATAAAACGACAGTGTGTCCATGTGCTTATTCTACTAAGCTCTACCTTTCTAGGTAGTAATGAATGGAATTACTTTTTAAGCTCTCTCTCTCTCTCTCTCTAATAAAGATAAAGATATCCTGAATCTACCACATTTAAACAACCTATTCAGTCATATAATAATACTATTGCTAGGCCACCAGTTGGGAAAATGGAGGTCTCTCAAAGAATGATTTATTTGCCCCAGGCCAGCAAAGGTTGAATGTCAGAGGTGGGAGATCCCAAAGGTAGACCCAGCTTAATGAGGCTAGAAGTTTAACGGGGCTGTGTTTGGAAAGGGGACCTTCAGGGCAAGGAGGGCCAATCATTTTGCAAAGTAGCATGTCACCAAAACTCTCGGTGAAAATCGCACACAAGAATGACATTCCTGGCCTCAAGTCACTACTCCGTCAGCTGAAAGGAGGCCCCAGATCTGCCGAGGCTCGGGGACCATCAGCTCATCCTGTCTGGGGAGGAGCTCCAGCCCTGAATGGTCACACTTGCCTTCGGGGCTGGCCTGGGAGACCCAGGGGCAAAAGCAAGGGCATGTCCAAGACACATCTGAAGAGGTGGAGAAAAGTTATCGGTCAGGAGCAAAGAGTTGGTGATGAAAGGAACATGTTTGGTGTCACCAGCCTGGATCTTAGGGCCACAGAGGTCCCAGATGCCAGCAGCTGGGGTGAGCCTGCAGGTTGTACGTAAGATTGCAGGTAAGTAAGCAGAGAAACAGGAAACAAAGGGGGAAAAACCTGGAAAGATTGAAACGAAGCATCCTCCCAGCACCCAACCCATATTCAGAAGTTCTAGCAGATGTCCTTCCCGCCCCCTCTCTCTTGGGAATGCCTCAAGACCTTACTTCTCCCCAGTGGGCAGCTTTCCCCACTACCTACGCTTGCTTTCTGGATTCCACCCTGCTGCTTCTCCAGAGGACTCGTCCTGTTGTTTTCCATTTTTCTTTTAGATGCTGAACTTTGTCCTCCCCAAGTTGTCACTCAGAGAAGCTCGCCCTCTGCAAACTCATTTCATGCACTTAATTAGCACGTATGAAGCACACACTGTGCCCCAGGCCCTGGGCTAAGCACCAAGTGTGAGTGGAAGAGTGGCTAAGACAAAAAATGGTCCCAGGCTTCCTGGAGCTTACAATTTAGTACGAAAGAGGGTATTAAGCAAGGAATCAGGTTGTCCCCAAAAGCAATGCCTTCTGCCTCCTGACTTTCTGTATGGCTTCTTCTTGGAGTCCCTTTGCCTCCCCTTGCCCTGATCTGATAGACATAAGGTTATGGGTTGTTGGGACTGGCATGGCTCTAAGAAGTCAAACCCCTACGTGAGCCCAAGGCTGGCAACACCGAGCGGGGTGGCACTAGTAGGGTCCGATGGGCTGTTTGCAAGCAGTGTTGGTTCTGACTGGCAGGGTCTATGCTGTCCCAGTTGTGCACCTGACTGCCAACCTGGGCTTCATCACACAGGAGGCCGAGGTCCCGAGGGAAGCGGGCCTCTCCACTGCATTTCACACGCCTGGAGCCCCCCGAGGCCCAGCGCCCTCAAGTTCTGTGCAGGAACCGGACGTTTTGCCCAACTGGAAGATAGTCCTTCACTGATGCCTAGAGCCTCTCCCTTCTCTGTAGCTTTCTTCCTACGGCAAAGGCAAATCCCATCAGTGGCATCATCCTTTTTTTACACCCTGCTCTCTTTGGAGGGAGTCTTCCGTCTTCTGGGCTGCTCCCAATTGTATCTTCAAGTCCCAGGACTTAGCAAAGAGGAGTCGTGCTCCCTGGAGGTAAAGTTAACCAAGGCGTTTTCTTCCCAGGACGCAGTTCTGCTGACACCCTGCATACTGTTTCTTCCCTCTGAACGATGATAAGAGAAACTGGTGGTTTCATGATCATACTTCCAGGCCCTCTCACCCTGCACATTTCTAGAGTCAACGAGCAGCTGCCAGTGGGCCCTCGGTCTGTTTCCATGCACGTCCTGAGTCGATAGGGATCAAGGGCAGTGACGACGATGCCGCGGGTGGTCACGGCCGCGTTCCCCCTGGATTGCTCTGCACTCAGCTCTCCTTTAGATACATCCCTCTTAATTAACCTTGTGTCTGTATCCTTTCTTTGTTACACGGAAGGGAAAATATTGTCACAGAAGGACTCAGCGGAGAAAACTTCCCAAGACCGGTATCTCCAGGGTTCCCCTACATTTTCTAAACTGGCACTTCTCTCAAATTAAAACGTCTCTGGCATAGCTTCTTTTTAAAAATGTGGGTTTCCAATCCAGGAAACACGATAATAGGTCGATCCTATCAATAAGCAGAGAGGACCAGGGAACCGATCGGCTTCAGTATAGGTCAGCGTACTAAATCAGGTGCCAACGGGGCCACGCACCGCTCTGTGACCTTGGGGGTACTTTGTTCTTCCTCTCCAAACACCCCGCTTATACGCTGAGCCAGATCTAAAACATTTAGATGACCTTAAGAGCATCATCTTGCTAAATTTCAGCCTTACTATTCATTTTTTTTTTTAGCCTTACTATTCTTAATAGTCTTTTCTAGAATCTGACAGTTTTGTTTTGAAATCCTCTCCCCCATTTACTTCACTCCTTCAAATTAGGCAACCAAACCAAACACACCCCTTCTCACCCCCTTAACCATGCCTTTTCCTCCGGTGTCGTCATCAAGAATCACCTCCCTTCTGGACACAGCGGACCACGTTCTGTGCTTGGAGTATGCTGACGAGCGGTGGCAACTACAGGGCTGTAAGTTCCAGCCCCGCCCCCACCAACGGGCAGCCTGGTGCACAGCTGTGCTGAGGTGGGTGTTGGTGTGGGGTGGGAGGGACTGGGTGGTCTGAGGGCGCGCCTATCCAGGGGTGTGCAGCCCCCAGCCACTCACATCGAGGACTCCGCCGACCACACCTGCAGCGCACACACGCTACATCATTTTTCTGGAAGTGCAGAAGCAGCTGACAGTGGCCATTCCCACTCCCACAGGGAGAACAGCAGCACCACTGGGCCCTTCCAGAAGTATCTCCTTAAGCTGGGTTCCCATTAACTTCCTGATCTGGCCAGAAAAACCACCTCCCCACTGCCACCCTTACACCGGCAGCCACTCTCCCACACCTGCCACCTGTTCCTTCTTCCACAGCATCTACGAAGCAGAAGAGCAGAGTTTTGTCTCAGGTAACTCCCATCCGTAGCATCCTGATGTCTTCACAGCCTTCTCACTGGAGCTGGGTGGGCGTGCCTGGTGTGGTGTCCACTCATTCAACCCTTGTCGGTGCCACTGTGGGGTCGTGCCCACAGACCGCATGTCACAGACACACAGACGCATCCAGCTGCCTAGGGGGATGGTGCATGAGCGACTATCTCCTTGGTGCAGACCAGAAATTATTGCATTATCTTCGTCCTCTGGGTTGCAGTGACAGAATACCATAGACTGGCTGGCTTGTAAACAACAGAAATTTATTTCTCACAGCCCTGGAGGCCGAGAAGTCCAAAATCAAGGTGCTGGCAGATTCTGTGTCTGGTGAGAGCCCTCTTCCTGGTTCACAGACGGCCGTCTTCTCACTGTGTGCTCACATGGCAGAAGAGGAGAGGGAACTCTCTGGGGTCTCTTTTATAAGGACACTAATCCCATTCATGGGGGCTCCACCCTAGTGACCTAAGTACCTCCCAAAGGCCCCACCTCCTAATACCATCACACTGGGGATTAGGTTTCAACATACGAATTTAGGGGGACACCCACATTCAGTCTATAGCACACGGTCACCCCTGCACAACTGTGACACTCACTTCTGAATAGATAATGGTATTTTTCACACCCACATTTTTCACAGCCTCTCGGGCTCACGTGACAGGTGGTAAAATCAAGGCCATAGTTAAAGGGTAAAACTCACAAGTTCTTGATGAAGGGGATCATTTGCCCCACTCTAAAAGCTGAGCTGACGTCTCCCTGACAGGTCCAACTCAGCTCTGCATCATGTTAGCGAGAGCTCAGATGGAGGCAAGGAGGCCAGTGGGCTGAGGCCGAGGTAGCCAGGTGTGGTCTTGGGCATAATCAGTCAGACGGACTTCCCCTCTCCCTAAGCCGTAAATGAATAACAGTACTAGGTGCTTACAGTTGTTTGTGGTTAAATGAGATACTACATGTAGCATCCTTAGACCAGAGACTGCGCTTCATGCTCAGCAGTAAAGGTGAGGTAAGAACAACCAACATCCCCTGCATTTCAGCCTCCCAGCAGCCCAGACAGCTAGGCACTGTAACCGTCACTTTACACATGAGGAAGGGCAGACCCCGTGCCATTAAAATCTGCCCCACGTTGTACAGCTAGAAAAAGATTTGAAAGCAGAATTAGGGAAGAGTGGGATTTGCCAGTTCCACCAGAGGGGCCCAGACAGGAAACCTGGTGAAGGCCTTCAAACTGCCTCCAGAAGGGAAAGGAAATTAACTTTATGCCCAGTCACTATAATATGTGTTTTAAATAAGAAAAAAATATGTGTTTTAAAAACAGAAAAAAGCTGTTTCCATAAAGCAGGGATCAGCTATCCTGGTTATCTCCTTTCATCCTCATAAAACCCCTACATGGTCTGTGTTTCATAGAAATGGAGGACCAAGAAGGTGAGGTACCGGGCCCAAGGCCACACAATGAATAAGTGGCAGATTTAGGATTCCAGCCCAAGGCTAGCTGGTCTGGGCACCCTTGCCCTTGGCAGCAGGACTGCCATGGTCACAATACCTTTGAATTCCTCAGCAGGCCCCGTGCCTGGACTTTCCAACCCTCCCTTCCTGTCTCTGCCTGCCCACATCCACCATGTGCATTTTCATTAGGCATCTTTGCCCAGTGATCTGTTGATTTGTTATATTAGAATTGCAAACAAATGCTCTCATTCTGTCCTCTCGTCCCCCCTCTCCTGCCCTCCTGGCATCTGGAATTCAGCATTGATTTTTCTAGCCCCGCTCCACTGCCTGACTGACATTTCTGGTTGATTTCGCCTTAAAGACCTTCAGCCGGCTCTCCAGGTTCCCACAGAAGCCTGGATGGAACAGCACATCACCTGGAGAAGCTGACGTGAACCTCCTCTCCCCCCACCCACTTCCCTGCTCACAGGCACCAAGACTCAGCACCCCCTGGACTCTGTTCCCATCGTTCCTAGTGGATGGGCACACACTCCTCTCAGACCCCATCAGGGATCCCATCAGGGATCTCAACGTGGAGGGGAGGCGGGGGGAAACTGTAGGAAGTGCACATCCCTATGAGGTAGGACAGGTAAGCCTTGACCTCTTAAGTACTGATGTTTTCAACCAGACCTGGGAAATTTGACATCTTGTCGATGATGAAGGGGATTACCTTGGAGCAAAATGGATCAGAAGGTATGAGGAAGATGGGCTCAGTGAAAAGGGTGCAAAGGTGACGGGATACCATCTTGAAAACAGAGGGGTCCTGGGCTTCCCTGGTGGCTCAGTGGTTGAGAGTCCGCCTGCCGATGCAGGGGACACAGGTTCGTGCCCTGGTCCGGGAAGATCCCACATGCCGCGGAGCGGCTGGGCTCGTGAGCCATGGCCGCTGAGCCTGCATGTCCGGAGCCTGTGCTCCGCAACGGGAGAGGCCACAACAGTGAGAGGCCCGCGTACCGCAAAAACCAACCAACCAACCAAACACACACACACACAAAACAGAGGGGTCCTGATCCCTAACCCATCAGAAGGCTTCATGTAAGTTTTCTACGAATGGATTTAATAATCTTCAGAGGTCATCTAAGATGACACAGCATAGCTCAGAAAGATGAGCTTCTCTCCTAAGTTTAAGAACTCCAACAGCCACAAAGACCCTCTCTCGCTCTCTCTCTCTCAACTTTCAGTTTCTATCTCTGATCATTCTGTTGGGATACTAGGTACTAAATGGAGCTACATTTTCTTTCTTGAAATTCCCATCCCCAGGGGATGCTACCCAGTGGGTACCCAACCTGGTATTTTATGGAAGCCACCACTCTGCCAATAAGATCTGGACCCAGTGCTCTGTGAAGTGGTCAGTGGTGACCAGCTCAACAGGGAGGGGACTCGCAGTGGTACACAAGCTCAGGACAGCCGACTGTTAAATTTTAGGGATTCTGTGATCTGGTTGTTAAACCACTGGTGGCTTGAGCTCATCATGGTGGGAACAGTTACATCACAGAAATTGGCATATGCTATAAATCAGGACATTTTTTTCCCCTGAAGAACTAGGAGTTTATTGAATAGAGTGCCCAGTCATGTGGTCAGCTTACATAGAGGCCAAAGTCAAAGAAAGGGTGAGTAAGATGGAAGGGATGGAGGCAAGTCAAGGAATCCATACTCTCTCTTGGAAAGAACAACCTTTAATCTAACAATCATCCCTCCTTCTCATCTAACCAGGTACAAGCTCATTCCCTCTGCATCGATGTTACTTCTTCCCAGAAAAACTATCACTGGTCATGCTCTCAGACCTAAAATGGGAAAAGCTGAAGAGACAGATGAGACCCTGGATTCTATCATTTCTCAAAAGCCACGAGTTGGAGATACAAGAACCAGCAAACAGCACTTGACCAGAGACGGAATTCTAGATGCACGTTTATATGAAGCCTAGCCGTGGTTCTCTCCAGCTCTTCTTGTATAAATGTTTATTCTACCCAGCGAACTGATGAGCTCATCGAAAGCAGAGACTGTGCCTTTCATTTCTTACATGTCCTTGACGGTGCCTGGTAAGGTACTAAAGACACAACAGGTAACTCACAAATATTTGGTGTACTAACTGAATTGCTTTGAATTGAACTGAGTTGGTGACAAACCACTCACTGGCTTATTATCAGAGCCCTTTTTTCGAATGAGGTGAAAGTTAGCTGCTGGCTCGACAGACAGACACTAGGTCATACATGATCTTGACCTTGGAGCTTCACTTGAGCCCATGCCTGGGGCTCCACCTCATTTCCATCTTCCCAGTTGACTGTCTTCCTTCTTCACCATTTCCTGGGCTTCTGGTCTCTTGTTAAGAGCCATTCAGTTTGAGGTTGTGGTTCTCAGTAAGCTACCACCTTGGTCCCTGATAATATTCAACTAGGTACCGGGAACATCCCCAGATAAGAGCAACCCAAAGTCCAGTCAGGCCAAGGGAACAAAGGTCCACATCCAAAGTGGTTCAGAAGCTAGAGAAGCCATTTCCCGAAAACGTCCTGCTTGATCAGTGTTTTTCCCACAGTTGATTCATTTCAGGGAAATGAGTGCCCAGGGATCTGAAGGGACATATCCTGGTCTCCAAGGCCCAGCTCTGTACCCACAAAGGGTGTGGATGCACCTCGCTGGGAATCTGTCCTTCTCTGACTCCCCTGTCACACCTGAGGGCCTCCACTTCTCATGCTTCTCTGCCTTTCCCAAACTTCACCCAGAATCAGGAGCAAGGTGAACCTCGGTCCCCAGGACAAGGGGCTAAGTTGCTGATCAAGACGCTGCCTCTAAGGGGAGGCCCATCCCTCCCCACCTAGTGGCTACTGCCACCCACAGCTACCAGTGGGTGTTCACCTTGTGGGTGCCACCCATAGCTACCAGTGGGTGTTCACCTTGTGGGTGCCAAGAGAGCTCTGAGAATCTTCTCAAAGGCTCTGATAAGTGCTCACTCACTCACTGTGCTCACAGATGACTTCAGAGGGTTCATAAGCCTCCAGAAGCTCAGCTGGGGGCCCCAGGCCAGTGACTGCAGGTTGAGGACACCAGGTGAAATGCCTCTCTTATTCACATCGTCCATTTCCTTCCTGGACACCAGCTCCTCTTTTTCATCTCTCAAATCCCTTCCCCCCTCCAGGAAGGACGAGGACTGTTTCATGAGATCCCTCCAAATTACAGGTGAACAAGTTGACATCATAGAGGCTACAGAAGAGGCCCGGGCTCACACCGTAAGTTACTAAAAGGGATGGGACTGGGATGCAGGTCCGGGAGGCTCTCCCTGGTGCTCAAAGCAGCTACATGATGCTGTTATGTAATGCAGTTTCCGTAGATCTCAGAAACAACCACATCAAAACCCAGGCCTTCTGTATACTTCTCCTCATCTAGGAGTTCCCACCAAAAGGTTTCAGAAAGGAAGGAAGTGCCCCTCCTGGGGAGCAGGTAGGTCTCCGCACAGACTAGGCGGGACAAGAGAGCAGCTTTGTCCGTCCGGGGCTGACATCTAGAGGACTGAAACCTGACACATCGCCGATGCCAGCATTAATGGGGGAGCAACAGGAGCCCATTAATTTCAGTCCTGCTCCATCAGCAACAAGTGGACACATTCACCTCACTCCCCCTCCCCGACTCTTCCGACCACTTGGCTCCTGAGGAGGGCTGTTCCCCACCAGCAGCTGCAGGGATGGGAGTCGACTGGGGAGGCCAGAAAGGCTAGGACCCTTCCCACCCCTCCAGAGTATTCTCGGCATGTCCATGAGTAAGGACTCTGTTCCATTCTGACCTGGAGCTGTTCTGGGCAATTTGGAGGTCCAAAGAGGCCCAAGTGGGTAAATGTGTCCCTGGGCCTCTTGCTTCATGGCTCAGGACCCCAGCAGGAGCCAAATCTTAGAGGCCTCAGAAAGAAGATGATTCAAGCCTGAAGACAATTCCTGGATTACACTCTCTTCTGTATCCATCCCTCCAAATAGGGATTGTACAAACTCAAAAGTCCTGGTTGCTAATTCAGGGCAGGCCCTTATTAGCAGGACCCACCCCCTTCCTTTTTTTTTTTTTTGCGTTATGCGGCCTCTCACTGTTGTGGTATCTCCCGTTGCGGAGCACAGGCTCTGAACGCGCAGGCTCAGCGGACATGGCTCACGGGCCCAGCCGCTCCGCGGCATGTGGAATCTTCCCAGACCAGGGCACGAACCCATGTCCTCTGCATTGGCAGGCAGACACTCAACCACTGTGCCACCAGGGAAGCCCCCACCCCCTTCCTTTTAAATGGTGGTTGGCTCCTATACCTACAGGAGACCATGTACAGAAGGAAAGTGACAGGCCAGGTGGAGGAAGCCCAGACCACAGGGAATCAGGGCTGACCCTTCACAGCCAGTGCCTTACCCACACTGGCCCGGAAGTGCTCGCCTGGTGAGCAGCGAGGAGGACAGCTGTCTCCTACCTCCGCGTCCTTCGGCTGAGGTCTGCTTGGGCTCCTCGTGTCCCCACCCTGAGGTTTCCGGGGGTTTCCACAGGGAGGGAGTTGGATGCAGTGGCAGTGCTTTCCCCGTTAGCATCACCTCCACCAACCTGAACTGACGTGCTAAACAGCTCAGGAGGTGGCTGAAGTGGAGGGTCTAAAAAGGCAGACCGTTCCGGTCCTCTGACAGGTGGGGGATCTACCGACACATGGGAGTAGACATTAAACACAAACATTAAGCCACAGAGAAGCCTACCCCCACGCAAAAATTTTTAAAGAGGGCTCTCTTGCACTGATCTCCAGCAAGTAAAGGACGTTCCTTTTTTGGGCCCCCTTGCATTTTGTTGTTAACTGTGCCTGATGTGTAGAGCGGGGAAAGGGCAGTGGGCTGTGAGCTGTCAAGAACACATCTTTGCCCGTGGAGAGCTTTCTAGGAGAAGAAGGAGCTGAGAGCTTGATTCCTGGGCCCAATGGGATGCCAGGAAGGGAAGGCCATGCCAGGCCCACTCAGAGAGAGCAATCTTGCACCCCTCAGCTGCCTCAGTGGCCCGGAACTGACCAGGCATACCAGGCTGGGGTCCACACAGGCACGGGGGTAGAACGTGTGGGCTGTGCAAGTTTACTGCAGCAATGACCTTCCTAGAGATGACGGCCAATGAGCCTCCTTTTCTTAAATCAGTAACATTTCTGCTTCCCTCAGGGTTAGACTGGACCTTCTTCCAAAATGAGGCTCCAGGCATCAGACACCAAAACATTACATAACATTGACTGCCCTCTTTCTTCCCCAGTAGTTCCCCCCACCGCCATTCCAAAAAAGGCATGCTGGAAGGACATACAAGTGATTCTTGGCCTTTCTCTTGGAGTCGTCATGGGTTTATTTTTGTCTCAAATCTGGTTAAGCTTTAGGAATCAGCGTAAAGGCAAGACAATGTTTTCTTCCCCTGCTTTGACCAGGGGGAATGTTTCCAAAAGAAGTCAAAAGCAGTTATCTGTCATCATCTCCCCCAACAAAGCACCCAGGCACCATGCATTTAAGACAAAGGGAAATCAGTATGGATCGAGAGATGGAAGAGGCACGAGTGAAAGGCAAGGCTTCTGCCTCCCATGTTAGGGTCCCACCCACCGTGACACATTCCAAGTCCTTCAGGCCTTCTCAACCCAGGGCAGCTCACCCAGGCCCATCCACAGCAAGCACGAATTAGTAGGGCTCCAAACACAAGGGGAAAATGTCATCAGATGGTCTAACGCTGGAAAAGCAATGGTGGCCATGTGGTGCTGAGGAGTCCAAAAAGATGCGGCACAGAGCAAGGTTCTGGGCTCAGATCCCTCCCGGAAACGGTCATGAAAGAGCACACACACACTGTGAGGTGTCGCATGAGAGGCTGTGCTCCCAGCCCCCGGGAAGAGGATGTTCTGCCCTCTCCCTCCGTGCGAGGGAGGACACAAAGGAAGGCAACACCCGCATCTGCACATGAGCTACTCTATTCCGACCCAAGCTCTCTGGCCTCAGGAGGGGAAGGGGCGGGAGGATACAAGCACCAGCGCAGGGGACCAGAGGAACAAGTATCAGCTGGGAGACAGCTCCCGAGACGGTCGGAAATGAAGGCCTTAATTACATTCCTCCGTTGGCTATGACCTGGGGTCACCACACACCAGCAATTATTTACTCTGGCAAAGTGATTAGGGAATTGGGGCCAGGGAATTGGTGTGCTGGGGTAGGGGCACACGGGGGTACAGAAGATGAGGAATGGCGATGGGAATGATGCTCTTTTTGCATCTGACTCCTCCTAACTGGGGTCAGCACAGGCATCACTGAGGGAGCTGTACCCCGGGTCAGGTCTACTCTTTGGTCACGATGACGTACCTGGAGGCCCAAATACAAAAAGAGAGTAAAAGAGAAAAAAAGAGAAGAAGGCCAAAGAAACAGTTGCCCACTAACAGGTGCAAAGCCTATGTAAATCAGACAGAGGATGGAGCAGTTTCAACAAACCTGCCCTATGCCCGTGATAAGAGCAGGAAAATCAGATCAGGCAGACAGGATGACAGCAAAAACAGGACAGGCTGGAGGGAAAAAGGTGATACAGACCTTAACAGGGACTAATGCTGTGGGGTACTGCTCCTCTGCGTGCAGTCCCTGGACCAGCAGCGTCAGCATTTCCTGAGAACTTGCTAGAAATTCAACTTCTCAGGCCATACTCTGGGTCTATTGAATCATAAACTGGGGCCCGGCAATCTGTGTGTTGACCAGCCTCCCGGGTGATTCTGAATTACATTCAAGTTTAAGAACCACTCTGGGCTTCCCTGGTGGCGCAGTGGTTGAGAGTCCACCTATCGATGCAGGGGACACGGGTTCGTGCCCCGGTCCGGGAAGATCCCACATGCTGTGGAGCGGCTGGGCCCATGAGCCATGGCCGCTGAGCTTGCACGTTTTTGGGCTCTATCCTTTGCCCCCAGTGAGTTTTTTCAAAGTTTGTGTTCAAACCACCCCTTGAGGCTGGACATTGCTTTCAATAAAAATATAACCACTTTATGTACAGAGATTTGTCTTTGAACGCATCCGCAGAAATGACATTCGAGTGTGGTTTTTTCAGAAGCAGCAAAATTTGGTTTGCCCCGAGCACTCAGCAGACCCTTGTCCCAGCTCCTTTGTGTGAACAGCAGGTATGTGACAAGTAGCCCACTGGGTGCAGGGTGTCTGTCATCACCACACTGTCCTGTCTGCAGGGTGGCAGTGGCATCAATACTGAAACTGAAAGTGAAGGAAGCAGGTGCTGAGCACCTACTGTGTGCCTGGGCATTTCACACACAGGATCCTACTTAATCCTCACACAGCCCCGTGGTGTGGATAGGAAAACATGCACAGAGGGGCGAATTTATTTGATCGAGGCCACACGACTACTGTCTCCTCCCAAAGTTCCTGTTCGTGCCACTACGTTGCATTGCCTTCTCCTCCTCCAAAATTATTAAAAGCACAGCCCCCCTCCAAACCCTCCATTTCATCTGCAATGAATTTGCAAAGCCACAAAACCGAAAGCTGCCTCATCTGCCATGCAAGAGAAAGAGCTCGGGTCCTGCGAAGGGCATGTCCTGGCTCTAGCCAGAGCCACTGGGAAACAGCCCTGCAGAGACCAGGCAGAGACGACCTTGTTATGGGCTGAACGGTGTCCCCTAAAATTCGTATGTTGATGTCCTCACCACAGCACCTCAGGCTGTGTCTGGAGATAAGGTCTTTAAAAGGTAATTAAATTAAAATGAGGTCATTAGGGTGGGCCTTAATCCAGTATGGCTGACATCCCTATAAGAAGAGGAAATATGGTCACAGACAGGTGCGTAGGGAAGGCCATGAGAAGACAGACATCCACCAGCCAAGGAGACAAGTCTCAGAAGTTGGCTGACATCCCTATAAGAAGAGGAAATATGGTCACAGACAGGTGCGTAGGGAAGGCCATGAGAAGACAAACAGACATCCACCAGCCAAGGAGACAAGTCTCAGAATGATCCAACCCTGCCGACCCCTTAATCTTGGACTTCCAGACTCCAGAATCATGCGACAATAAACCTCTGTTGTGTAAGCCATGGAGTTTATGGTCCTGTGTTATGGCCACCCCCTTCTGTCCCCACCGTGAGTTGTCCGCCTTCCCACAGCGCCTGCCGCGGCCCTACTGGGCCTGATGCTGGCCAGCAGAGCGGGGGCCCCGCACCCTGGCCCTGGGCGGGGCCTGGAGGTTGCAGGGGTGCCACCTCTCAACCACGGAGGGCCCACGACCGCAGGGGGACGGGGGGCTCCGAGGGGCAGCACCGCCTCCAGCCTCCGGCCTCGCCTGGGCTCCCCGCACCTGCGCGGCCGGAACCTACTCAGGTCATTCTGGTGTTTACCTCCTGCCCGGCAGGTGCCCGAAGAGAGAGCACGAAGCCCTGACGGCTGAGGAAGGAGACGTCCAGAGATAAAGGGAGACTCACAGAGAACAGGGTCGCGTCAGGAGCCGGGAGGGGCAGCTGGCTCCCAGGATGGCGCAGAGGGAGCGGAAGGGAGGCAGGTGGCAGCTGTGCAGCAAAGCAGAGCTGGAGAGAAGGGAGAAAGGGCCGGCGCAGAGCAAGTGTGCCGGTGTGTGCGCACACACACACACACACACACACACACAGACACACAGCCGAGGGGGCTGGCCGTCTGCATGGACACTTAGAGTCGCGGCAAATCCCAGCGCACTCCCACAGACACCTGCACACCCGCACCAGTCACAGTCTGTACAGCTTTGGGGGGCACCGCAAGCTAGCTGCTGAGTGAAGGTGCGCCTCACAGGAGCCCCCCTTTGCATTCTCCACATACTCTCTCTCTCTGGGCTTCCGGGCTGTGCGTCAAGCACGCAGCTGTGGAGAGAGTTATACAGTCACAGGAGCCCCTGCTAGGACACTCCGCGGAGCCTGGCGGAGGGGGCGGGGGTGTGGCCCAGACAGTCCACAGCCAGTGTGGGGTGTGGTGGCGTGGCTCCCAGGAAGCGGACTAGAAGCTCCCGCCTCCGCCCCGCCTCATCATCCCCTCTCTCCATCTCAGGAGACCGAGGACGAGTGCGGGCAGCACGCGGAGCGGTCAGGAGCGCGGAGGCGAGGCCAGTCTGCAGCTTCCGGCATCACGAGAGAAGGCAGTCCCTCTCCCGCTTCCGGCCCTGGCGGCCTGAAGTAGGGCTGACCGGGTGGCAGGAGTGGGGCTGAGCCATTTGTATCTAATTATTGTACAAGTAGTTGGTGGCCCTGGTTTGCTTCTTCTCTGTTCTCTTTTTATAGGGCCAAGAGCTCTCTCTGAACTCCTCTCTCTGCCAACTTCCTCGGAAGAGGCTGGAGGTGCACAGCAAAGCCAAATCAACCAGAGGGGCTAATCAATCGGGTCTGGACAGTGATGGGATTACAGTCGGTGACAAATTTTATTAGGAAGCTCTAACCGTGCCCAGATAAGTGTGTGATGGCAAGATAACAACTCAGCTGTGAGGTGGCTGGCCACTGGGGAGCCCTTAGACTGATCTCGTGATGGGGCCAGGAAGAGAGGGGAGAAGGGCCGGGGGGGAGGGCCGAGAGGAGCTGATGAATCAATCAGAGACCGAGGGCAGGACTTCCTCTCCATTCACACCCGAGGACCACCCTCAGCCCCACTCCCCCAGGGAGCCTTGGGTGGGACTGGAGATGACCCATATGCTTCCACCAAAATAACAAATGCCATCTTATTTGTCGCACACCCCGCCAATCTCCATTTACACTTAAATGGTTACATATGTTTTAAACTTCATCACTACTGTTTGGATCTCTACATTCATTCCGCCAACAATGGCCCCTGTCTCTCATGTCACATAAACAGATGGAATCTGGAGCTTTTCCACTGGTACCTGAGTGCCCCCCATTTTTTTTTTTAACTTTCTACTTTGAAGTCATTCTAGATTTACAGAAGAGCTGTAAAGATAATGCAGAGAGTTCCTGTAAATCCTTCACCTTGCTTCCCCTAACGCTAATATCTTAGAGAACCACGGCACAATTCCTAAGACAAAATTGGCTAAACTATAGGCTTATATTTGGATTTCACCAGTTTTCTACGAATGTGCATTTTCTGTTCCAGGACCCGATCCAAGATCCCACATTGCACTTCGGGTGTCTTGTATTTTGATATTTTCCTTCCTATCCGTTTGACAGTCTTTGTTACCACTGGAGATAAATTAACAATCTGATGAAACAAATCATCATCTATCCTTTAAATATACTTCTCTGGTCCCAGCCAGTGATCTTTCCCCACAACACAACGAGAATCACAGAGAGCAGCAGAACAATTCGGCAACCCTGTGAGGTAGGGTGACGATGCTTTATGAAGGTGGGTGTTATGGGTGACATGGTGAAAATCAAGAGACAAGGCTGAGTCACGGCTCCCAAAAACATCCAGGCCCTTATCCCTGGAACCTGGGACTTACCTTACATAGCAGAAGAGACTTTGCAGATGTGATTAAGTTAAAGATCTTGAGATGGGGAGGCTCTCCTGGGTTATGTGGGTGGGTGGGTCCTAAATGCAATAACAAGTGTCCTTATAAGAGGCTGGTGGAGGGAGCTTTGGCTACAGAGAGGAGCAGGCAATGTGAAGACAGAACAGAGACTTAAAGCTGCTACGCTGCTGGCCCTGAAGGTGGAGGGAGGAGCTGTGAGCCAAGAAATGCAGCTCTAGAACCCGGAAAAGGCAAGGAGACGGAAATGGACTCTCCTTTAGAGCCTCTGGAGGGACCACAGTCTTGCTGACACCTTGACTTCTACTCACTGAGACCCATTTTGGACTTCTGACCTCCAGAACTGCAAGAGAATAAGTCTGTGTTGTTTTAAGCACCAACTTTGCGGTAACTTGTTACAGCAGCCCTCGGAAACTAATACAGACTGTCACTTAACACAGTGGACACTCAATGTTGAACTCATATACCCAGGTCTATCTCCCTCCGAAACCACTAAACTGTACCGTCTGAAAAAGCAAAGCTACCTCCTTTCTGCCATTTTCTGGTGAGGATGTTAACCAGCCTCCCACAACTAAGAAGCCCTTTAAAAACATCTAGCCTATCTTTGGCATTTTCTACTAAAGCTGAATTCATACAGGCAACGGCCCAGCAATTTCCCTCCCAGGTACATCAGCAGTAGAAGTGTGGATGTATGGTTTCCAGAAGACATACACAAGAGTTTTAAGAACAGCACTCTTCATAAAAGGCAAAAATGGGAAACCATTCAAATGCTCATCAATGATAAAACAGAAAAATAAATTTTAGTATAGTCCCACAAAGGAATGCTATACAAACACAAAAATGAGCAAACTGCAGTGATAGGGATCAATGTCATAAACATGAAAGAGAGCAAAAGGAACAGACATGAGACAGTGGGTGCCGCGTGATTCCATTTGTATAAAGTACAAAACCAGAGAATCTAATCTACGCTGTGAGAGGTTCAGAGGGTAGCTGCCCTCGAGAGGGTAGGGGCGGTGACCGGAATGGGGTTAGGGGGTTATGGGAAATGGGGACTGTTTTGTTTCTTGATTTGGGTACATGGAGGAGTCCTGTGAGTGAAAACTCACCGAGGCATACACTTAGGAGGTTCGCCCTTTCCTGTATGAATATGACAGTTCCATAAAAAGTCACCCAAGAAACCCAAGTTGCGAAATGGTTCCCCCACCAAGCCCCTCCACTCCCCAAGCTGCTGCCGAACAGGACACACAGCCAACAAGGTCTGCTTATTACCATAATTACATCTCTGCAACGTGCAAATCCCTCATTTTCCTTTCATGTCCATATATTGTGGGGACATGGGATGCACTTACAGCCCCGAAACATGCAGCTTAGTAAGCACGAACGCATACGTCTCCGTGGGCCTGGGGGAGGCAGGTCCGCTCACACGGTATAACCAAGCCAGAGCGCAGCCCAGCTTCTACCTGCCTCCTGCCATCCAGCCACGAGGCTCTTGGACCCTTTGGGCTGTTCATCTGAACAAAGATAGTGACTTTGGGAGCAAATTCCCAGCCTTCTGGGACAGAATCCCGAATTTAAACATTGCATGGAAAAGCACAGGGCAAGAATTTACGTTAAGATCTTGTTTTTAACACCAATATGACTTTTTGTTTAGGAAAAGATTCCCCACCTTCTTTTCCTATCTGAAATTCAACCTCCTTGGTTATAATCTATCATTCAAGAGACACTAGGGGCTTCCCTGGCCGCTGAGCCTGCGCACCCGGAGCCTGTGCTCCACAACGGGAGAGGCCACAACGGTGAGAGGCCCGCGTACCCCAAAAAAAAAAAAAAAAAAAAAAGAGAGAGACACTGGAAACAAACTGAAGGGCAGCAAATGTGAAGCGGACCAATCATATTTCCTCGGCGGTACGGAGAGGAAAGCCAGGGACAGGGTGAAGAGCAGTAAGTGGGCTACAGTAAATGTGATTTTGTAAGATTCTTTCAGGTGAGGCCCAAGAGGGTGTTAGTGATGCCACGGGAAGAAGACGGATGGGGGTCCAGTCCCAAGGTCTTGTGTGGCCTTATTCCCCTTGGCAATTTTCAATTCATAGTTCCACTCCCTCCAGACATTCGGGCCAATGGTCAGCGTGTTGGAAAATCTGGGCTTGTTTTACCACCAGCCTAAGCTAGCACAGAGCAGAGGGTAGACCCGTGGGAGTGGGGTGGTGGGGAGCCTGACGTGACGTGGGAGGCTCCTCCACAGTTAATATAAACTATCCCAGAACAAAGTGGGAATCATTTTTCAATTATTTGCTGGTTGCAGTTATCCGCATCACCGTCTCCCTTCCAGAAGTACAGATAATTAGAGTTGACTAAATTGCAAATATGCCTGATTTTCAAACTCACGTTTGTACAAAGAAATGAGCCCACACCCTGCCCCTTCTCTGCCCCCTTCCCCCTCTGAGGGTCACACACGCATGCAATACAGTCACTCTGCCAGCCTCTGAGGATACGCACGGTGGAGGGGTACCACCCTCACACAATATTTTATGTTAGTTTGCAAATATACCCAGCTTTGTGCAGGTAAACATTCTCACCTTCTGCTTCTGAAAGTCCAGGTGTGGGAATTCCAAGATGGCAGCCAAGGGCAAGAATACTTATGATTATGTACAGTTCGTGTACAACATAAAAAGAATTCAAATCGTGAATTCGCCAAATATTTTCAAAAATAGCTGCATGGCCACCCCTCCCTCCTGGGTCTCCATCAAGTCCACCCCTGGCATGACAGCTTTGTAGCCTTCGAGAGCTTCAGGTGTCAAAGGGCCCTGGGTGAGGTTTCACCAAGGTGAAGCCAAATGAAGTCAGGACACCTGGAGGTGGGCTGCCACCTTAGCAGTAGATTGGGGGCTTCAAAGCAAGAAGGCAGTGTTTAAACTCAAAATTGTGTATATCTTGTCAAAGCTTCCCTGTGCCTGGGTTTCTCTCTTTCCTTCCTTTACTGCATAAAATGGGAAGAATGAATCCTACCCTCTGCTAATCTCACATATCACTCACCATGAGGGTGAATTTGGTTTTTCAGTGAAAAACACAGAGAGAGAGAGATTGAGAAGGAGAGAGAGAGAGGTATTGGAAACCTGAACATTTCAGAACGAAGCCTACATCGCTCTCTTGTAGACCCATCATACCTGCCCACACAACCTCCCTTTGTAAGGCTGGACAAACAGAAAAAATACACAGAAAGAATATAAATAAAAATAAAAAACGATGACTGATAAGAAATATCTTCCCATGAGAGAGATTTGCTATGAGAGAAAAGAGAGAAAGAGAATGCTTGGGAAATTTTCTTATTTGATTTTCAGGAAGATTCAAGAGGACTTTGGTCTGAAAAAAATCAAAGTAAGTAGTATCTAGAGCAGGGGTCAGCAAACTTTTCCTTTAAAGGACCAGAGAGCAAATAGTGATGGCTTTGAGGGCCACATGGTCTCTTTGGCAACCATTCAATTTCTGCAACTACTCAACCTGGCTCCCCAAACCAGTAGACAATATGCAGGGGACAGATCTAGACTTCAGCTGTACTTTGTCCTCCACTTCTGGTCTAGAAGGGAAGAGCTCAGGTCAGGCAAGTTTAGATGAAGGGCCCAAGTTAAAACCTCACTGAAAGCAGCAGAAAGCATACTGCAAACAATCAAGTTAAAGAAGTAGAGATACACTTGAAAAGCTTTCCCAGAACTTGGATGATAGTAAGGGGGAAAAAAATGAGACCTGGACAACACAACCAGGAGACCTAACATATATATGCAAACAATTATCATTATCAACTTTCCTGAGCTGAAAATTTGAGGCTGCAAGTTGAAAGAGTATATTGAAATATAAGGCAAAAGAAATTAGATCAACGTGTATACACATCCTGAAACACTTCTTTGGTATCTAGAGAACATTCTATAAACCTTTAGACAAGTAAAAGGAAAAAACCTACAAAGCAATCAAAATCCAATTGGCCTTGGGCTTCTCTCCTGTGTTCATTGCTCAGAGACAAGGAAGTAATTTCAACAACTTTGAGGAAAGAAAAATACTCAACCAAGTTGCCATTTACACGTAAGGTCAACAGAATGACACTCTCAAGACATTCAAGGGCTTAAAAATCACATTACCAGTATTCCCTTCATGAAAAAAAAAATGTCTTAAAGGCTAATGCTGATCTACCAAAAGACCTATCAAAATTAAGAACCCATAGGTGGGGAATCTGCAGGGTGACAGACCCTTGAGCAATGAATAGCTAGCTGTTCAAGCTATCTAAATACTTAGTGTAATTTCAATGATTCAATAGTGGAAATGCCAAAAACAATGTTTGAAAGGGATGAATGAATACTGAAATGATCATAATGTAAAAATATTAGTATGAGTCTCAAAACCTAGGTCATATTAGTGAAAACTGGAAAGTTGGGGGAGGGGAAGGACATAAAACCATACTGTTTAATTCTTAACTTTGATGCTTATGGGCTTTAAATACGCTTTCAAAAGCCTAAGGGTAATCGCTATTAAGTTCAAATAGGGTGAATATTTTCCAAATCACCAGACGGAAGGAAGGCAGAGAAAATCCAATCCACAGAGCAAAAATTAACAGATAAAAAGGAAACAGGAAATAAATGCATTAAAAAGGAAGCCAGAAAGCCTAAAGATACAGAACAGAAGAGCAAAGACTGCATTACAAAATATTAGGCTGTCATTAAAAATCACGCTTGAAGGATATTTAATCACCTGGGGATATCTTCACAATGAAAAGTGGGGAAAAGCACGATATAAAAATGTGTATATATTATATATGTTATGTTATCTCAACTATGTGTATATTTAAGGTACATGTTTACAGAGAAAGACACACAAGAATCCACTCTTGTGTCAGTAGTCATTTTCTGAAGGTGGTAAGATTTCAGGTGATTTTTCATGTTTATTCTTTTTCTACATTTTCCACAAACAATATAGACTGCTGGAATAATTTTTAAAAAGCAATGAGGACTATAAAAAGTAAGTTTTAGGGTGCCATGAAATCAACCTGATTATTCTTCCCACCGCAGAGAAGGGAGGACCAAGAGGAGGTGGAAGATATTATCCACGTGGGTGGGTTTGAGCAATCAGCGGACACCACTGGGCTGGAATCTGGGTTTTCCATCTCCCGCTGCCTTCCTACACCCTTAGCCCGCAGGAGTTTCAGGGCACCTGAGAAAAAATTCACCATGAAAGCTTTACTTTTCAGAGTCCTTACTATGTGTTTTGTGCCATGTGCTTTAATCCTCACAGCAGCCCAGCGGGGCACACTTCACTAGCCCCCCACCCCTTTTACAGATGAGGAAACTGAGGCCGGAAAGGAGGAGAGACTCGCTTGAGGTCATATGGCTGGGAAGGAAAGCTGTCAGGGTTTGAACCATGGCAGCCAGCGGACAGCCTGTTTTTTTGAATCCCCTTTCTTTCCTTTCTTCTGAAAGTTGAGCAAAACTTGTCTGACTTCATTGCCATTCTTTTCTAATCGGTTCCTTCTTTGCTCTGGCTTAGGAGGACACAATTTACATTCAGCTGGACCTCGAATACAAATGTCCCAGATTCTTGCCCCCAGACCCTGCAAGCCACACCCCATGAGAGCTTCCTGAGCAGAAAGACTATCCCTCCAGTCTAGTTTCGGGGGACAAAACAGAACCAAATTCATCACAACTCCACGCACCCTCGAGTCCTTCCTGCATAAACTAACCACGCCGCGGAGGCCCGGCAGCCTGGCCGATAGATGCCAGAGTCCTGAATCCGTCCCCACACAGGCTCAGCAGCAGCTACAGAAACCATGCTGGCTGTTAGCCAAATGAATAAAATCCCCTATCTTTGCCCAAAAGGCAGGGGAGGGGAGGGGAGAGCTTACCTCTGAATTGCCATGTTACTAGGACACAGTTTGCTGTAATAATACCAATTAACATTTCTCCCCCACTCGATAGTTTCTAGTACAGGATAAAAATAGCAATACACGTGGTGTGAGATGCGGAGAATAACAATGGGGATGTGCTTGCTAAGAGCCCAGGTCCGTCTCACCTAGGAAGGAGGGGGAGGCAGGCAGGAATATGAGGGGAGATGTTGGAGGGGATTGCAGAGAACCTGCTAGAATTCCTTAATTCATCTCGCCTTTCTGCACCTTGCTCCTCTTCTGACCTGAGCCGCCAGGTGTGCCCACTGAAGGCACCTGTGGAAGAGTGAGAATGGCATTGGACTCGGAATCGGAGATGTGATGGTTGAGTCCCCACCCTGCCGCTAACAGGTGTGTGTGTACCACTTAAATGTGGTAACATATGAAAGGGCTTTGCAAATTATAACACGGGACACAAATTTTAGAGGAGGTCGCTAAGTATCTGGTGGTGGTAGTGATGCAGCTGACACTTGCCAACACAACTCTTACTGATTACCAAAATGAAAATTGCCCCGAGTTAGCCCCACCATTCTCAACAGGGTTAAAAGAACACTAGTAGCTCAGATACTCTGTCGCACAAGCTCAGTAGACACCATTCCTGACCTGGCATGCGGGCCAGCACCTGTCTTCAAGGATGTTTCTCAGATGGAAACATCTCACCCTCAAGACAAAGGTGGCCTGGCCAACAGCCATTGTCCTCATAACCCTGAGGTATGCAGCTGAGAGAGACGATGCCCCAATCACATTCAGGACATTTCTCGAGGGCTGGCTTCCCTGTAAGTCACTCAGAGCCCGACGCAGCCCCAGCGAGCCCAGGCACCATCTACTGCGAGGGTGTGACGGTGAATCAGTGGAAGTTCCCCTCCCTCTTTTCATCCCCTCGCACACATGCCTCCCCCATTCTCCAGAGGTCCACCCAGGGGACACAGGACACAGCCCAGACACCAGGACAATTTCATCATTCAGTCCAGACCACCCACAAGGCAACTGCGTAGGATGGGAGCACCCTGTTGTACTCTGTAGGGCTTCCTGCAATCCATGAGGTGTCCTAGGAGTCTTGGGGGCCAGTGGGAAGACAAAAAGGTAAGCTCTGAAATCACGTCCCTCTTCCCCTCACCTACCCTGCCAACTTCAACCTGACCTGACTTTTATATTTTATGTTTGACTTCCTTATGAGGTTTTATTCAAAGAAAAAGTTCTCTAAAATGCTTCAAAACCTTTGCTCTAAAGTTTCGTAAGAAGCCTAGGAAAGAGGATCTTGGTGCTTGGACTGGAGCAAAGTCACCTAGGGGCCTCTTCCCCCACCCAAATAATGACAGTGTTTTCTAAGTGAGAAAATGTAGTCCAACAGTAACACCATCCAGAATTTCCCTGGACCTGTGGCTACTGAGCCTGAGGACAAGGAATTGTCTCATTCACAGAAAAAGCCCTTCTTCCTCTCTCCTGTGCTGTGGTACCAGGACCATGGCCACCAGGGGTGTCAGCTCAGGCCAATGAGCCCAAATGAGCAAAGTGCTCTCACAGACTTGAAAGGGACATGGGCAGAAGGTTTGGGGGAAGGAAAGAAAGCAGAAAAACCAGGAGGAGAAAACTCCCTGTGGAGCTGGAGGAGAGAGGGGCTGGAAGAGCCCCCGTAAGCCCATCTGCTTCCTTAGAAATGCACATTTTTGGAAAAAGAGGAGGCTCGGGAAGCAGAGATGCCAGCTTAGAGCCAGAGAGCATCCCTTTCAAAGGGAGTAGAAAGCACACGAGCAATGACAGGCCACCGTCCCGGGTGCCCCCACGGCCGGGGGCTGGGCTTCAACTTGGGAAACATCAGGAGGTCAGCCGGTGGGAGCCACGTGGCTCCGCCTCTCTCCCTGGGACATGGAAATACTGAAGCCATCAACCAGATAGGCAGGGAGAAGTCATCCATCACTGCTTAGCTACCAAAGATCTCAGGGCAAGGAGGATGCAAGAGAGAGGGCCTGTTTCAGTCTGAGGGACAGATACAGAGCAGAGGGTACCATCTGATATTTCTGGGAGGCTGCAGGCATCATGGATGACCACGGCGTGCTCAGCCTGAGACCAATAAAGCGTGATGGGCACGAGCACGGGCTCTGAGGAGTCTGCATTGGGATCCCGCCTCCACGGCTTTAATCGCGTTGTCTTGGGTTAGCCACTGAGCCTCTCTGGGCCTCAGTTTCCTCATGTCCTTGGCAATAACAAGCACGTCTGCTCTGTAGGGCAGTCCTGAGGATTGAATTAATGAATAGGTGCACGTTACCAGAGCAACGTCCACGCTTAGCAAGCACGCACTAAGTGTTGGCCAGACAATAAATCCCCCCTGTGCTGGGTTCAGCCCCACTAACTGAGGAGCATGGGGTGCGTAACTCAGGCTCCCAGCGTGGCAGCAGGATGTGAACAGCACCCGAACAGCAATCTTCTCTAGGCGCAACGCCCTCCTGTGGGGCATTCACCCCATTGCCACCTCTTCCATCTTTTCCTTTCCCCGACCCCTGCATTTCCCTCCTTCAGTAGTTTCGTAAACATTTTCTGTACTCTTTTCATAAAGTCAAACTGCCAAGCCAATTCTCAAGAAGCCTAAAAGAGTATGGTCCTGGATGCAGTCATCTGCTCACAAATTCTCAGTTTTCTGAGTAGGAGACTTCCGGGGAGGGCGGGGATGTCACCTGCCTGGAATGCGTTGTAGCCTCTTAGAGAAACTTGCACTGTCACCCCCGGCCCCCTGAGCTGGCCATAGTAGCCATTAGCAACTCCCTAAAGAGCCCCATCAGGTAATACCACCTACCACTTGTTTCACACATGGGAAAGCTGCAAGACAGCCCGAGAAGTTCCTGGCGGGGGAAGATCCTGATGGGGAAAGGGTCGGGGTCCACAGGCCCTGATTCTCCTGCCTGCTCGCTTGTCTCCTGATTCATAAGCGACCACACAAGAGAAGGAGCTCCCAGCCTCGCTCCCTGGAGCCATTCCCCTAGCTTTGCAGAGTGGTTGGTCTTGGGCCAAAAGAGGTGTGAGGCTCACGGCCTACAATGGGGAGGGCATGGGGCTTGCATTATTATTCCAGAGCTGCATCAGTCACACACTTTTGTGGTCAAGGTGACCCACTAGGCAAGAGCTCAGGGTTCTGCCTGAGGCCACCAGCCAGAGTTGTTTGCTGTCCCCCTGTAGGGGGGCACGTGAAAGACCTTGGCCTCATTACTACCCTGCTTCGGCCAACCTGGCCCACCAATCCTGGGCTCGGAAAACTGGTCCACTCCCAGGCTGCTCTCGAGGGCTTCCTCAAAGGTCTGCTTCACTAGCTCGTTTTCTGGCTTTCAAAAGACACTGGGGAAATTAACACACACGGAGGCCAAGGTTACTGCCCAAGATCACAAAATGTCAAAGCAGTGAACCAGGGACCAGACTTCCAGTCTATTCCCGTGATGGCCCACAAGAGCATTCATAAGTGGTGGGGGAGTATATTGTTTCCGAGTCTTTCTAATATTTTAAATAAGCTCATCATCTAGGACAGTGGTGTCCAAGTGGCCAAATATGCCATCCCTGGATGACAGCACTGCTGAGACATACAGCTTCTTGGCAGTGGGATCCTTGCTAGCTCACTTTGGAATGCCAGCATCCCACCATGGTAGGGTTAAAATGTTCCAAATCTCTCAAACTTAATGAAACACCTGTCCCCTCTAACGCCATCAGAAGTAATTACACACGGCTCTCACATGCTCATGTACACCCAGCCTCCAACTGGCTCTTTGGCTGCCTCCCTGGGTATACCTGGGTGTGCTCCCCAATCAATCCTGGCAGGACTGAGTTGGAAGAGCCCCTCCTTCTAAATTCTCTGGAAGAACTGGCACAAAACTCTGTAGTCTGGTATCAACCGGGCTTAGGTAAGTTTGAAGTAATTACGACGGAGTTAGGAAAATGTTTACTTTCAAACTGTAAGGCTTATTTATTTATTTTAAATTTTATTGGAGTATAGTTGCTTTATAATGTTGTGTTAGTTTCTACCGTACAGCAAAGTGAATCAGCTATACCTCTACATATATCCCCTCTCTTTTGGGTTTCCTTCCCACTTAGGTCACCGCAGAGCATAAAACCGTAAGGCTTTAAATGACTGATACACGCACCCATACACAGGGTATAGTTGAAAACTTGCAATTCACATTAACAAGACTCTATTTAGAAACAGTCCCCATTAATCATTTTGTAAATGAATGTTTATGCATACTCCCCACATACTCTACACAAATAATTTTTCCTAACAGTGTTATTAGTTGGCACACTCAGTCCCAGTGAACTATGAAGGGAAAAAAAGCCTCATTTCAGGAACCCAAAGAGCAGAGGTCAGACAGGGAAGTCCTGGCCTCGTGGTGAGAAAGTAGAAGTGGCAGTCACAGGCCCACACAATGTTCCAGGGTCCCTTTCTATGCCTGCTGTCCTATTACTTCTCTCCCTCTTCCTGCAGGACTAGGTGAAGCAGAATGATAAGTAAGGCCGAGCCAAGCTTTAGAATAAATCATCAAAAATGGCAAACAGGTCCTCTTCCGCTTTTCCAGGAACACACACACACACTATATTTATGTACGTACTGTTACACACACATATGAAGAGAAAAGGAATTATATAACACATCAGCTGTTCATTTTCACAAACCCAGTTGAGATCAATCCTGCAACATAGAAGCCTGTGGTGAGAGTCCAGGGACTTCTACAGGCAGTGAGAGAGAGAAAAGGTCCACTCTCTCTGAGGCTCAGAACACACGCCCTGGAATGCCTAGAAGCTTCCAGCATGGAGAGCTACCCGAAAATGTTAGTACCAAGTGTTTCCTTCTGGAGCCTCAAACTCCCCACATGCCCCTGCCTCACCCCTACACAGAACTGGATATTTGACGGGGAAGCCAAATTGAGCTCTACAATGCACACAGGCAAAAGGAACAAAAAAAGTCATTTATATCCATAAAGGCGGAGATAACAATGTATTATAAGGGCATGGGTTTGGGAGTCTATGTGCCGACAAGCACCCTACCTTTCTGAATACGAGTTTCTTCATGGATAAAATTGCGGCAAAAATCCCCACCATGCAGGGTTGCTGTGAGAGCCCCAGACGTCCACTGTAAGGTATGGGTAGCAAAGGACACAGCACACAGTAGCTGCTCGCTTTTTTCTCATCTTCCAGCCTTTCTCTTCCCTCCCCAACCCTGACTGATGAAGCAGGGGTTTCCACCTTCGAAGCAGAACCAGCTTTCACCGACGATTCACCCAGTGGCTGGAAGTTAGTTCTATTCTGTACACACGAGATTGAAGACGAACTTCAGTCTGTTCTAACGAATCCATTAGCCCACTCTAACTTGCTCTGCCCACCTAAAATCACCAAGGACATACAGGCCCTTTTCTTCTCTTGTTTGATCATCTCATAATGCCAAAATCATATGTTGTTCAACAATAAACCTTAGGAGCAGCTGGCCGTGGTGCTGGGAAATTACGGGAAGGACACAAAAACAGACACACAAACATGAGTCTGGCCAATCACGGTTTCCCAACCGGTAAATAATCAAGGTCGATGGTGACTCCCCTGGGGGCGGGGACGCTGTTCGCCGCTGTTACAACTGGCCCTGCGTGCTGACAGGTTTCGTTCCAGATCTTCCCACTGGGCTTTGGTAGCTGCTGTACATGCTGCAGGAGACAAAGGCTTCTTTACCTCGTAAAGTTAAGACACAGATGAGCTTTCCAAAAGCTTCCTTTTTTTTTTTTTTTCCCCAAAAGCTCTTCTGAAACCAAGGGAAAGCAAACCTACACATAATGAGACCCCAAATAAAGTCACTGAAACTGATAAGTTCACAGAGGGCCCCTCTCGTTCCAATGTCCAAGAGGGAAAGCCCAAAGCTGTCTTGACCAGTGGGGCTTCCCGGGCTCAGGAACGTGGAGGACTGTCCTCACCCCATCTGGCTGGGATGAGAGAAGCTGAAGTACTCTGCCTGGGAGCCATGGCAAAGTCTGATGGGATTTTCAATCTTTTTAAATACTTTCCCTATCTTCTCTCTGGATGTGGGCCTCCCATTGGTCCTATCTGGTCCCAGTATGCTTCCCTAACTTTTCAACCTCACACTTCTTTCCCCAGCAATCTTGCAGATGTGTTAGAGCTATCTCTACTGTGGTAGACAGAATCATAGCCCCTCCAAAGACGTCCACATCTTAATCTCCAGGATTAGAGACTATGTTACTTCTCATGGAAAAGGGGATTTGGCAGGTCTCATGAAGTTAAGGACCTGGGGAGATTATCTGGGAGTATCCACACGGGCCCAATCCAATCACACAGATCCTTAAGAGTAGAGACCCTTTCCCAGCTGTGGTCAGCAGGAGATGCACTAGAGGAAAGGTCAGGGAGATGCCACATTGCTGGCTTTGAACATGGAGGAAGGGGGCCGTGAGCCAAGGAATATGGGCAGCCGCTGGAAGCTGGAAAGGGTGAGGGAACTGCTTCTCCCCTAGAACTTCCAGAAAGGAGCAAAGCTCTGCTGGAATCATGATTTTAGCCCAGTGAGTGTGCGACTTCTGAGCTACAGAATTGTAAGACAATAAGTTTGTGCTGTTTATAATACCTGGTGACGTATCTGCTGCTCCCTCCCCTACATTCCCCCAGGGCTTGATTCCTCTGAAGGTGCTGCTGACTGAGTCCTCCCAGCAGGGAAGCTTGTGTGTCTCCTGTTACTTCTGTGGAGCTCTGGCCCAGACCCCTCGCCAGGAGAGCAGTAGTCTGTCCTCTCCTCCAATTTCAGACGGGTCTGCTTCTTTAACGGGACTCCCAAGCCTTGTTTCTAAACAATAGTCCCTGGGACCCTTCGAGTTCCAAGCTCACTTGTCAGAACGATAGATCACAGACGTGCAGGAGTGTGAGGATGCTCTGGTACCCAATTCAGCTCACGTCCCCAGAGGTGGACTTGGAAAACATCAACCATCGGTGCTTGCGATGCAAGACAACTGCCCACAGACGAGGACAAACAAGGAAGCAGCATGCCATCTCCTGAGTCTGGGCACACTCTCTAAGCTGGTTTTTATGCAGGCTCTTTCAGCTCAGGACAAAGGTGGGGTCATACGCACAAAAGCCAATCTTTAGAACAGGGAATCCGGAAAAGCAGAGGTGAGAACTGTCAGAGGAGAAGGAAGCACCTCTCACCAGACAGAGGTGGTGGCGGGAGCCGGGGCACATGTGGGACTCGCCCGCAGCCAGCTACCTCCCAAGCCCGCCAGGGGCCCTAGAACCGGGTTCTGGGCTGTCAGCAAAGACAGATTTAGCACCAATGATCTCATCTTGCAGAACACCCCCAGGGCCTCCAAGTGCTCTGGGAAACATCACTTTGACAAGCTGGAAAGTAGACGTCACTGCTGGTCCCATAACGCAGGTGGAGGGCACAAGGGTCCCTCCCTCGGCTCACCCAAGAGGAGCAGGAGCAGATGACGCCAGGGCGTGGGAGCAGAGGGCAGGCTGGGTGAGGCCCAGAGCACTGCTACCCTGCTCCACCCCAGCCCGGACAGCCCAGGTACTGTGAGCTGGTGCTTTACGGTGAGTCCACAAATACCAGGCGCTTTGTGGTGAGCAGCGAGCAGTAAGAGACATCCTGACTAAGCCGGTGGCTCACATCCCTGCAAACCTCCACTCGTGCTTATACCAGGACATGCTGTGATAGGGGATTTATAAATGCAGCAGCGGCAGAAGGTGGGGGAGGCCTGGAGCTCATTCCCTCTGTTGTTTGCTGCAAATAAGACCAAAGCCCTGCAAAGGGCCAGGTGGGGCAGGGGGTGCAGGGATGACTGTCCCTTGTCCCTCGAAGTGAGCCAGCAGCAGAAGGATGAGAATCTGTCGCTGAGGGCAAACCCAAATTTCTCCCTCTCTGTGGTCCCGCAGTTGGTTTCCTAGCTTATCTTATCTGGGGACTTCCGCTGGTCCGTTCTCCTGAGGTTTTTCAGTGTGTTTCACAGGCAGATTCTCCCTCGAGAGCAGAGAAGCCACAGTGGCTCCTCTCCAATGCTGCCCCAAAAGTCCCAGGAGGGCAGTGGTGGGCAGGCCCTTTGTCTGGGATGAGGACCCCTGGCTCCTGCTTCTGCAGCCACTGGACAGGGCTCCACGGTCCTTCCTGATGAAGGGAGGTATGAAAATTCTAAGAGAATGGTCTGGATACCTCGCAGATAGAAAGAAATACATTTCTAAATATCAAATAAACGTTGGTACTTCTAGAAGGTAGGACACACAGAAGACAGTGGTCCCTCTCACACTGCTAAAGGTGATGGATAGTGATAGAAAATAAAAGTTGTCAGATAAGAAAGGCCAGGTTTATATCCAAACCCACCAGAGGTGAGTTCCATGTCGGATTTAGTCATATTAGAGACCATCAACTCCCAGAGAAGAAGGGCTGTGAGTCTGATAAATTCCATATTGGGAAGTGCCAATGGGATGTAATGAGGGTCTGTCAGAGAAATAAATCAAAACATACTGAGAATTCAGGGTGACCACCAAAATAAAATTCCTTCCGCCAAACACAGCATAGACATCACTGTGGCTGAAGGAAGGAAAGTTCTACAAGCAATTTAAAATGGAACTGACAGCATCTCTTCAAGTAAAGACGTCAGAAAAAGCTGCAAAGAGAAACTGTGATACAGGGCAAGAAGCCGGCGTTGGGGCTACACAGCAAGACCCAGAGGGTAGAGGCAGGGTCCGCCGCAGGAGCAAAGAATCCTTAGAGAGGGTCTGACCCAGAGCACCGCGCCAGCATCCCATCACACACACGTATGCACACACACACATAGGCACACGCCCCTACAGCACTGGGGCGTTCAGAGAAGAAACAAAATTAGTTCAGACTGTGAACCATTTATCCTGTAGAGAAAAAATGAGATTTTTTTCCTGCTGTTATTTTAATTAAAAGTTAGCTCATAAATCAAATACCTTGTTTCCAGGCTGCAGGAGATGGTAGGAGGAATCCCAAGCTTTTCAGATCTGAGCATGCCCTGTGCCCCCTTCCCTCACCCACATTAGGCACCCCACCCGTTACGGCACTTCAGTGTAGCAGCAGCCCAGGGAGGAGCCAGGGGTGGCTTCCTGAAGTTCTTCCAAAGAGATCTTGAGCGTATATGTGCACACACACACCAGATACACACACAATTAAATCCCACAAGGACTGGTTAGTGCATCTATTTGGAGCCTCCGAGGTTCCCCTGGAGATCTTCTACCCTCTGCTCTTCTACCATGCCTGGGTTCACATGAGTGACATCCATGGAGTTTGAAGACTCTCCTTAGAAGTTTACTAAGCACAGAAAATCATTTGATCCTCACCGTCTTTTCAGCTTGTTTTTTCATCCTACTGAATCAAGGAATGCTCTCCAAGTGTGAAGTACTATTACCCTCAGCTCATTCATACGAGAGACGGAGGGTGCATACATTAATATGCTAGTTGCTCAAAAAGTGAAATATGTGTAGGGAAACAATTTGTCCAAAACCAGGAGTGCAGCCAGCAACAAAGTCGAGATTTCCCAGCTGTCGCTTCCAACTCTTCATGTGACATGCCGGATTGGTTTTAGCAGTTAAGAGGCATGGACAACCCCTGATACAGACCTGGGCAGATGCTTGGGCACAAAGCCTGTGGGGATGCCTGGGAGCGAACGTGGGAAGCAGTAGGGTAGCATCCAATGGCACCTTCTGCCGCTTCTTGCCTTCCTCTGGCTTAAGAGAAGGGCTGCCATGACCACGGAGGGAGTTTATCACTTTTTCATTTTCAAGCTACTCCTCACCAAAGCATCTTAAAGCATTTGTGTACCCTCACTCACATGCCTTCATATTCTGGGGAGAAATGAGGACAAAGAAAGGGGACCCCTTATAAGAAAGGGAATGAAGAGAGAGTTTTGTTTTACCTTCCTTTCTAGAATCTACCCATAATGCCATGAGCCTCTGTCTCCCTGTGTCCCCTCACCCAACCCAGCTATTTCCCTCTGATCCTGCCCCGGTCAGAGAAAGAGTCCAGACAAAAACAAAGGTCAAACAAGGAGCAAAGTTCCCCTTTCCCCTTTCCTCAGACCCAAGTCCCTCAAAAACAATCAGATTTAAAGCATGGAGATTAAATTATCACTAAGCTAATTATGGGAATCACACTTAGGCTGGGGCTGGCTGCTGGGAAGCGAGGTCAGCAGGCAAGAGGCATTAAAATTAAAGGCAGATGCATGAAGCACTTCAAAAAGCAACTGGGAGACTCATTACCCACCCATCCCCCAACCACACACACACACACACACACACACACACACACACACACACACGGGGGAGAATGAAACCACTCTGATATTTGAGGCGCTGTCCATCTGGGCGATAGTCACAGCATTTGACAGCTAAATAGCTCCACTCTGTCATCATCTCGAAGCCAAAGTGGGCGAGTCAGAGGTAAACTGATTAGATGGTGTGCTGCTAATTTCCCAGAGAGAACGTGAGGGAGGTGGGTGGGGCTCAGTCCAAGAGAGCAGATCCCAGGGAGGACCAGCTCCGGGCTTGAGTGCAAAGAGAAGGGTCTGGAATCTGAACTATGGCACAGAGGAAAGTACCTACAAAACAAAAACAGACTCACAGACATAGAGACTTGTGGTTGCCAGGTGGGTGGGCCGAGGGGTTAGGGAGAGGGATGGACTGAGAGTTTGGGGTTAGTTGATGCAAAGTATTACATTTAGAATCGATAAACAATAAGGTCCTACTGTGTAGCACAGGGAACTGTAGCCAATCTCCTGGGATAGACCACAATGGAAAAAAATATAAGAAAAAGAACGTATATATGTGTATAACTGAGTCACTTTGCTGTACAGCAGAAATTAGCACAACACTGTAAATCAACTGTAATTCAATAAAAATTTTTTTTTTTAAAGAGAAGGGTCTGGTTCCTAAGTGTGTGCACACATCAGCATGCATGGGATTAAGTACATGTGCATGTTTATGACATGAATGTATATGCATGTGGGAGAGGGCTCACAGTCACGCATATGTGGGTATATCTCTTACCCACCTGAAAATAGGAGGTGCAGAGCTTGGAAAGGATCAGAGGGCTCCTCCTAGCATATCTGCAGCAGGGCAACTGCTTTCTGTGATTGCCAAGGCCCTTTCAATCGCTGTCACTAGCTCAGCCAGGAAAATACATATCACTTTACCCAGTTATGGATGCTCAATGACTCCTCAGACATCATCAATGTGATGTAAATTTAAGACATGTCAGCCAAAAAATTGGCAATCTACAGAATGAGGTTGAGGGCTAAAAATCAATGTTTTTCAAACCGATCTGCAGGACGGCTTCCTCCACTCAGGATTCCAGCTCTGCACTTCTGCCTTTTCCAGAGAGGAGCAGATGGTGGGGAACCCTGACAAGGAGGTCTGTGAGCTGGTCCTGAGTCAGTAGTCAGCTTTGGAACCGGAATTCCCAGATTGGGTTTCTTGCCTGGAGGATGAATTTCAAGGGCCAGAGGTCCTGCCTATGTCCAGAGTGAATGTTTTGGAATTCACAGTCAGAAAAGCAGAATTCAGAGGGGAAGTAGGAGAATTTTGGGGGGGTTAAATTAATTTGGAAGAAATGGGGAAAATTCATTTGGAAGGCTCCATTTAATTGTAGTTAAGAGAAATGATGTAATAAATTTGGATAATTTAATTATCCCAAGAGACATCTGCTGAACACAATCTAATCTTTGTATTTAAGTAGAAAAGTACCCTCACTCTGTAGGAAAACTGGATGCAGGGAAACACAAACATCCAGAGCCTGACGAATGGAACGATCTGAACAATTCTAATTTCAGTTTCAGAAGAAAAAGCAAATCACAGGAAAACAAGCTGATAGAGGATTTCATGTTTAAAAAATCTCCAACACTATGTCGGGGCTTGATGACGTAAAATCAGCCATATCCTGTATGTTTCATACCTCCTCTCCAATATTAAGTAAGAAGATACCATGTGCTCATTAACTCAAGAAACACCTAACACATTACGGATGGGCCAAGTCGATATGTCTTGATTCAGTGCGATGTTCACAGTAAGAATCCTTAGAGTAAACGGTATTATTGACAAAATATTCTCTGCCCCTCCCTCCCACCTCCCCACACATATATGCACCAGGCCTCTTCCTGTGGCGAGGATACACTCTTCACACCATTCCCTTTGGCTTAGCCAATAAAATGTGAGGGACAATGACGTGTGCCACTTCCAAGCAGCAGCATTAACAGCCATCTCTCTTTTCCTTCTGCCAGGAAGGAGATTGGCATGTCTTCAGCTTCTGTCCCAAATAAATGACATAGAGCATAGCTGCTGCCAAACCAGAGTGGACATGGACATGAGCTGGAAACGAGCTCATGCTGTTGTTGTAGCCACTTAAATCTGGGGGTCATTTGTTACTGCAGCATGACTTAGCCTAAGTTAGCTGATACACCTACACTTACACACTTACACACACACACGTACTATAAGACCCAAGAGTCAATCTTCAAATACATTTTTTACTTCGCGTTTGTTACCTTCAGGAAAGCACCGTGCTGGGCACCTATCTCTAACTGGGAAAGGCTTAGACACGCTGGGGAAAAGATCCAGATGTGTTAATAAATGTATTTTTTATGTGAAAAAAGTGAACAAATTCCTCTCAGGAAGAATTCTCAGATTTTGAAACCTTCTATTGCCTTTGATTTCTGGGTAATCAAAATGTGACTGAATAAAAACTCAAGTTGGTAAAATAGATACATTCGGAGGCTATTAATTTTAGAAAAGGATTCTTCAGTTTAGAAAAGGATTTATTGGTTCCTTTGATGAACTCGTATCTCTTAAGCCCGTGACCTTTCCATCGGGTTAAGAAGCCCACAACCTAGTTGAGGCAATGAAGCAGTCGGTCTACCTGCATCAAGGTGGCCTTGACCCTGCCCAGCTCATGGAGGAGTCTAGCACCCCAGCTGCCACGGCGGCACTTGAGGCCAACAGCGTGCAAGTTCAGGTTCATACAGGGCCTCAGCTGATCTTGCCTGACTAAACCTCATGGGATCTAAGAAAGATGGATTCTGTGAATGAGGTTTAAAACGTTAATTTCCTCTCCCAAGCCTGGTATGTCTGGGGGAAGACCCAGAAGAGCTTTAATCCTAAAGATTATATAAGACATTCTATGCCTGCTCATCGAAAGCACTTAAAATACGGTTATAAGTACATACAACTTCTCAAAAAGCCTGTGCACCCATCATGAAAAATTTCTGCAAAGGGATCCTGTATCTGGTAGAAAAGCATGGATAAATGCTGTGCTCTTTTGGGGAAGGTAGGACGAAAGGGAAGGAGCTAAGTGAACACTGCGGGGAATGCTGGCAAGTTAGCAGAAGGACCAAGTTAAAGAATTTATCCACTCACAGATCTTTAAGAGTGAACCAAATGTATCTAACCACCTCCACTGTTATCAGAAACCACAAAGCCTGTAAGATACCCATGCGACCTTAGGTATAATCCTGCCTGAAACAACACTTGGCAACTGAGATTCCCACTGGGAAGACCTGGAAAGCAGCAAGGTTTGGTGTAACTTGTGGATGCAGTAATGAGAGCGGGTCATAAGGTGGCTTCAGCATCGTTCTGGTCTCTCAAGTCCAACCATTCATTGAGGGCACTCTCAAGTTCGGCTCCCCCAGTCCCGGCACACTCTCAATCTGGTGGGAGAAGTGAGTGGTTAAGCAGAAAGGCAGTCCATCCCCCTGGCGAGAGCAGAATGGGGGAGCCTCTTCCTGTATGTCTTCCCTTCCACCCTGCTTGCTTCCAAGGCCTCTGGAGCCTTGGGGCAGAGGGGGGGAGGAACCTTCTGGAAGGGGACTCAAAGGAGGTCCCAGCAGAAAAACTAGGATGAGGGGAGGTACTGGGGATGCCAGAGAGTGGTCCTAAGGAAGGGAGAGCCTGTGGAGGGGGGAGGACCCCTGAGCCAACACCCACTGCTCATGGACCCACTCGTTGGCCCACTTTTCCTAATGAGACTCACACGGGCACCAACAGGGCAAAGCAGGTCAACAGAGTAAACCATCTGATCACAGTGTCCCTCAAGCCACCAAATCTATAAAGAAATCATGGAGCCAGAGCTGCCTCGTGACTTACTACCCCACAGTCATCAGGGGTAATTGGTCAAGATAACATCTGAGAGTGGACCTGCCTATGTTAAGAGTCCAAGGCTGCACAGCGACAGGCAGCAAAGGTTAAGAGCTGAGAGAGTAAATGTGGGGTGAGTAGGTCCAGGACAGAGAAAAGCCAAGAGGCTCGGGTGGCGGAGACCGGCACTTAGAAAGAAAAGGAAGGTTGGAGGGGCTGGTGGAGGTAGGTGCTAAAATGACCAGGGGCCTAAGGAGACGGTGTAATTAGGTCCTCAGCTGCAGAGGACTTGCCAAGCAGTTATGGGACATGACTCAGTTTGCAGCTGTCTAGCAAATGAGAAAAGACAGGGATGTTGGCTGAGCAGCAACAGGAAAAGTAATCAAGAACCACTACACACAGGCTGTTCGGAGAGAGAATTCTACTGAGAACCCCAAAGACAAACACCCCCAATGAGTCCTGGGTGGCAGGTCAGTGGTAAGTGGAAAAGCACAGCTTGTTTCCCGGAAAACTTTGGGCCCTTCCCCAAGGCCACTGCCCACTCTGCTGCAGGATGGGCTCCAGCATAATTGCCCCTCGAGAGGGAAGTTGTCCCTGGAGGGAGGTTGGTGATGCGAGAGCTGCTGTGTAGGTGGGAACCCCACAGTCTCTCAAGTGGGAGCCTCTTCCTTAGTATTTCAATTTAGCCGGGACCCTTGAGACTCAAAATGTGAGGGGCGGGACTTCCTTGGTGGCACAGCAGTTAAGAATCCACCTGCCAATGCAGGGGACACGGGTTTGATCCCTGGTCTGGGAAGATCCCATGTGCTGCGGAGCACCTAAGCCCATGTGCCACAGCTACTGAGCCTGTGCTCTAGAGCCCGTGAGCCACAACTACTGAGCCCGCATGCCACAACTACAGAGCCTGCACTCTAGAGCCCGCGAGCCACAACTACTGAAGCCCACGTGCCCAGAGCCCGTGCTCTGCAACAAGAGAAGAGTTCCCTTCTCATCCTCTTTCCTGCCAGCTCTAATTCACAGGAAAATGACCCTTTCCTAAATAGGTGATCCTTCAAAGAGATCAGTCAGGAGGCATGGATTCTCCATGCACACAGAGCTCTCATCAGTTCCCGACTTGAAACGTAAGTCTCTCTCATCCACCCTTATAAACCACCACTGTTTCCATAAGATCAGCAGAGCCCCCAGGACGGTCCCCACGTGCTCCCAGACCTCCTGCTGAGGATGGCGCGGCACCCTCTCTGCCCTGTGGGAGTGGCAGGCCACTTCGCTCCTTCCTGCTCGTCCTCTGGGTTCTCCTCTATGTCAACCAAAACCTCTGGGAGCCAGCAGTCAGGATTCAGTGCTGGGGCCACTTTGTTTCCTGAGCAGAGCTGTGCCCCTTCCTATATCACTGAAACTCAACTTGAACTTTAAAAATATTGGTTCCGGTATCCTTGATGGTCCAGAAACAAAGCCCTTGTGTGGCAGGCAGCCTCTAAGATGACCTCAATGACCCCGGCCTCCTGGTATTCCTGCTTTGTGGACGCCCCTCCCCTGAGTGTGGGCTGGACCACGTGACTAGCTGTTAATGAACAGGATGATGCAAAAGTGATAGGATGACACTCCCGAAATTAGCAAAAAGACTGGCTGTCATCATGCTCGCCGTCTCCTGGTTCTCTCTCTGTCAGCTGCCATGTGGTGTGAGCGGCCGTCACGACGGAGACGCCCACACGACAAGGGACTGATGTCTCCAGTGAGGACCTGAGGCCTTGTACTGCCACGTGCTTGATCTTGGAAGAGATCTCTTTCAGAGTCATTTGTTACACATCAATCCATAACCAATACATTTGTGTCCCCTGGGGACAGGATAGAAGGCATGGAGTGAACACAGGAGACTCGAGGAGCTCTTTTAGAAGTCACTGTGAACGCCTCTATGAGAAACCAAAGCTGCTGGAAAGAGCACCAGGACACCACCAGGAAGTAAGCCCAGCGGCCACATTCACAGGAAGTCACTTGAGAACAAGTAGGAACTATAAGAAGACCCCTAATCAGAGCTTCAGCTGGTGGGCTCTGAGTCAATCTGGCTACCACTGCCTTCCCCATCCGTGGTCCTGTCCTTGCTGAGAGCTGCCACTGGTATCACCATCTGGATTCTATTCTCTTCCCATCCAGAGTCTATCAGCTATGAGCCCAACGGTGAGGGGACCATTTACAGCTGGGGGCCCACCTCCTCCTCTTGCTTTCTGCTTCCTCCCTCTTCCTCTGGTACATCATGTCTTTTATCCTTTCCCATATTTGTTGTCTTGGTTACATGGCCAGACTCCTGATATGCCGCTAGTTTTCATTTTAATGATACGTTCTTGTAAAGCACAATATTTTACTTCAGTTGCGTGTGTCACTGGATGAATTCCTCCAGCGCGTCTGGCACTTGAGTACCAGCTGACTGAGTGCGCTCTATGATTTGGGGTGTTTCTGCAGCACTTTCTTCAATTTTCATGTCTGCATTTTAATTTATGATCAGGATCATTCTACACAAATGTGTATATATATATACACACACGCACATATGATTCACAAAAAAATGGCACACATGTATCAATTAATCTTGAACTGGCAAAGCTCACCTAAAACCATCTCCTTAAATCATGTGCAGTAGCAATGATCATTTGGAAAACAGGATGACAAATGTTCCCAGGGTAGTATTTTCTGGGGATCTCAAAATGTGTCTCAAGAGGACACCAGGAGGAGAATGAGTCTAAGCCCCAGCTCTTGGCATCGAACTGCCTTGGGAGGGGCTGCAGCAGATGTGAAATTGGGAGGACACCACCCCAACCCCACTCAGGTCAGCACTGGTGACCACTTGGGATCCCTACCAGGGACCTGCAGGGACAGTGGGTGAGCCTCAGGGCCAAGTAGTGAAAAGTAGGATAGGATAAGAAAATAGTGCCAGTGAGGACACATTTACGCAAAAAGGATGGTTGAGTGAGGGCTTGATATTGTTCAAGAATATAAGATATACCCAAGAGGATACTGTCAAGCTTAGCTGGTTTCCATATCTCCTGGGTACAACATGGACAAAAAGGCCTACGACCTAGCGGAGGAGATTGAAACGAGGTGGGAGGAGGATCGTGAGATGTGGACGGGTAGGCACAAGGTGAAGCTGGTCTGAAGGCCAGTCCCAGGGTCCCCAGGCTTGAAGGACTGAGGACCCAACAGCTGTCTCTCTGTCCCTGCTCAGATGTGAAGTCAGAGGAAGGAGGGGGTCCCCCGGAACATCTGCTGTGCTCTTCTGTCTACGACACCCTCAGCCTCAGCCTCCCCCTCACTTAACTCACAGGTTAAGATCTATACAGGCTTACTACTTGCAAAACCAGGGGTGGGAAATGCAAAAACAGAACACGATGAAAATAATCAAAAAAAAAGAGAGAAAAGAAAAAGAAGCTTTGATGGACTCCTCCCATAATGGAAATTGTCCAGCATTGATTCTTCCATATTTCTCTTCTGCTTGGGTATCTAAACACATGCAAACTGGCCAGCAGCTCTGGTTTGAGAAACTCCTAACATGTCAGAGCAAACTGACCAAACCCTACACCAGGTACACTCGGCCTCTGCTCTGATGGCAGGGGCCCTGGGCAAGCTGGAGTTCCAGCTGTATCTCTATTGGATTTTGTGATGCCTCCAGCCATCTGGAGAGCCTTCCGGGTCATGAATTTCTTTTTAGTTAAAGTTGATTTAAATTTCCAGGTGAATGTTCAGGAGAATTCTCAGATACACTGAGGAAGTTGCAGGGCAGGGGCCACGCATCTCTGATCTGGTATTGCTCTGTGACTCAAGCATTACAGAAACACATATACACAGCACCCATTCCTGAGAACTTATGTTCAGAACGACACAGCTTCAGGTGGGTCTCCCTCCACCTCTGGCTGGTTGCCTTTCTGGACCCATAGTCAGGGAGGACCTACAGAACATGAGCAGATCCATTTCAAATAGGCTCAGACAGAGAAAGACAAATATCATATGTATCACTTATGTGTGGAATCTTTTAAAAATAGGATACAAATGAACTTATATACAAAACAGAAATAGACCCACAGACATAGACAACTTATTATTACCAAAGGGGAAAGGCGGGGGAGGAATAAATTAAGAGTTTGAGATTAGCGTATACATACTTCTATATATAAAATAGATAACCAACAAGGAGCTACTTACTGGCATAGCACAGGGAACTACGCTCAATGTTTTGTAATAATCTGTAAGGTAAAAGAATCTGAAAAAAGAAAAGATAGATAGATATGTATAACTGAATCGCTTTGCTGTACACCTGAAGCTAACACAACACTGTAAATCCTCTATATTTAAATAAAATAAAATCAAACAAAATGTAAAAATAATTCAAAGAGGCTCAAGAGAAAAAAATTAGGAAGACTGAATTAATCTGCATGACAATTCCCAAGAAGAATGACTTTGTGTTATCTACTGCTGTTGACCCTCCATGCTGACACACACCCAATTCCTACCCAGAGGGGCTGGTATGGCGTGGTTTGCCCATGTGTGTGCTCACATGTGCACACACGCCCATCCTACGACAAGCCAGTAGCAGGGCCAGCCAGGGTTCCGCTTAACCAACATCCATCAAGTGTTCTGCCCCTTCGTGTGAGCAGTTCAACCTAACAAAACACCCAGGAAAGATGCAATCACAAAATGAAAGGAGCAAGCACACCTCAAGTAGAAGTTATGGTGTTTTGGTTCACAATGAACATTACTCTCCCCCTAATGTCAGGCAGTAATTCACTGCTGAACAGCAGCCATAAAACATGATCACTTAGTGTAAAAATGTAACAGAGACAGAGAAAGCAGGGTGGACTTCTGGCTGGAATATTCAAGCAAAGAGGTCTCGTCCTTCTGAGGCAACACTGACCTCGTTACCCCAAGCCGGTTCAAAGTTTTCCAGATTTAAACGGACATCTTAAAGCAAATCAGGATGGTGTTTGCCTTAAGAGTTTTCCCTAGAGTTGAAATTGCAATAGTCTGTGACTTATTCCTAACTTCCTAGGCACCTCCTGATGACTGAAGCATTTATGTGCCACATTTCTTAACAGCCCGTGGAAAAGGATGCCAGTGCCAGCTGCGGCACACACACATCAGAAAAAATAAGATGTCCAAATTGGTACTTTCCTCACCTCCTTTCCCCCTGCCTCATGTGATGTGTGCACTAAAGGAGTGAGATTATGGTCATCAGAGACGAGGTCGCAAATGATGGGGACCCACACCTTTCAAACAAAATGAAAAGGCAGTAATTTTGAAGGCAGCCCATGGATGGCTACAGTCTAGCTCCTGGACCCCTGAAACTCACAGCAAACTCCCTTACTCTTAGCAAACCTCCCAACCCCCTCCCACCCAGCCTTCCCACCTTGAGTCCCTTGTCATATTGCAGAGAACTTCCGTGAGGCCCTTGATACACACGGGAGATTATTACAGGGCTCAGAGAAACCAGCTCTGTAATTATGGCGACAGTGTGATTTCCATTATTCTCGCCCCCTGGTTTCAGTAGCTCACAAAACTTCCTGCTAAGTCCTCCTGCAGTCCCAGAGCTTTTCATGGCTGGGCCTCTGCCCAAAAGGTGAATGGGGTCCTGATAACCTCTTGGAAAAGCAAGGCAGAGTTATTACAAGGAAAGGGGAGTGGTGCTCAGCGAGCAAGGGTGCTGGGAAATTCTATTGTTTAGAAAAAATAAATAAACTGGCCAGTTTCGCTTTTTATTATTTCAAACAACAGACTCGGCGGCCCGGCTTTCCTTTACCAGCTCAGACTGTCCCCCTGGGCCAGCTGTGCTGAGTCTGCAGGAGGGTAGCTGAGCTTCAGCTAAACTATTAAAAAGGCTCCCACTCAGAGCTCGTGGAGCAGAAAGTTTGGCTGCCCTGATGGCCTGGCTTTCCCCAGGAGGGCCACTGACTCATTGCCCCCCGCACGTGACCCTCTGGTCTTACCTCTCAAATGTTTATGCTTCACCAGTCCCACTATAGTTCTGGAAATTAAATGTAATGTCCCAGGTGGCTGAAACAGAACTGTTCTTATATAAGCCCTCCCACCCCCGCGAAGTAAAAGATGACAAAGGCCGGCCCACGGTTTATAAAGTCCCAAGGCTCCCGGTCAGGTGTTGCCTGTCATTGCTGGCCTGGCTGACCTCTGGGGACACTTCAAGGCAAGGCTTTGCCCACAGCCTGCCCCACGAGGGATGTCTGTGTGCACCTGGCCCAAGCTCCAGGAGGTGTCCTCAGCCCACACTCATGGAGATGGGCTGCACTCTCACCTCCCATCAGGAGGCCGGCTTCCACAGGGGAGAGGGAGCCAACCCCCATGAGCCTCTGCCCACCCTCCGACCAAGAGCACACATTTGCAAGTCGACCATCTTGGGTTTACGATGCAGCCATGGCCAAGAAACATCTTCCCCCCTGCCGCCAAGAGAAAACAACTTTCTATTCTGTTATGTGCACTGAATTTTCAAAGTTTATTTCACTGACACCATATACCAACCAGCTCTGACAATAGCAGAAAAACAAAACAAAAAAAACCTTCTACAGGGTCTACTTGGTCTGGCCAGAAAGTGAAGGATCCTCTGGCACCTGGTAGGAAGTTTAGGGGGTGGGCATGTTTCAGCACACTGCAGGAAGTCACCTCTCCCTTGCACTGAGATTGGGCTCCGTAGAGACAAGAGCTAAAGCACCCCAAATTTCCTTGCTTACGTATTTACCCTCAACAGGACTTATTCACCCATCGGGGCAAGCAAAGCAGGTCAACACATTTCACTGTGTGAACTGCATGCGGGAAGGCTTTCGGTATTCAGACTTCGCTTTACCAGCAAATTAAATTCCTTGACTCTTGGTGAAGAATGAAGTCATCTGAGCAGCTAACGGAAACGTCCCCGCGGTCCCTGCTCTACAGCCCGTGGACTTCCCTCCTTGATTTATACTGAGGCTTATCAGACACAATTTCAGCAAGCTTGGTTATCTGATTTCCTAGCTCACTGAAAGCTGGAAGCCACAGACTGAGGGAGGAAGAAAGGCACTGATGTGGACCAGTACTTCCTGGCAGCATTTGGAAGTGCTGAGTGACACGGTACGCTAGAAGAAGAGCCGGGAAGGCTACAGCGATCAAACACAACACACCTACACCTCCCAGCATCTTCCTCGGGCGTCCGCGAACCCGTTCAACATGTGAGTAATAATCTACACGAGAAGATCAAGGCGGCAAGAAAACATTCAATTGTGTTTAATACATTCTTCACAGAAGGCAGACCATAAAATGTAATTCTTAAAGCTATACGGATGATGGTTAAATTATTTGTTAACTTGACACAGAAGGCAGCACACGACGATGAGGTGGGCAATCCCAGACGCGTGGCGTGTTGCCTGCATCACCCTTGCAGCATGCCACGGTGTTTCCCCAACATATGTTTCTTCTTCCAGCTGCTATGCATGTAACTGTTCCACGCACATTCCCAACCCCCACACCCCCTGCTCCCCACCTCTCCCCATCCAGCCCCACTGCCTGTTCCACAGAGACGTACACTCTAAAGAAAAAAACAACAAGTGCTGAAATGGGCTGTCACACAGTAGGATGGGAGAACAGGCACAGTCCCTAGATTTGCAGAGAGCATTTCCCCTTGACCATCCAGCTAACACCCACAAATACAGCAAAGAGAAAGGCAGCCATCAAAATTCAGTCTCAGGTCAGGCAGCGCCACTTGATCCATCTGAATCACACAATGTCCAGTTAATTCCAAGGGAAGTCTAATTAAAACAAGCAGGATCTCCACATGGAGTCATCAATATTTCCCAGGAAAAAGACTCAAGTATGATTCTCAGCCAACAGAAAACAGGACCTACTGCCTGGAGTCTTAGAAAGGCTTTTAATCCAAGCAAGGAGGGCACCCTATGGGGCCAGCACCAACTCACTGAGACGAGAACCCAAGCAGAGGTGGGCGAGAAAATAGTTCTAGATAGATAGGGGCCCCCAACACGGCAGACAGGCCAAGGCCACCCAGTGCCCCTGAAGCCAGCAAGCTTCTGGAGAACGGGGAGGAAAACTCACGTCCCCAGATCACGCGGTTCTACTCCCCCTAGGGCAGTTCTGTGCCCCCAAAACATCCAGGGTCTCCCCGTCCCACGACTTGGCTCTTAGCCCTAACGGCAACTCCAGCAGGTGTTACACTTTCCTCTGTCGGTTTCCCTGAATGGAGTCCAGATGGATGCACCCGCCAGAAGGGCTGAAGCAGGAGGAACAGGCATATGCCTTGCCCCTGTCCATCCTCCACAACCACCCAGGCCTCATAAAGCTATTGCCCAAGTTGGACAGAATACACCATATTTAGAACGGCCTAGCAACCTGGAGACGCGCACCTCTCAGAAGCACACCAGCCCCATGCAAGAGATGGGTCCACACACTCACCCGCTGTGAGTCCCACAACAACCCTGCACGTGAAGGACAAGAGTAGCATTGATGACCTCAACAGCAACACAGCCATTAGCTCAAACCTGTATCACTGCCAACCAGGCCCAAGGTAGTAAAAGAATGCAAGAAAACATCCATCCTGCGGGGACAGGCTGCCTCCACAAGAACCAAAATGACTACACCTTGTCCTACCTTCTTCAGCTTGCCACTCTTGGTGCCCACAAAGGCCAGAGAATGATTCTTGTAGACGTATGCGATGACAGAAGTCATGCGGTCCCTGTCCTCCGTGAAGACGGGGATGCCACGCACCATCTCAGACACGCCCAGGGGGGCATTCATATCCAGGCCACAGAAGTTGTCATCAATGGTTAGGAGCTGAAAATGAAGGAGGAGAAAAATTAGAAGCGAGCACCAGGGCAATGGGTGGAGGTACTGAGTCAGAGAACTCTGGAGCTAGAAGAATCCTTACAGATGGATCACCTGTTATAAATCCCTCCTTTATTACATGAGAAACTCAGCTCCAGAGAAACTAGGTAACCTGCCAACAGTCATCTAAGTAGGTTGCAGGACCATGGCAAAAAGTCACAGATCCCTGGAGTCTCTTTACACCATGCGCCGTGGTCTCTCTGCCCCTCCTCCAACCCCTCCAGGCACCATCCTGGTAGTTTAGATGGCCCATCATCACCACCCCTTGGGAAAGCACTGGGCCAGCACCCATGAGCATGGGCTCCAGACAGCCTTGCTGGGGAGTGAGAGGGGCGAGGTCTCCACATCCACACACTTACTGTTGAGCAGACACACAGACGAGGACTTGAACGTGTGGAACAGAGAACTAGAAATGTTAACACACGTGCGACAACACCACGGCAGAGACACGTACAGACAATCGGTTGGGGAAAGGAGGAGTGGAAGGTTTGTGGATGAACTCAGCAGGCCACAGGTGCCTCACTGTGTCCCATTTCAGGCTCTCTGCTTCTTTTAGAACATGGCGAAGGAGGGCAGGCAGCCTGACCTTGTCATACCTTCACCAGCATTTCCCAAAGTGTCTTCCACCGGAACCCCAGTCCCACAAGATATTCTACCATAAACGGGCTCTTTGGGCAAATAACTTTGGGAAACGTAGTGAAACGCAGTGCATTCTAACACCATGTAAGACATTCCTAATTGTTACAAGAAGGGTCTGTAAAGTCTTTTTAGGAAGAAATGTGTTTAAAGTTCTCTCAGCATTTTATTCCCTAAACCACTTTTTTGACCGGAACACCACTTAGCATCCCTTAAAGAGACTGTTTTCCCAGGTACCCTGTGGGACACACTGACCCAACTCTTGCTTCTGACTCTGGGACAATTTCAGCAGTCAGGGAAGAAACAAGAAAAACCTCTGGCCCATTTCCCTGCCCACCCCCACCCCCCAGTGTTTTAGCTGAAATTCTCCTTGTTTTATTCCAGGCTCCCGGACCCCCATGTAAGCAGAGGGTCACAGCTAGGGAGTCTTACTGGGGAGTGTAGGAGACCTTGACAATGGCTGGGGAGGGGCCTCCAGGGCCCTCCACTGAGCAGCTTTGGGTGGGCACAGATCTCCCCGAGGTGCTAGGATCCTGCACTGGGTTTCCCCTTTTTTCTCAGAAGAACTGTGTGCTCTTAGAAGACTCACTCCATCTCCCTGTGCTTTTATTTTCCACTCTGTAAAGATGAAGGAAACAACCTCTGCCTTTTGATGAGCTTCCATAAAGCCTATAGAGCTCATGCCTGTAAACGCCTTAGGACTTCGCAGAGAAAGGAGTGAAATAAAATACAAGGTGTCATTTTTTAAAGGCTTCAATCCAGCCAAAGGAAGAGGCATCTGGACAACCAGCAGGCAGGCTCTTGCCAGTGGAGCCGCGTGAAACCGGCCAACTCTGCGCTTTCCAGGGATGCGGGGGTTCCCTCAGCTCTCTCCCAGCAGTGCTGTCCATCTCAGGGAAGACAATGTGCTGAGCACTGACACCCTCCCTCTTATCGTGGTGGGAGCAGCCAGGGCAGGGCAGGAGGGAGCATGGGCGGGCTCGGCAGGCCATGTGCAGGGCAGACGACTGCGCCACGGCTGGCACTGCCTCTGGCTTCTATTGCAGGGTCTGGCCCCACAACCCGGACCAAATGCACCCCACCCCTTCAAAAACAACTATAGGAGTCAAAGGTGGGAGGAATCTTTCAAGGTCTAGTCTGATCTTTACGGTTCTTTCTTAAAATGAGGAAATGGGGGTAGGGGGAGACAGAGTGGAGAGAGAAAGAGATGGACAGAAGAGAGGAAGCAAAAATCCAGATCAAGGGCAGACAGTGTTTTCTCCCTGCTGGACGTAACTGCCGTGACCTGCCAAGCATTCAGACGGCAGCTGAGGAATCTTCATGGCCTTGCATGTTCCCGCCTCTGGTTCAGAAGGAGTCCTCATCCTGGACTTTCTGGGCCCTAAACTGTGCTGCTGGGACTTCTGCCATTAGCAAAAGGACCTCACCCATTACAACCCATTTTCCAAGTATGTGAGACCGAATGATTGTTTGCTCCGCACAAGGGGATACTGAGGCAGGGAGCGAGGCACAAATACACACCTCATTGACCTGATAAGGCTCAGGCCGCTCAGCCCCCCGAAACTACATTTCTGAGTGGTCAGTTTCCAAATACCATTCTTCTTCACTGGGCAGAACACGAGATAAAAACCAACTACGTACAAAAAGAGAGTGTGCATTCAGCCAGTTGCCACATTAAATCCCTGCTTGCTCAGAGGCAGAAAGTCAGGGACTTGCAAGTCTCTGCCACTGCGGCATGTTGCATGTCAAGGGGCCAAGTAAGGAATGTTTTCATCGTTAGGAAGTGAGGACAGCTCAGCCTGGTGGCCTGGCAGCTAGGACTCTGCTGGTTTCAGCTCATGACAGCTCCCTGCGAGGCCCCATCAGGAGGCAGGTCTCGGGTTCCTCACCTGTACCTGACAGGTACACCCCGCATTGCCCACCTCGTGGTATTGTCATCAGGCTCAGATGAGGCAAAGGAGACAACTGGGGCTCCTACCGTGGGGCCGAGATTCCAGGGACGATGGCTTCTCGCCCAGGCTCATCTGTGCCTCGATTTCTCCCTCTGAGCGGGGCCCCAGGTGATGAAGGGGTGATGGAGGCCTTTGACCAGGAGCAGCCCGGGTCTGTGTGGGTGCTGAGGCCCCCTGGCTATGGCGTGGGGTGGGAAGGGGCTTACTCCTCGTTTCCTCAAAGCGGGGGTGATAGGGGAGGGAGTTTTAACATTGAAGTCGGGGAAAGCACAGGTCTCGCGTTCACAGGCAGCTGAGCTGCTTCCCAGCCGCACATCTTGGCACAAGCTGCTCCTGTCCTCTGGGCCTCACCTTCCTTGACGGTAAAATAGCAAGATGGGCCCATCCCGAGGCCTAGGTGAGATATCAGGTGTGAAGACACCGGCTGAACTGGAGAGCCCTTCATTAAGGTAAGGTGGGATTTCATGTTAATTTTTTTAATGGAAATCCTGCCCAGAACAGAAGTAGGATGGCGGCAGGGAGTGGCCCTTGCACGCCCCACCCCGGCCAGAGCACAGCTCTCTAAGGACACCACCCGCTGAGTCTGAGCTGAAGCCACAGAGTAATAACCACACTGGGAGCAGAGGAGAGAGGAGGGAGAGTCCCGCAGGGCCCGCAGACCTCGGGGGCTGGGGTGTAGGGAGCAGATGCCGGGCCCCTGGAAGGGAAGGCTAATGGGCGAAAGCCTTCCACGGGTGAGGGCTGGTGCAGATTCCTGAGCACCCTGGGCAACGGGGGAGTCTGGCCCTGGCCGAGCCCTCCCCTGGGCCCCTTAACAGCAAGATTAGAGCGGCAGCCAGAGGAGCCAGGAAGGGACTGGGCTCCGCTGTAAGCAGGGGCCCACCAGGCCCGCAGGCCCAGATTGCACCTCTCCCCTGCCACTCCACAAATACCCACGGATGAGCTATGGCCACTGCTACAGTGCTTACTCATTGGACAGCAGCTTCATTCTTACCAAGGGAAGAAATTAGGGTCTGCTGCATGGGAATATATGTAGTAGGCAACCCTGTGAATAGACCTCAAGGGCCTTAGACAGGGCCACACCCCCTGGGGTCCCTTCTGCCCCATCAGGAAGATACCAAATCTGCTTTCCATAAATGTCCTCATGGGGTACCTGGCTTATAAATTAAGATTGGTGATCCACTGGATTCCAGGGACCATGAGCTCAAGGATGGGACTATGTTTTACCCATGTCTGTATCCTTAGCTTGGTTCCTGGTTCACAGTAGGTTAAGACATACACGTTAAATGGATAATGGATGGATGGATGGATGGATGGACCGATGACTAAATAAAGGCTTGAGTCCCACAGTGGCTAGCACTGTGGAACTAGAGTCAGAATGCCTAGGTTGGAATTCCAGTTCCACCATTTAATGCTGTGTGACCTTGGGCAAGGTATTTAACTTCCCTGTGCCCCAGTTTATCATGGGTAGCACAGGGATAATAATAATAGCACATACTTCCCGGTGCTGTGGCGAGGATCAAATGACTAACACATGTAGAACAATGTCCGGCACTTAGTAAGTGCTAAGAGAGTGTTAGCTCTTATTACTGTTGGTCACATCCTTAGACAATTCAGATAACTTTTGTGAGTCTTAGCGTCTTGGGGGAAATTCATGATATCCACCTCGTAGAGGTGTGATCAAGATTAAAGGGGCTACTGTTACCAAGATGAAATAGCAAAGGTGGTACTTCCTAGAGATCTATCAGGCCAATGAGGCTGAATGAAGGAGCACAGAAATAGTCTTAAGATCCAGAAGAGTTGCGCTACTCATCAGAAATGCGAATTCTCGGGCCCCGCCCCAGATCTACTGGATCAGAAACTCTGGATGTGGGGCTCAGAGATCTGTACCTTAACCCCTTCCCAGCGCTTTAGTAAGAAGCACCCTCCTAGATCACCACAGGCGTCCCTTTCTTGCTGAGGGTGCCACAGACCGGCCCAGGAGAGAACGGCACGTGACAAGCGTAACCACTGGAGCAGGACCCACTGGATCTGGGGGGAGGAGCCCACGGCAGCCCCCCAAGCCGAGCAGCCATGGCGGAGGTGGCGTGGGGAGCCAGAGCTGACACCCCGGATTACGATCTCACAGCTCACCGTGCTTCCCTCGCGGCAAAGGTTACCATGCAATTACGTGTCGCTACATTCAAATGACAGAGCAGTTACGGTTACTTTACCAATTACAGGGAAATTGCTCCCACTCTGCAGAGAGACTGGCACTCTGAAAAGCTCTATCATCTCCACGGAAAGGGGATTTTAAATGCTGCCAGCATCCTTCCTCCGCAGTCTCCACAGGCTCCAGGGCAGAGCTGCAAAGCAGCCACCCGAGGGCCCCCGCAGTGTCTGGTGGTCTCTGTGGAGACCCTCTGAGAAGGGCTGAAGAAGGGGGCAGACCTGGGAGACAATGAGGGCATCACCCTCCGACCCTGTGCCCCACCATCAACCTGACACCTGTGCCAACCCATCCTGTAGGCCTTGGGTGATGAGGTGGGGCAGGAACCTGATTCTGAGATCACTCCTCCTCCGATCTAGCATGGCCCCCAGCCTGGTTCCTGATGCACCCGCCTTGCCAGGTGGAGCTGTTTTAGCCCTGCCCTTCATTGCCCCACCTTTGCAGAAACCCCACATTGAGTCCTTATTATGGAAAGATCAGAACTTGGCCAGAGCTCAGTGGGCCAAAAGCAGCGCTAATGAGGTAAAGGTCACCAGGTCCGTCCCCCTGTGGGCCAATTAGCTCAGCTCTGGGACCCGGTCTCTTCCATAGCCACAGGCTGCCCCTCTCACCCACGGCATCCACTGTTTGCAAATATCCCAAACTGATCCAAAGGAGGCTAACCAGATGAGCCTGCAGGGATGGACAAATGCAGCCGACTCCTCCCACAGGGGTTGCAGCCGCTGACTGCTCTGGGCCGGCAGCTGCAGCCTCTGAGCCCAGGATGGAAACTACAAAGTCAGACCTGGTCCTCCCATTGCTCATGGGCAGCTCCTGAAGAGAGAGGAGTCCTTCCATCTCGGAACAAACCGGCTCTCCAGCCCTCCCTGAAGGCAAAAGTAGCATCCAGCCTCATGCAGAGGAGTCCTGAGCACCCCTGCGCCTACCCCCAAAGCTGGGAAGCCAGACCATTATGGGGGGAGAAGGCATCAGAGACCTTCCGAGCTCACCCACTCTGGGGCCTTCAGTTGGGCCTTTTTCCATCAAACTTTTGGTCTCTTAGGCTACTGGAACTCCCTGTTTCCATCAGGGGAAACTGAAGCACTAAATGAAGACAACGCTACTTACTGTTCTTCATTTAGTACTTCGCTTAAGAATGTTTAGAAGGACCTACTAGGTACCAAGCACCAGGTGAGGACCCAACAGTATAAAGATGAAAACATCTCTGTTTCTGCCCCTTTCTCAGTGGGGGAGACAGACCGGGTCCATGACTAGACGAGGCCATGTATGCCCAGCTTCAGTTATGCACCTGGCGCTGTGGGGACAGAGGGCGGGGCCACAACTGCAGAGGGGAGCAGCAGGGTTTTGAGGAAGAAGGGACACTGGGGCTCCATTCTGGGTTCTCTGTCCAGGACAGTGCATGGCCAAGCTTTCACACATTGTGCTATTTCAGAGGAAAATGACTTAAGATCTTAGAATTCAACAGCCCCATTTTACAGAAGAGAAAAATTGAGGCTTAGAGAGTGAAATGACCCCTCATGACCTATCACATTCCCAGACTAGATGGAAAAACTGGCATTACATGGAGGCTTCCTCCAAGTTGCTAGAGGGTGGCCCCAAAGGAACCAATTCCATGATCAGGGAACCTACTGTCAGGATGAGAGGCTGCTCTGGGACAGTGCTTGCTTCCTTTTCTTCTGTCCAGGATAAGCCCTCCACCCTTCTGTGATCTCTGGGAGGAACTACCTCTCCCATCCCGAGGAGGCCCTTGGCTAGTCATCAGAGTGGGATTCCTCCTTTCCTGGGCTGACCTATCCCAAAGGAAAGTGAGAGCTGAAGTTTAGAAAAGAAATACAAGTTAGGTGAAAAAGAAGGTGGAAGCCCATGAGGTGCCTACTGACGTGGAAAAGAAAACGTCTTTAGATTCATGCTCAGCAATCCTTAGATTCATGTCCCAAACATCTTCCCACTAATTAATTACACTTACACACACACACACACACACACACACACACACACACACACACACACACACACACCAGGAGCTGACCAGAGCAGACCTCCGCAGTGAATTTCACATGTGGGATTTCTTTATAAAGGGAGATATTGATCAGGTAAGTGTAGTAGCTCATGTCTACATACAGACCCCAGATGTAAATCTCTGCGGTACAGGAAGATAATGATCTCCCACTTATTGGGGCCAGATGTCAAATAGAACCACTGACCCCAAGGTGTTCATCAACGCACCAGGGTCTGATGCTCACTGTGTATGACTCTGTGTGCCGTCTGACGGCAGGGCAGGAGGGAAGCAGAGAGAGCCCTCAGGGAGGGAGGAACCCCGTGGGGAGGCCCTGGTTGGCTTAAGGTTACTCTCATCAGAAAGCCTGTTACTCCATAAAATAGTCCCACGTGCCTGAGTGCTCGTTTCTGTAACAGAGAAAGAGATCCCAAAACTTGGACGGTACCACCCTCTGACTGCTTCACTGTTCTGCATAAACTTTCCTCCCGCTCTTATGATTTCTAACCCTCCCCGAAGCTCTTCCCATGGCCCGTGCTGACCCCAGGTGGTTGAACTCTCTTCAAAGGTGGAGAAGCCCCGACAGAGGTGAAGGTCGGCCCTACACCTTGGCTGTGAGCCCAGACGTCAGGAAAGGAGCGGGAAGGAGGCCTCCTCCACTTAATCACTAATGCATTATCTCAGAACGGTTCTCTATTGTGTCTTTTTCAATGAGATTGTAGGGGGAATGAATGTGCAGAGACAGAGAGGGGAAGCCAGCAAACCACAGCCACAGTAACCAGTTAGACCAACATGTTATTGAAGGGGCTTCATGAAAATTGTCTTGGGGTTGGAGAAAGAACCCGACAAATCGCACCAAGATTTCTAAGAGCCACGTGCCCTGTTTCTAAGCAACTCAAAAGGGTGGGTACCAAAATACAGGTCATCTACGTGGTCACTCAATCATCATGATAACAACCTATCCTTCTAATAGGAAACTAATGCCACTAATTTGAGCTGTTTTCCCAAGAGACGGGCATTAAGCCCAGCACCCTCTCTGCAGTCCAGAGTGTAACCAGTAGCGAGCCGTAGCAATGCACCGCTCCTAGGAGATGCTGAGCATAGCGGGCACAGAGCAGCTCCAAGTCAGGATCCCAGGGATTGAACCCCTGACCTGCTCCTCATTAGCTCAGCTGCTGAAAGCCCTGCGTTCCTCCCTCTGGTAAGGACTGAGGGCCACGACACCATGACTGGAGATACAGGCAGGCCAAGCAAAAGAAATAGGAATGAAAATCCACTAGCCCAGTTCTGCAGGTGACCTCCGTGATGGGACTAGTCCAGAAGCCAAAGCTGGGCCCCTGGAAAAGACCAAGGAAGGCCTTGGAATGGTTCCAAGCAAAACCCACTCGGGTGCTGTCCCTTTCCTTTTGTACCTTAAGCTTCAGAGGTCCCCAGTGGCTGCCTGTCAAGGGCAAAGAAATCCCACCCAGCCCATCAATCCCACGTTCCCACTTCTCTCCCTGTCTACTGCAGACAAACTCAGCTGCCACCAGGACTGTAATTGGAGCAGGGCACACCACAATGATTAAGTCTGTGTGTTTTCTAGCGGGCACTAGGAAACAGTGGTCCCAATGGTCAGGCTGAATTATGGGGTAGGTCATTCCCTTGTTAGCGGGAATAAATTTTATTAGCCCCACTCTCGTTGCTGTGCATCTTCCCCTCTTTGCTCCTCAGGCCCAAGTATGGGTCTGGATAATGTTGCCTGCACGCAGGATAAATCAGCTGAACAAATCCCATTATATTTTGGAACGCTGACAGAGACACAGTAATGACACCGAGACTGGGAAAAGATGTGGGCTTTCTTCTCCCCCGCTGATCCCGTTTCAAACACATGGACAGCATGCGGGGCCCAATCCACCAGGAAAAAAATGTAAATTGAGAGGCCGAATGGAGAACTCCGTGAGTTGTCTTTTTTCCTGCTCTCCACTAACTTTGTTAATGAAATGAAGCAAGCTCCGTGTGCCAACGTGTAGTCATTCCCTTCTGTCTTACAAAAACTAAGGGGCACATGAAGGTGACAGCAGGGAGGATCTGGCTGGAAATGTATCCTCTCCTTCAAAGGCCTTAACTTAGCATTCATAACACGTGCTGGATGGCAGGGAAGGCGGATGGGGCACGCTCCAGGCCTGGGATTCTGAACATAACATCTGGGTTAGGTACAGCCCAAATCTCTCAAAAGCAGGTATTGGTGGAGAAAAAATATCAGTATGAAATCACAGCAATATTATTAAGTCTCTTTCTGTCTCATCAGGTGGTTACTGTAACCAAAGGAGACTACACTGATGATGCTATGAGATGTTTCAGTGTTCTACAAATATAAGGTGCTCTGTGACCATCATCATTTATTAATGTCTCTGTATTTCTCTTTCCCTAGGAGTCTCAGCAGACTTTATTAAAGGGATATTGTTTTATCACCTCCTTCTAGAAGGTGAAATGTATAATTTAAAGCAAAAAGGAAACCGCTCACCAGCTCAGTGATCTCTCACGAGCTGGACCTGGCTGAGACCCAGAGGCCCAAGCTCCCAGGCCAGCATCCCAGCCAAGACGCCACCCTGTGAGGATGACGGGAATTGAAGGAAAGGCCCAGAAATGAAGATCTGGATGGATAAGTCAGGCCAGTCTGTGTGCTGACTGAATGAGATGGGGGGGGGGGGGGGCGGGGGCGGGGTGTGTGTGTGTTTGCGTGAGCGTGTGTGTACACGGGAGAGAAATCTCGCTGTATTAGCTGCTGTGTGTAGTGTGGAGGTGTGAGGGAGGATAAATCACAGAAAGAGTGAGCCTCAGGGATGACTGTGCACAGAGTGTGAGTGTAAGTGAGAGAGTGAAACACAGCAGAGAGAGCGACAGACAGACAGAAATGACGGGGAACGGACACCATGAGAAAGTGATTCATATATCCAGAGCGGAGAGGATGCATGTGCGCACGTGGGTGTGTGTATAGGGGTGCACGCCTCTGTGCGGGGCTTCATGAAGTCGTTCTCTCGGTGTTAGGACACGGCATTGCCGGCCTCACCTCCTAACCGCTGCTCAGTAAACCCTGCCCTGAGGTCGTGGCAGCTGTCTGTGTTAACGGTCTGCAGATGTGATTCCTGGGTCTCGTCACCCTCCCTGCTGGCCCAATGGGCTCCAGGGTGGTGTCCTGGGAGGTCATGCCCAGCCTAGGAGGCCAGCCTCAAGCCCCTTCCTCTCATCAGGCCCAGAATATCCCCCAGGGCTCAGCCACCATCCTGGACCCCAAAGCACCACGTGTACTTGGCTGAGGTGCAACTTTAATCGCAAATTCTGCTGGCCAAAGGGAAAGAGGTGGGTGTCCTTTTCACCTGAATACCTGGAACAGGAGCCATCTCAAGGGGAGGGGGGAAAACTTGAATAAAGATAGGGTCTGTGATATGGCAGCACCTCCCAACCCACCGCTAAAACACAAGTCTGGAGTACGGGGTCAATGGGCTGTGAGGGGTGAGGGCTTGGGCTGATGTGGAAGGAGATCTGTGATGTGTGCTGTCACTGGGACTTGAGTGTGGTGTATGCGGTGCATGTTTAATGGCCGCCGTGTGTGTGTGTGTGTGTGTGTGTGTGTGTGTGCGTGCGTGTGTGCGTGCGTGTGTGTGTGCGCGCGCGCGCGTTGTGTGTGAAGTGAACTGGAGTTGAGGAAGGAGGGATGGGGGAGACAGGAGCAGAAGTTCCTGGTCCGAGAGAGGACTGCTGCTGAGCAGAAAGAGAAAGGCCTGCCTCGCGCCACAAACAACAGGACATACCCATCCAGTCAGAGCTGCACTTCCTGCTGACAGGAAAAGAAAACAGCCCGAGCAGACGGGCAGAAACCGGCACCCGGAGCCTGGGGTGGCTGCCTGGCCATTCCGGATACGCACTCTGGTGGAGTTTCAGGATCCCAGGCGCCAGACCGAACGGCGTGACCATCCAGGCTGGGCTGGGAGGCCAGCCCGCGTCCAGGGGGTGACCCTGTCTCCTCCCAGGACTGCCCTGCCGGAGAGCAATGGATATGAGTCACGGCAACAAGACACACAAACAGGGTTCTCCTTTCCCACTCCCCGACAAAAAGCTCGGTCCCGGGTGCCTCTGTGAACCCTGCGAGACTGAGCAGGGCCGGTGAGTAAACCCTGAACGCAGGCAGGCCCCTGGCCTGGCAATGGCTCTCCGTCAGGGGCTTCTGGAAATGTGAGGGGTTTCCTAGTTCCCGCGGTGACTGCAGAGCCCAGTGCCACTGGTACTTAGTGCTGCAGGGCCCAGCAAGGCAAACGCCCTGCAATGCCAGACGGCCCTGCGCCGTGAGTCATCCCAGCCCAGGTGGCACCGCTGCGTCATGCAGAATCACCAGCGGGAAGAGCACCTGGCTGAGAATTAGGATGCAGAGAAGGCGCGAGTCCCCCAACTACATGACCTTCAGTGAAATACTTGACTTTTCCGCTTCTCCATCTCCTCAACTGGACAGGATGTCTGCCTTTCCTATTATCCTGAGAACTGCTGAGAGAAGAGGAGGCAATGAAGCCCTTTGTCAACTGTCAGGCACCACACGGGCTCCCCAGGGGGACTGTGGGGCGGCTCGGAGGCCACCACCCTCTGCCCCCGCTACTGAGGCTGGACAGGTGTGAGGCGGTCACTCCGGTGACAGTCTCCGTCCCACGGACCGACATCTTCTAAGTTCCAAGGTCGAGTCTTGAGGGGGCGATTAAGCAGCTGAGTTTTGCTCATCCAGGCTTCAGCACTGAAGCTGATGCTGCCTGACTCCTACATCCATTGTAGGACTCCTACATCCAATCCAACTGGCTCCAAACTTAGGGAAGACTTAAGTGGCATGAGTGACAGTCACTCTCATGGCCACAGCCCTCGTTCCCGTCACACAGGCTGTAATGACCCGCCTGGATGCGTCTCTCTCCTGGACTCCTAGGCTCCTGGAAACTGATGTCATGTCATGATTCTTGGCACCAACCAGGAGAGGGTACATTGCCAAGGGCCTAATGAGAGTTTCATCCATTCATTAACTCATTTGGAGGCAGAAGGGCTAGTGTCCTGTGAGGTGACCCCAAAGGCTGAAGAAAGGGTGAGGAGATATAGATAGCCATGCCCGGGGGCCTCCAGGACACCGGGCATCTCGGCCCGCATAGAACACGAGAGCCTTGGGCCTCAACAGCACAGCCTCCAGCCCAGCAGTCCCACTGCAGGTCAGGAGTGTTGGGGCTCCCAGAAAGGGGCTGAGAGCTGTCGCCCTGGCCTGCTTAGGGCTGTGGCACATGACAAGAGCCTCAGGCTGTGAGCTCCTTGTCTCAATTGTCACTGCTCTGCAGACAGAGGGTTTGGGGACCCCGGATAGCAGCCTTCCAAGGCACCAAAGATAGAGACCATCTCAGGGTTGAGCAGCAGAAACAAAGAAATTACATCATTATCCTTAAGCCCGCCCCTGGATGCTCACCAGCAAAAGGCCTTAGGTTGATCTACAGTCTCCCAAGTCCTAAGACACACTTGGAGGAGCCCTGGCTGATCCCTCTAGGACCCTCCTTCTGCACAGGCCCTCCTGAGGTCCTTAGAGTAATTTTCAGACGCCAGCCCATTTGTTCTTGGATACCTCTTTCCATCCAAGCTGGGAAAAACAGAACACAAGAAAGAATGGTAGGGCTTCCCTGGTGGCGCAGTGGTTGAGAGTCCGCCTGCAGATGCAGGGAACATGGGTTCGTGCCCTGGTCCGGGAAGATCCCACATGCCGCGGAGCGGCTGGGCCCGTGAGCCATGGCCGCTGAGCCTGCGTGTCCGGAGCCTGTGCTCCGCAACGGCAGAGGCCCAGAAGGCAAAACTAGAAGTTGCTTCCATCCCCCCCTCCCCCAAGCACCAGCAAACACCTGGGCTGCTTCCCCAGCCTCTACACCCAACGCCCACTCCAGGGTTTTCGTTTGCAACATGCGCTGATGTTCACAGGGACACAGTCCCAAGAGGAAGACACTCCTGGCCGGCTGGCCCTTATCTGTGATAGGGGCTCAGCCAGCCTCTCTGGTTCTCCTGGAATAAAGACAACAGGTTGCTCCCCGGGGGCCTGCAGATCGAGGCTCCAGGTTCCCAGCCTAAAGCTTCTCCCTGCAGCGGGTCACCAGGCTGTGGGCCACCACGTGGCTCCACCAACGCCCCATGCATGGCAGGCTCCGACCCCATTTTCCCTGAACACAGCCAAACACAGCTGGGACCTGGTGAGGGGGTGGAGCCTCAGGGCTCATACTACTACCTGCTCTGAGTCCTGGAGGCATGAGTTCAGGGGAAGGAATGTGAATCCCAGGAAATGAAGAGACCAGAAAGGCCTGAAGAGTACCATGGAACAAGCATTCTAGCTTAGGGAACTAGGACAACAGGAGCACAATAAAAATGAGTCACTGGGCAAAAGGTACAAAATACCGGATACAAAATAAGTCCTGGAGATGTAATGTACAGCATGGTGACATAGTTGATAGTACTATATTGTATATTTGAAAGTTGCTAAGGGAGTAGATCTCGAAAGTTCCGATCATAAGAAAAAGAATGTGTTACTATGTATGGTGATGGATGTTAACTATAGGCTCTTCTGGTGATCATTTTGCAATATATACAAATATTGAACCATTATGCCATACCCCTGAAACTAATATAGTGTTACATGTCAATTATATCTCAGTTTTAAAAGGAACCACTTTTCAAGCTCTTTGAGTTGTAACTATGACAAAACCCACAAGGGACACCCAACCCTACAGAAAACAAGTCCTAAAGTCAGCCTCCTGGGCCTCATGCTCCCCTCCCCCACTTTCCTGCAGCTGAAACGCCGCAGGACAGAGGCCGTCTGAGAATCGGTTCCCCTTCCCAGGCCTCAAGGGAATCCTGGACTCAGAGGCAGAAAAGAACTCTAGAATTCATCTCATCCCTCCCTGCCTCAAGGTAAGAAGGCAAGAAGGAAAGGAAACCAACGGTCTTGTGAATGAATGAGTGCAGGAAAAGCTGGGTTTGCAAACACTGTGCCTGTGAGGGCTCCTCAACGGGGACACCCAGGAGCCTGGCCTGCGTGGTCTGAGCTGAGGCCAAAAGAACCGTAGCCAAGCCCCAGAGCAAACTAACTCGAGTGTGGGCTGAATCAAAGGAAACTGATCCTGTGCATTAAAAGCTGGTGTGGCCTTTTAGACTGGCTGGGGAGACAGCCCCAGCCCTGTGCGGAGTTTCTGGCCTCCTCCTTTCTGCTCTCAGCCCTGAACTTGCCTCGAACTTGAAAAGGCTAATTAAAGCCCAAAGAAAAATCAAAAGCTTGTTATCTGGCTCCATTACTCCCAGTCCTGGCATTAGCCTGTCTTGCAAAGCTGCCTTCCCTCTGTTCTCTCCAAGGCCGCCAGGCGGATGTTAGGACCTGCAGCTCTGCAGACTCCCGTGATGAACTTTGCTTTTTGTACTGTGGCAGGGAGCAAATGCTTGCCCATGGGCAGCCAGGCTGATCTCCGCAGCTGATTTTACTCCCAAAAGCATTGCCCGAAAAGACAGGATTGGAGCAAGTTTTCTGCAGCAAAAATAGCCAACCCCTCTGATCTCAAAAGAACGAGCTGTTTAGTAAGCACACAGCATGAACTTGCTATTTTCTAACACAGGTGTATATGTGAGTGCTTGTGAGGGCATTTCTTGTGTACGTGGCCATGCATGTGTGTAGGAGTGTGTATGTGTGCGCATGTGTGCAAGCGTGGTGGTGAGAGGCAAGGGGGGTGGTGGTTCTCTTCAAATGCGGTCTCCGCTATTCACTCACAAATTCTATGACCTGGGGCAACTAACTCATTCAAGTTGTTGGGCCTCAGAATGAAGGTAAAGACCAAGGGATCTCTGGGCACCTTCCCCATGTCAACATTCTTAGGGCATCTCCCCAGGGACCTACGTCTGAGCGTGTAATATACATACACAAAGCACAGCACCTGGCCTGTCATTCACTGCCTTCATGTGGGAGCAGTGCATGACCCCCAAGTTCATAAACTAGTCTCACAGACTCTCCTGAGTGGATCACCTACTGCCCAAACCAAAGTCTCCAAAAGATATGTCACCTGCTAGGGCTCAGCAGATACAGGGGACTCCCCTCAATTCTCTGGCCTGGAAATGATGGTCAACATGTTGCTTCCTTCTTTGGCGCCTGGTGTCTCTCCCATTTCCTTTGCGACACTAGGGGTCTCCTGGCTTTCCAGAACCCCCAAGAAGAAATGGCATCTTTTAGTATCAGCCCAGGTAACTGGAAAACTCATCACTAGAAAACAGCCTGAGCCTAAATGCTAGGGCACCAAAGAGAAACCTTGGGGCACAAGTGAGTTCCTTCTTTCTCCTCCCTCTCCCCTCCCCCAAATCCCACTGCCCGGAGGAATGGCCTCACCGCGTGCTGGAGGTGTGGGTGCCAGTGCCCTCTGAGGTCTGCTTGGCATGAAAAGAAACTTGCACTTCTTAAATCAATCCAAGTACATTTTCCTAATATGGAATTCCACCAAAGTTTGACTAGGAGTCAAGAATCACATCCATGCACGTGCATACTTCTACCTGATGACTGAACTGTCCTTTCTTCTCCCTACATTAAGACTACAGGATAGATTTTCTCCAACTAGGTTCATAATTTTTCAACTGGACAATAAAAAAGAAAAAGGGAAAGGAAAGTGACACAGGGCATAGAAGATGCCAAGAGCTGAACCTTCCAAGTCACGTTAAGAATGGTTGAGAAAAAAACAACAATGAAGATGAACAGAAGTCAAGCCACAGAAAGGCAGGTGCTTTTCACATTGGGTCACAAGTGAGTTATGTTGGGAGAGGCAGGAGGCTGTGTCTCCCGTGGCACTGGTGGCTGCCCAGCAGTTCTGAGGTCCGGTCTGTCCCTCAGGGCTCACGGGCCCTGGGCAGGCCTCCTAAACCAACCCTTCATTCTCCCCGCCCCCTGGTTTCCTTCAGCCCTCTGTCACCCAGCACTGCTCCATGGCTGCTCTGGACACGTTTCTTCCATGAGACTGTGCACACAGAAGACACTTAATAAATATGTTTTCCCCTCTATGTTCACTGGACTCTCACCCTACTTCTTCTGATCTTATTTTCCCATTTCCTAAAGATAGGCAAGGGGCTAAAAACATACCTCTCCTGAAGTTCTACATCTACCCCAAATGTAAAATGACTGCCTCGCCACTCCCAGTACTGGTTTTACTCTAAGCTCTGCCTCCACCACCCATTGTTTTTATTCTAAGCTCCCAGGACAGTGACTTGCAGCATGGTCGGTAAGAAGGTGGGTACACCTCTCTAGTCACCGCATACGACAGCGCAGCCTTCAAGAACGGCTGGTGCACGTGGCATCTATGGCACACAGTTCTGCCTATTCCAGCCTCTCCTCTTACAGCCAGTGAGCCAACCAGAATAGAGAAAAGTGCCGACAGGAAATCTACATTTAGCTCCAGCTCTGACTCTTATAAGCTCAGTGACATGGTCACAGCATGCTTGAGCTGGTGATAATCCGAGTCCAGTGAGACCCGGAGGTGGGATATACTTGTCTCATCTACAAAATGGGACAGATGATTCACACCCCACGGAGGCCACAGCCTAGGTCTCGACACCATGCCACCCCGGCCCACAGGCCCTCCCCGGACTCACCGCGCTGCTGCAGGGAATGTCCTTCACCTTGAGCCAGGCCAGGTCCAGCGTGCCCTCGCCTCGATAGCAGGACTGCAGCCGTTCCTTAATGCGGTCATTGATCTGCTTCAGGACGAAGATGCACAGGGCCGACTCGTCCAGGGATTTCATTTTCCGCTTCTGGCCTTTGGAGAAGACGGTGAAGAGGAGGTCGTCCTCTGGGCGAACCCCGAGGGTCCGGGCGAGCACGGCCCCAGCTTTGGACAGGTAGGCGGCCTGCAGCAGGCGGTACTCCACCCCACCATGCTCACAGCCAATGGGGACCTCCACGTAGGAGTTGAAGGCTGTGTCCTCCTTACAAAGCCTCACGAGCTTGGACGTATAAACCTGCTCCTTAGTGGTGGAGCCAGGGGGAGACACCATCTCAGGCTGAAGCGTCAAAAAGTAGACAAAGTTGCCGCTGCTGAAGCCATAGACGTAGTAGATATCAAAGTCGGGGATGACGGTGAAAGTATCCGAAGGAATCTTGATCATCGAGGCCACAAACTCATCGTGGAAGACATATGCGAACATGCCATCCGCCTCTGAGTTCTTGGTCAGTTTCCGGCTGGAGATGGTGGGGAAATACTCTGGCTTCCCGTCCACAGCTGTGGCAATGAAGAGCTTGTCATCCAGGTTGTTGTAGGAGACGATCACCCCAAAGACAGAGCCACTCTCATTGACCCCCGACAGGTAGTGCTCCTTCTTGTGAAAAGGCTCCCCCAGCTTGAAGAGGTCCTCCAGCCTGAGGAGCTTGCAGATGCCTTGGTACAGGCTCCCGCAAGCAATCAGCCTGTTCTCCTTATAGTCTATCAGGAGCATCTTGTTGACATTGTTGGTGGTGGTCAGGGGCTCGTTGCATGTCTGGACAATGCGGGGAGGGTAGCACTTGGGGTTGTCCTCGTCCGGCCCAGTCTGGTGGGTCACCAGGACCTTCAAGTCGCTGGAGAGCTTGTAGATCCGATTGACGGCCCCCACATAAATGTGCCCTGTCCTCTCGTCCACCACCAGGTGGTTGAAGCTCTCAGCGGGCTCCCCGCGGAACGTGACAAAAGACCGCTTCTGGGGCAGCAGGGGTGGCTGCTGGGGGAGTAGAGTGGAGGAGCCCATCCCCACCATTAGGAGGTGGGAGAGCAGGCAGGTCCAATTCCAAGGCATGGCTCTCATTTCAGAGATGCGCCCTCAGGTCACAGTCACACTCGGCACAGCAGTGTCGAGGGAGGGGTGCAGGCTCCCTACGGGGGGAAAGGAAAGACGTGATGCTGCTTGACAAAGGCAGAGGCTTAGTTTCACCCCACAGCTTGTCTGGCTGGGCCCTCAAGCATCCTGCACACGCTGAAACAGACCTGCAATGGGGGACGCTGGGGCCAAGGGAGCCAGTCCCCAGTGTGTGGGTATGAGTGCCCAAGAGGGAGGGCAGCAGGAGGGCACTTCAGTAATAGTACTAGTAATAATACCAGCAACAGTAACAACAATGATAACGGTGATGGTGATGATGATGATGATGATAAATAGCCATTGCCCACAGAATGGCTGACTTTGCATCAGCCACTGTCCAGCACCTCCCAGAGACCCTCATTTCATCTTAACAAACCCTTCATTGCAGGGCAGCTTCCATCTGCCCCTCCAGATCTACCCTCTACCCTTCTCCATGCCCAGGAGGCTGACCTGTATGGACTATACCTCTGCAGGCTCCTTGCCCTTGGGCCTGGTTAGGTGCAGCCAGTGGGGAGAATCAGCCGAAGCCCAGTGGGACAGGGAGAGGCTAGGAGGAGCGGAGGGGGGCTGCAGGTCCTGTGAACCACCTCCTGCCTGCCTCCCTTTGGTCCTAGGGGAGGGAACGGGCCTCAATGTTCTCGCCCCCAAACACTGTCCTGCCTCTAAGGAGGCACGTGTCAAGACCCCCTCTATTAACCTTTGTGCAAATGACCTGATTTGTATGTACAATGTTTCCTGCTGGGACCCCGACTAGCAGCCTCGTGATATAAGTACTACTGACACTCCCACCTTACAGCTGAGGGGAGTAATCCAGTTTGCACAGCTAAAAGCCCTAGAGGCCAAATGAAACCAGGACCAGGACTGTCCAAGTCCATGGCAGACTCTCACGCTGTCCTGCTAAAACATCTCAGTTTACTCCAGCCAGGCACAGACGGGGACGTCCACCAGTGACTGTTTACGCACAGAAGACTAGTTCAAACAACCCTTTTTGGGGGGCTGTCCATTACAGCCCTGGCCCTCTGGGTCTGCACCTACTGCAGGGGAAGCTTCTCCTTTGCACCTCCCCCCTGCTGGACGGTGCATGAGGCCAGATTAACAACCCACATCCTGGATCCCTTTACTCTGAGGCTGCCACCAGGTCCTCTGGGCGCACTGCCCAGGTCTGAGCCCCAATGTCATTTTGGGTTTTTTTGTTTTGTTTTTTTTTGTTTGTTTTGTCTTGTTTTGTTTTCCAGTATGCAGGCCTCTCACTGTTGTGGCCTCTCCCGTCGCGGAGCACAGGCTCCGGACGCGCAGGCTCAGCAGCCATGGCTCAGGGGCCCAGCCGCTCCGCGGCATGTGGGATCTTCCCGGACCGGGGCACGAACCCGTGTCCCCTGCATCAGCAGGCGGACTCTCAACCACTGCGCCACCAAGGAAGCCCCATTTCGTTTTTCTCATTTTTTTTTAAAGTCTTTATTGAATTTATTACAATATTGCTCTTGGTTTTTTTATGTTTTGGTTTTTTGGCTGTGAGGCATGTGGGATCTTAGTTCCCCGACCAGGGATCAAACCCGCACCCCCCACATCGGAAGGCGAAGTCTTAACCACTGGACCGCCAGGGAAGTCCCCCGACATCATTTTAATGAGGCAGGTCTTGGCCGCTGCCCAGGGTGAGGCCTCCTCTGAGAGGTTTTCATTAAAGGCAGAGAACAAATGCTTTAAGAAAAGTGGTCAAGTAAGTAAATAAATAAATAAATAACTCCCCATGGAACAAAATAGCTTTCCATCCTAATGGTTTCATTCACTTCTATTCAAGATGCTTTTCTGCGTGTGTTTCCAGAGGATGGCTTCATATTTCTTCCAGTTTGGGAGAAATCTGGGCAGGAATGGCCTACATCTTATTCGGAGACATCTCGGCTCGTGGAATTTCTCTCATTTCCCCCTCCCAAACAACTCAGAAACAAGGTGATGGGAAGAGGTAGATGGCTGAGTCAAAGAAACCTATCTGCCCCTCCCACAAGCAGAGAGAGTACAAAGTTAGATGGAAACCAAGAGAAGAAAGAAGAAGGAAAGCAAAACAAACACTTGACATTGTCAGCTAACAATGACATTGATGTTTTCATTCCCAATGAAAACCACAAACATTCTCAAGAAGACATCAGAGGAGGGAAACTGGCACACCCACAGACCGACAGCAGTCTTGTGAGCAGCAGTCTTCATCTCTTCCCCCACATGGCAAACGTAGGCTTAGGGCACATTCCAAATGAACAAGACACCATGGATCCAAGGATGGCCGAGGCTGGACCAGGCCCTTGAAAAACCCAGAGTCAGGGGGGCAGACACCACCAGAACCCAATTACTCAGACAGTGAAACGTTACATGACGGACTTCGAGAGCTCGGGTGAGGACAGCTGACCTCTAACCCCGGGCTAGGGAGCAAGGAGAAGGCTGTGGGAGGCCTTGGAGAGGCGATGGCACTTGGGCTGAGCCATGAACTTCGAGAGGACCCGCAGAGCTGGAAAGGAAGGGCCTCCTTGGGCAGGGGTCCATGGAGCCACGGCAAGGGCATTTCAACCAGGGTGCATGCCAGGAAGAGTCTGTCTGGAAAGCAGGAGGAGATAGGGCTGGAGAGGGAGCCAGGACCTCGTCAGGGTGCCCCTGGGAGGTTAAGATTAAAATGCAGTGCTGAGGGAGGAAACTTAAAGGAAAAGAGCTCAGCCCCCGCTCCCAGGGAGGAGCCTCCGCGCTCCTGTCGATTTAGCCTTTGCCTAAAGAACTGAGTTTGGAGCTGAGGCCTGTGAGCTCCATGGGGGTAGGGGGGGCACTGCCTTGCCTGCTAGTGTGTCCACAGTGCTAGACCCACACCTGACATGGAGGGGAGACTCAAGAACTCTTTCCTGAGTGGCAGGAAGAGGGGCTGGAAGCGAGGAGAAGCATCAGCACCTGTGCATCGTTCAGGGGACCCCGGGCCCCAAGGCAAATGCTGGCACACCCATTACCTCACTCCTCAGACAACTGTTCGCTGGGGTCAGGAGTGTCTGACCTGCTTTTCAGGTGAGGAAACTAGCTCTGCAAGAACAAATGGCTCGTAAGTGGCAGAGCTGGGGTTGAAACCCAGCTTTGTATCATTGCAAAGCCCGTCCTATTTCTAGGAAAGCACAATTCCAGAGCCCTCAGAAGTCCAGTTTAACCCATGTAAGTTCCCACACACAGAAATCCCAGGACATCACCCGGCAATACCAGCTCTACAGGAGGACAGCAAAGCCCCTGGGGACTCCCAGGGCATAACCTCACAGGTCATGCCCTCACAATGGGCACAACTATTTCCCTCTAAAAGCATAAAGGGCTGGAAGGTGCCTGGCACAGGGCTTCTCCTGGCCCGAAGTGCGTGCTTCTTAGGTGACAGTTGTTGTTGTTGACAAGAGTGAAAGAAGATGAAAGGATTAGGATCAAAAAATGCCCAATGGGGCTTCCCTGGTGGCGCAGTGGTTGAGAGTCCGCCTGCCGATGCAGGGGACACGGGTTCGTGCCCCAGTCCGGGAAGATCCCACGTGCTGCGGAGCGGCTGGGCCCGTGAGCCATGGCCGCTGAGCCTGCGCGTCCGGAGCCTGTGCTCCACAACGGGAGAGGCCACAACAGTGAGAGGCCCGCGTACTGCAAAAAAAAAAAAAAGCCCAATGGCACCATCTCTGTTAGAGTGATGAGGGGTCAGGAGGTCGGGCTGGTTCATCATGAATTGTCTGTGCAAATCTAAATATCAGAGAAGAATCTAGAAGTTTTTGAGCTGAAAGAGATGGTCCAGTTTGATGATTCCCAGTCCCTGATTTTAGTGACGAGGAAGCTGTGATCCACAGAAGTTAAAGGACTTGCAGGAGGTCGCAGAGTGAGTTCATGGTGGGAATGGGATTAAGCTCAGGTCCCTGGACTCCTAATCCAGGGCTCTTCCCATGTCTCCTGACTTTACCTGAACCCGCTTTAGCACCTGCTCCCTGGCCCTTGTCGGGAGGAGCCCGCTCTTTGGGTGCCATATTCTCTGCTGCCTAACACAGCTCTCAGAACACCACTGCCAACAACCAGACTCCAGCAGGGCTGGTCATCCTCACTCCAGACAGGCAGGTGCGCGTCAGGCCTCAGCCACCGACCCTCTGGAGGGAACTTACGGCCGTCCCTGTACTGGAACCTGCCGAGCCCCGGGAAAGTGTGCCTGCCACACCCCGCCTCACTGTACACACTCACGGACCCACAAGCCAATCAACAGCTCTCTGCTTTGCAAGAGGCGAGATGAGGAAGCCTGTAATTACAAATTTACTGAGCAGAAAGGTGCCAGGCCTCATTCTCCATCCTGTACTAGGCACTGAAAGGAGACACAGTTATGCATCTCAAACCCTTGTCACCCTCATCTGGGGACGGCGAAATTACTGTGCCTGGAGAGGGCGGAGCCCACAGAAAACGATGACGTGTGATAGGGATAACCAGCCTCTCACTCTACACACCACGAGAGACGGGTTAGCAAACAAACAAGAGAAATGGAAGAGAAGGGGGAGCTAGCAGGGATGTGGGATTCAGCTTGCCTCACCAGAGACCCCACCAGGCACTGCCACAGTGGTGAGCCGGCTACAGCCCTCCTACCCCAGCACGGGACCCACAGGTGAGCAGAGCTGCCTGCCCCTGCCCTCCAGGGCGGCCTGAGGCTCTCCGTCCTGGCAAAGCTGGACTTCTCCAGTGGTGTCCGTTCCATCTATCCATGTAAGTGATGACTCAACCTAGGAAACCCTCACTGAGATTCCAGATCCCATCCACCATCTCTCTCTCAGGTCATCATTCAGCTGTTTTTGTGTTTTGTTTTGTTTTTTTAAGATTTTTTTGATGTGGACTATTTTTAAAGTCCTTATCGAATTTGTTACAGTATTGCTTCTGTTTTATGTTTTGGTATTTTGGCCGCGAGGCATGTGGGATCTTAACCCGCCAACCAGGGATCGAACCCGCACACCCTGCACTGGGAGACAAAGTCTTAACCACTGTACCTCCAGGGAAGTCCCTCATCTGGTTTTAAAACAGAAGTATCAGAGGTAGCATTCAGCCCAATTCTGACTCTTTGAGGCAAATAATGTAACCGAGTCACCCCAAGATGGCCCGGAAGGACTCACTGAACTAGGTAGGGTGGGAAAGGGACGGGAAGACAGAACTGAAAGTCTCTGAATCAAACCCAAACCCTCTCTGAAATCAAATTTTAATTCTGAATCATCTCAGGGGAGATGGGACTCATTTTTAGAAGCTGATCATCATTTTGATTAGAGAAATTGGGGCTTTGTTTTGTGTGGCAAGTGGTGAAGAGCTCAAACTAATTTTCATGAAATAGCATCACCTTCTCAGATTCCTGAGTGGCCGGGAAGGAAGTTATTATACAGTAGTTTAAAAATAGCAATTACCTCACGAAATTACTTTAGCGTTTACAAAGTGTTTTCATATATATTATCTCATTCTCATTGTACTGTACGTGGCAACGCTGTTAGGTAGAAGAGGCATTTGTAAGTATACGGCCTCTACAGATAAGGAAACGGAGGCATGAGCAGGGACAGGTCCTGGCTGGGGTCACATCCAGTGACAGTGTGACTTGGCAATCTGTTCGGGTCTCCCTCGGTGGCACACGGTACCTTCCCTGACCCTCTGGACAGAATCCTGTTTTCCTCAGGACGTTTGCCATGGGATAATAGAACACCCAGAAAATGTCTTCTAGGATGATGTTTCAAAAGACAAGTCATAATCCAGCATCAGTCTAGTAACCTGCGCAGGTTACAGGTACTTCTTTAATGGAATAAAATAGAAGAGGAAAATAAGGGTAGGTCACATTTAGGAAGGATGAGACTTTTGTGAGGCTTTTGTTTCAGCCACGTATGTGTATGCATGAGTGTGATGTAAGTGTACTTCTTACTGTCTGTCGGTCACTGTGATGGTGAATTGGATGTGTCCACTTGGCTGGGCCATCGTGCCCAGATATGTGGTCAAATATTATTCTGGATGTTTCTGTGAGGGTGTTTTTGGATGAGATTAACATTTAAATCAGTGGACTTTGAGTGAAGCAGACTCTCCCCTAAAATATAAGTGTGTGGCTACCAGATCAGGTGAAGACTGAACAGAACAAAAGCCTGACCTCCCCAAGGGAGAGGGAATTCTGTAGCAGAAGCCCTTGGACTTGAACTATGACATGGGATCTCCTCTGAGTCTCAAGTCTGCAGTCCTACTCTGCTGATTTTGCACTTGGAGCCTCCATAATTGCATGACCTAATTCCTTAAAATCAATCCCTTCCCCCCCCCCAATTTGAGAGTCCGCCTGCCGATACAGGGGGCACGGGTTCGTACCCCGGTCCAGGAAGATCCCACATGTCGTGGAGCGGCTGGGCCCCTGAGCCATGGCCGCTGAGCCTGCGCGTCAGGAGCCTGTGCTCCGCAGCAGGAGAGGCCACAACAGTGAGAGGCCACAACAGTGAGAGGCTCGCGCACCGCAACAAAAAAAAATTTTTTTTTAAAAAGGAAGACACTGTTAGAGATAGTAGACACCTGTTGTTTTTGATGTTGTTTTTGCTACCATTCATTTATCCTCTGGGAATCCACCCTTTCACCCCCTTTCAGCCCAAAAGCGTCTGGGGAAATTGACTCCACCCCTGGTTCAAGGGAGGACACATGACCCGGGCCCAAACCAATCAGCACAGAGCAAGTGCAGGTCACAGTGACTAGTTTAGGGATGGGTACCTGGTTGGATCAGAATCTCTGGGAGGCAACAGACTTTGGATGGAGTGCTGAGGAAAAAGTCCTAGGTCTTCCATTGGCTGTGGCCTTGGAGAGGGGTGGGCTTAGGAACTGCGGACACCATCTTGTAACCAGGGGAGTGGGAGTGGGGGAGGGGAGCCTGAAGAGAAGGAAGTTAAGTACGAAGAGAGCAGAGCTGAGTCAGGGCATAGAAAGTCCTGAGTCCCAGGTCCAGGTGACATCACACAGATGTCTAGATCACGTGCACTGAAGCCACCTGCTTATACTTCCTGGCTACGTGAGCCAAAAATTCCCCTTTTGCATAAAACAGTGAGGGCTCTGGCATGTGTTATGAAAGAATCCTGACCCATACACAGAAAAATCCAGACTTCCAGCCAAGAGTAAGGTGTCTCTCACCACATCCTCCCTAATAGACTCTTCTTTCACAAGAAGAAGCATGCCAAAGAGATCTCAGTGTCCCACTGCCCCAGAGATAAACTAGAATTTTACAAATAGTGCGGCTTTTTCCAGGTGAGTTTGGGTGTGTGTGCCTGCATGCGCGCGCGCGTGTGGGTGTGCGCGTGTGTGCTGACTTTCATAATCCATCACAATGCTCACCTGTCTGCTGGGCCTTTGCCTTGAGGGCTGTGCTGACAAGTCTCCTGGGATGCTCTCCACCTGGCCATGCCTCTGTGTCCTTGGCACAGGTGGTTTCCCCTGCCCACGATGACCACCCCACTCCCTCACCTAGGGCCTCACCCTTCCAATGAAGCATGTCTGACCCTGGCCCTGGTCTAGGACAGCCCCCATTGCACGTCAGTCCAGGAACTCGAGTTAGTCTCACATTCTACAACCACAAGCGTCTCACATTCCACAAACGCTGCTATATTTGCCCACTGATGCTCCCTGCCATCTAAAAAAATGTGAGCTTCTGGAGGTCAGAAATTACTATGTATTTTTCACCACTATTCTCTTCAGTTCAAGCCCAGAGCTTGATATATGGTCGGTATGTTGGGAATACGTGAAGGAACGGATGGATGAATTATGAATGAATGAACGAATGATGAATGACTAAACGAGGAACGGATGACGACCTCACAGAAGAGTGTATGAGGTGGCAGCTGGGATCACCCACAGCTGAAGTACCAAGTAAATCTTGGTGCTGAGCCTCTTAGCCCAAACACACAATGCTGATTTTACCCTGCTCTAATCAGGGCTTATAGCTACTTAAAATACCCACTTTTGCCCATTAAAAGCATGACTTCAAAGGCAACAGGGAAACTACATCTTTCAGACACAATTTACAATGAGAACTGCCGGTCCTCCAGCTGGAATAGCATAACAGGTTGCCTTGCATCCACAAATTAGACTTGAGAACCACTGCCCTACTCAGCAGAGCACATCAGCGCAACCTACGTTGAGGAGAAGAAGGTGGGCCTGGAAACAAAACTGCAGCAAGGAAAACAGCGCAGGAGACCCAGTTGCTGGAAGTCAGGATGCATTTGTTCATTCGGCCAGTGAGTGTTGATGGATCACGTACCACGAGAGGGGTTCTCAGCTGGGTGCAAGGGCTACAGACACTCCAAAGCAGAGGACAGTAGCCCTGCCCTCCAATGGCTGAGGTCTCTTACTGGGTCCTGCAGCTTCCCCTTTGAGGTCAGCCATAGTCACTGGCAAGCTCTTCCGAGCTCCACCTCCCAACCCCTCCTGGTTTCCTAGAAACCAGGAGCCTCATTCCCCTTAGTCCCCCTGACTGGGCTGCACTAGAGGTAATTCATTTCTTACGCAGGTGAGGCCAGGGGACAGGAAGCTAGCTATCCACCAAAACTGTGTGCTTCCCCACCCATGCAGCTGCTGGTGTAAAGCTGTTGATAAGAGATGGCTACCAGCTATGGCCTACACTTCTCGGCCTCTCCGTTTCCACACAGTCTCCAGGTGTGACCACATGACTGGTGAAGGAGTGTCATAGCGACACGTCCATCCCAAAGCAGGTAAGAAATAGATATGTCTTCTCTACAGATCCTTTTACCAGCTGGATAAACAGAATTCTGAGGCCCTGCAAGATGGTGGAGCCTCAAGATGGAAGGACCCACCCACTAACCACAGACATCCAGGTCAGACAAGAAATAAACCACTCCTGGGACAAGGCTCTGAAATGGTGAACTTGTGTGTCCCCGCAGTTGGCACCACCCTAATGGACACAGGCAGAAACGCAGCCAGCACGCCGCCTATCAGAGCCGGATTCTAACCCGAGGCTGGGCACAGTGGGGCTCCATTCCTGCAGTGCCTCAGGCTGACCCCAGGGAAAGTCCTCTTTAGGTGTCAGTAGCTCCCTCCTTGTTCCCAAAGCCAGACTGCAAGTTGCCAAGCCCAGAGAGGTGGGAGATGGCCATGCCGATGTCTGCAGGGGAGAAACATCTTCATGTTCCTCCGAAGTGGTCCTTCTGAAGTTTGGAACCAGGGAGGCACTGTGTGTGTGTGCAGCTAAGGACAGTGAGGGGACTGGGGACACAGCCCAGGTCTCCTTTCTATTTCATCCAGAAAACACCAGCCAGCTATTGATCCAAGCCAGCAAAATGGAGAGAGGCCTTTGTGAGATTCCTACCCCAATGTGTAATCCACGCATTCAGAAGAGCATCCTCCGTAAGTAACCAGTATTTTTTCTTGTCTGCATTTCTCACTTGAAACTCTTGGTTTCTAGAAGTAGGAGCCATGAATTGTGACTTTCCTTCTTTTCCTGGAGGATTATATTTACACGGAACATCTGTGCCTGCCTTCTGAAGCCACGATGGGCATGCAGCCCCACGTGTGCTTCACTACCTAGTCCTGGCCTTGGCTGCCACCCTCCTCCTTGTTGAGGTCTCAGAAATGACTGCCACATTCGTAAGAGGAAAAGTGCCCCAGGGTGTGGGTGTCACAGTGCAACCCATCACTACCACTAGGGGAAACATCAAGTCAAAGTAACTGTCCTCCCAAGAGGAGGCCACAGCACTGTGACTGGACAGTCTTATGTGCAGGAGCGGGGACCCAGAAGGGTCAGCCTGGCCATAACCCAGCACAAAAGCAGAAGGCGGCCACAGCCGGGGCAGGTCCATAAGCCCAGGAGTCAATCCCTCCAGTCTGCTTTCCCTCTGCTTCTGCTCTTTTGAGCAATGAGAAATGTGACATTGGTGGTCGGAGGAAGGGCTGGAGAAGGGCATAAAGGATGGGGAAAAGGGAGCCGTGGGGAGCCGGGCACAGGCTTAGCGTCCAGCCGCCAGGCAACCAGCCTGGTCCCTGGGAAACTCAGCACCAAGCTCAGCTACTTAATCCTTACCTTCCAGTTTATTAGAGAGGGCTGGGGGGACGTGATTACCATGGACAGAGCTTTTGCAACCAGCCTGGAAGGAGCTTCTGCAGGAGGGTGAGTCAGCGAGCCACTGCCATTCAGAGATTAGGTCCACGCCGGACCCCTGAGGCCCCCATCTATGGTTTCCCCTTCCCCAGGCCTCCCTATCCTTGGCCTTGAGGGAGCCCCCCCAGGGTGCAGAACCACCTTTCCCTGGCCAAGTCTGCTGTTCCCAGCAGAGACCGAGTGGGAGCTCCAGCGAGCCCAGGAAGCCCAAGAAGGAACTCTATTATTACACTGTAGCAGCCCTTTATATTCCAGGCACTGTGCTCGGGCAGGGGAGTCGCTAAGCCTCCAAGTCTGGCTGTGAGGCTTTGAAAACACAACGCTCTCAATAGCAGCCTGGGCTGGGAGGACAGAATCGTCAGCTTCTTTCCAGGGTCTCATTTAAAGAAACCAGCCAGCCAGGAACCGGGGGGCAGATGTACCAGCCGACTTGGCGTCAGTGTGGTCATTCTCTTCCACCCTAGCCCTTGGCCCGGCCGGTGAGAAATGCCCTATCCAGGGGATTGGCTCCCAGTATCTTCTGAGGGTCCCCACTGGCCTCTGCAGGTGCAGAAATGGAGGCACATCATGGGAAGACGCTCAAGACACCCCAAAGCTGTGGCAAAGGCAGCATTTGTTGTCACTTTTGCTGCCCCAAGACCTGGGTGGACATTCGCGTCACAGAGAAGGGGCTTGGGGTCCACCATGTGCTGGGACAGTCATCTATCCGTGCAGCCCCATCTCAGGCGTATGGCCCAGGGTGAAGAGGATGGAAGACTTGCTTCGCTAACTGATCTTCATCTGGAAAGGAGGCCCTCTGCCGCTCTCCCAGCCACCCACTCCCCCACTCCCCTGGGCCTTTCCATCTTCTCTCCCTGGACTCCCAGCCTGGCACCAGAAAGCAAAGCCACGTCATGTGGGCTTCAGGCTAATGAGATCCTCACTCTCAAGGCCCTTCTCTCCTGCCACGGTCGTGGGAAGAGGCAGGATATCCTTCGTGCACAGCGGTTAACGTGTCAGCCACAGGCACCCATAAGAGCCTCCCCTCTCTGAATCACAGCAGCAAGGATGCTACAGGTATCAGGAAGGGTCCTGCTTTCTTGATGCCTCAGTTTCCCCATCTGTAAAATGGCGTTTCTGGAAACAGGGTGATGAGTCAAGGGAGATCATTATGTTTCTTTTTGGGCTTAAATCTAGGAGGAGTGAGAGTGAAGCATTTCAGGCTTCATGGAGCACAGGCTGACGCTGGTGTGGGGAGGGTTCCACAAATGACCTTTGCCATGAAATGGTGAGGATGACAACACCCGGGGAGGGTGTGTTCACTGCAAAACACACGGCTGGTGCTGAAGCCTCTCTTTCCAGTCTCTTTGCATCTTCCCCTAAACTGGCTTTGTAGTGGCTGAAATCTAAGTTATGAAGAGCCTTGGGAGAGCCCACTGCGGTCTAGTTCCACGACCTACCCCCAGAGAACGTGGGGCATGCAGCTGTTAAGCGAGCCTCCATCACACTCCTTGGACCTATTTTCTCTCTCTCAGCAAGGACTGCTGGAGCAGGACACACTTTGTCCACTCAGGCATTGGCCCATTCACTGAGTCAGAGCCTGGGGAGCAACTTAACCTTTCAAGGAGGGGCCCTCGCTGCTTCCGGCCTCTGAGGCCCCCAACACTCCGACAGTTGAGTGAAGAATCAGCAGGAGGCCTCTAAGCTCGGAAGCCATCCCACCCACTGAAGGGCTTAACTGATAACCCACGATAAGGTGATCTTGCCTATTCCACCTCCTATCTTTAGCAGGAGAAGGAATTTTAAAAGGAATGGAAATTCCCTTCTTTAGACTGGTAGAAATCTCTAAGTAAACTTTTCTGACTAAAAAAGGTCAACAAGTTTGGAAAGGATGCTAGAAGCAGGTTGCTAGGGGGACCCAGATGGGAGCCCACTGCACTCAGATCCTTGCACTCAGCATCTCTCCCGGGTACCACTCTGCTCCCAAAATGCCTCCCCACCCCAGGCCATCACTGCCACCCCCAGCAGAGCAGACCTGCTTCCCACAGCCCGGCCTCCTGCCTTCCAGCCCACAGGGTCTTCCTGAGGGAAGCTGGTGATGCCACCAAATGGCAACACCATGAGGGAACAGGCTATCTGGGGCACGTCTGGGCCAAATAATCACACTTCTGCTGTCATCTGATGTGCGGTGAGAAGGCTCTTCCTCTCCCCTGTCCCCTGCTTGTCCTCTACCCCCTCCCTTTCTTTTTCAATTCCCGGGAAAATCAGGAAGTGAACAGTTGTCTCCCTTGCTGGTCTATATTCATGTAATTAGTGCTATTTAATTCCACGATGAGCCAAAGCTCAGAAAATACAAAACATATTTCAGCTGTGTGCCGCGAATCTTGGCAGAAATCTTCCCTGCAGCCGGAAGCAGAACAGAGCTATATTCACTCCTTTAAAAAAAAGGTTCAGAATCGACTGCAACAAAGTTTGGGGGCCAGGCACTACTACCTGGAAGTATGCAAGGAGCTAGCACAATAGGGTATTTTATATCTTAAAGTTTGGAAATAATCTCCATCACCGTGGCAACACTGAATTTTAAAAATACTTAGTATTGATCAAGTAACACTAGTATAACGCGTCATTCCTCCTAAGGAAGTGGTTCTAGGCTCCCCATCCCCTCCTTATTCCCGTGGGCTTTAAGTGTTTGGGTCCCTACCAGTGGGGACCTGTGCCACCCTGTCATCCTACCTTTCCCACCTGCTGGGCACACACCTATGAATCAAAGGACCAAGGAGACGTGTGGTTTCTGGCAATGAATCTCGATTAACTAACACATTCCAATCTCCCAACTCCTTTGCCCCTGCCCAACCCACTCCATTCTGCTGAGACCTCACTCTATTTCCGTATTTGTGCCAGCAACATACGAGCAGGGAGCAGGAAATCTTAACCCCCCATCCTGCCACCGTTTCTCAAGTGAGGCACAGAATGGTGAAGACCCTCCAAGACCATTCTCCAAGGTGCCCATCACTGTAAAGAGATCACACAGCACAGTCCTCAACAAGACAACCTCTGCCCCACATCAATGCCGGGGCCTCTCGCCAGCACTCCTGCCGGGACTAAGTCCCTCCTATAGCAACCCTATGAATTGGCCATGCCGTCCTCCTTCTCCAGGTGACAAGAATACAGAGCCGGTGCTAATGCTGGAGGGCCCGGGGCAAGGCCAGGCAGAGGAAGGAATCCTGTTGGACGCTGCTGACACCTCCTTTCAGGACCTGCTCAGAAGCTGTGTCACTGGGGGCACAAGAGTCCAAGAGATGAATCTCAGGCGCGACAGAGGGTTGAATCCATTGCGAGACCCAGGAGACGTTGAAGTAGACTCTGCAGCTCTTATGAGTCTGCTCTGCACGTTTCTCAGTGGACGGAAACACGCAATGCTCCACACAGAGAGGAAAACACCTGCCAACTCTGGCCACCTCCTCCTCTTCACGGCCTGAAATTCCACCACCACCACCTCTTGTCTGTGGGTTATAGCTTGCCTTCCACGTGCTCCTTCATATGCAATCAACACTCATGACTCCAAAAATATATATCTATCCCCATCCAACCCATTATTATTACTGTTCAGATGGGGACACCAAGACTCAAGAGAATTTCATTAAGTTGTCCAAAGCTCTGCTCTTCATATGTCCACAACTCAGGTCTTCTGATGGACCCAACACTTTCCTATAAACCACAAGGCCACCCATCAGAGTCATCACTGAAGATCGTATGTCAAAGCAGGATGGGGGATAAGTCTAGAAGACCCCATGACCAATGCAGTGGTTAACTGGGAGGAAAGGAAGGCCTCCTAGCCTATTACAGTATAAAAACTAAACAATTTTGGACTGTCAGCACCTCCATTTACCTTGATGTTTTGCATGTGTTGGGAGAGGACCCTTTCCTTCAGCCCAAGGAGGTGGCACAACTGGACAAGTTCTCGGTGGCCAAGGGATGATATAAGGGGCAAAGTAGCAAGCGGGGAGGGTGACCCAAGTTCATCCCTTCATTCGTTCCACAGCACTTGTTCAGCTCCTACAATATCAGGAACCCATGTTCCAAGGGTGCACAGTGACTAAGACAAAAAGATTTTGATGTCACAGAGCTTACATTTAATAGGGAAAAGACAGACAGTAAACAGGAAAAAGTTATTTTCAGATAGGGTAAGTCCTTTTAAAAAAAAAAAAAAAAGGATATTCATTTCATACAGAGTAACTGTGGGGACAGGGCACTCCCTAGCTGTAGTGGCCAGTAGAGGTGTCTTGAGGCTCGCAGGGAGGCTAAACAAGGAGGAAGCCAACTATGCAGCGATTTGGGGTAAGAGCATTCTAGGGCAAAGGCAGAGTGAGTGCAGAAACTCTGAGCAGGGGACAGGCTTGGCAAGGAAAAGGCAGAGGCTGAGCAGCCAGAAGACACTGGGCGAGCAGGGAAGTGTGAATAATGGGGTCTGAGGGAAAGGTGGGGGGTAGATGACAGAGGGCATTCAAATCCAGGGGAAGGAACGGGAATTTCATTCCAAACGGTATGGGAAGCCATGAAAAGGTTTTAAGCAAGGAAGTAACACTATCAGTTTATCATTGACAAACTCAGTGTGGCTCCAGTTGGAGAATGATTTGTGGGTGGAACAGGAGACCTGCAGGAGTTCCTTGAGGGGTGATGGCGGCCTGGCTCACGTGATGCAGGTGAAAACAGGTCATCACTGCTCTAGTAGGGCTTGCTGGTGAATATGGAAATGAGAGGAACATTCATAACATCTCCTTGATTTTGGCTTGAGCACCTGGGTGGATGGTCGTGTCACTTTACTGATATGGGGGAGGCTAGGGAGGAACAGGGCATGGGAACAAAGAAGTCAAGAGTCCAGTTTGGGACATCAAGGGCAGGGCTGTCTGCGGAGTCTGCCAGGGCTGGTATGGGAGGGAATCATGGAGGGAAGTGGCTTACAGAGAAGCTAGCTGTGTGGTCTGCAGAAAGCATCTCATTTAAATGCTCCAAGAGGATGCTAGTGGTATCCTTATTTTCTAGATGAGAAACTGATTCTCAGTACCCAACATGAAGTGAAGCTAAGATCTGAACCTAAGCCTGCAGAAAGCCCCAGAGGCATCAGGGCCCTCTGCTTGTGCCAGCCCTCGGTAGAGGCAGAGGCTGCACCAAGGGACCTTGGCTGGAAGAAGGGGATGCCAACTAAAATATTTTCCTAAGGGACGTAGCATTTTACACTTATTTTTTGCGAAAGAAAAACTATCACATCAAAGTTTCAATTTTACTAAAGGGAAATTGCAAATGCTTACGAAGTACAGGCTAGTTTGTAAACCTCATAAATTTATAGCCAAAATTAATAATATTAAAAGAGTGGAAATGGCAAAGGATATTCAGCATCAGTTATTTAGTTCTTAGCAAGGAGCCCTCTCTTCACTCAGGATATAAAGAGAATCTTGGGCACCCAGTTATGCAAACCAGTGAAGGTCTAAAAGTAGGCGTCTGAAAGAAATTAGACCAAAATCAAAAGAACTCAGGCTAAGGACAAGACTTTTTAATATTAACTTTTAAGAAAATTGTGGTAAAATCTATATAAGGTAAAAATTTACCATTTTTCTTCTTTTTTAATTGAACTATAGTTGATTTACAATATAATGTTAGATTTAGGTGTACAGCAAAGTGATTCCGTTTTTTATATATACATATATATATATATATACACACATACATACGTATGTATATTCTTTTTCATATTCTTTTCCATTATAGGTTATTACAAGATATTGAATATAGTTCCCTGTGCTGTTCAGTAAACCCTTGTTGTTTATCTGTTTTACATATAGTAGTTTGTATCTGTTAATCCCAAACTCCTAATCTATCCCTACTGCTTCCCCTTTGGTAACCAGAAGTTTGTTTTCTATGCCTGTGAGTCTGTTTCTGCTTTGTAACCAAGTTCACTTGCATCATTTCTGGGGTTCCGCATATAACTGATATGACCATTGTAACCACTTCTAAGCGTACAGTTCAATACCACTAAGCACACATCTGTATCGTTGTACAACCATCACTGTCATCCATCACCAGAACTTTTCCATCATCCCAAACTGAACCTCTGTACCCATCAAACACTAATTCCCCTAACCTCTCTCCCGCCAGGTCCCTGGCCACTAACATTCTCCCCTCTGTCTCTATGGATTTGACTAGAGACCTCATATAAGTGGAATCATACAGTACTTGTCCTTGTGTGCCCAGCTTATCTCACTTAGCATGATGTCTCTAAGGTTCATCCATGCTGTAGAATGTAGAGTAAGACAGTATTTAATTTTGAAAAGTGGACTCCCTCTCCCCCACACTGTTCTGGATTCTAAGGAACTCCTGCTCACAGTTGCCATGGCATGGACGCTGGTGAGAAGGCGAAGAAATGTTGAAATGAGAAAAGGTAACGGACAGATGCCTATCAAAGCTTACTGAATGAAAGCACACCCCCTTCTACCACCTGCAACTCCAACCCACACAATTATAACGTCAGAGCACCAAGAAGAACATCAGTGCCTCCCAAAGCTCTGCCCGAAAAGGGTTCCTGATGAAGCAAGTTTGGGAAACACCAGTCACCCTCCTGGACAGCCAAGATGCACATTAGCTTATTATTAAAAGTCCTGGGACTTCCCTGGTGGCACAGTGGTTAAGAATCCACCTGCCAATGAAGGGATCACAGGTTCGAGCCCTGGTCCGGGAAGATCCCACATGCCACGGAGCAGCTAAGCCTGTGCGCCGCAACTACTGAACCTGCGCTCTAGAGCCTGTGCGCCGCAACTACTGAGCCTGCGTGCCACTACTACTGAAGCCCACACGTCTAAAGCCCATGCTCCACAACAAGAGAAGCCACCTCAATGAGAAGCCTGCCCACCACAATGAAGGGTGGCCCCCGCTCACCACAACTAGAGAAAGCCTGCTCACAGCAACGAAGACCCAGTGCAGCCAAAAATAAATTAATTAATTAATTTTAAAAAATTAAAAATGGAAGTCCAGAGAATTCTTTTGATAAAGACACCTGTTGAAGGATTATTAACAAAGGTTTCTCAAACATGTTTGACTAAAGAACCCTTCCACTGCTTAACACCTATTAATATCTCTAGGAACACTGTTCCATGATACACACTTTGGGAAATGTTGGTATGCTGGCTTTCATTCCTCAAAACTCTTTTACATCTATTTTCTCACTTAGTCTTTATAAAAATTCTGTCAAGTAGATTGAGAAATTTAAGGTAATTTGCTTCACTTACTAAAAAACAAAAAAGACCCCAAAGCTATCAAGATTTAGGTCTGGAAGGAAAATCTCCAGGTGAGAGAAGCATCTGCAACAAGTGGTCTAAACTTTGTCCCCCTGATGTCCTCTTTCTGCTAAAGGCTCACTCACGTAACACATTTTGTCCACCATCACCACAGCCCCAGAACACACAGCATCCCTCCTTTTAACCTCCTGGCAGAAGAATGCCCGCCTGTTGTAACCCCCTTCTCCTGCTTCCTCTTACCATAGCTGAGAGAGGCTGAAATTTTCTCTATGATTATATGAAATCTGACGGAAAAATGGAATAAACATAGACAAAGGAAGACGCATAAAATGTGCCTCTCTGAACTAACAGGGGTTTCTGCTTCATCCACTCCTAACTCATTCCCAGGCTCAAAGGCCCCTCCATCCTCACACCCAAAGAGCAGGTTCAACTTCAAGGCAACTTGCCCGGCTGTCTCATTTCCTCACTCTCTGTAATGCAGGTGTTTCTGGTGCCCCGTGGGAGCTGCTGCTTTATTGAGGGATAATGAGCCTCTGTCCTGGCCTACGGTGTAAGGCTATGCTCACAAAGGGGTGACCATCATTGCGTCAGTCATCTGGGTAACAGGTGGCCCCCCAAACAGGTCGACAGATGACACAATTTCACAGGTAGGAGGGGGGACTCCCATCACTCTCTGGGCCTCAGTCTTTATGCCTAAACTTTAAAGGGTCTCTAGAGTCTCGCCAGGGGTCAAAAAAGGACAGTGGTCCTGGCAGCACAGTTGGTGTTAAACTGGAGCTTCATCTATTGATGAAGTGAAATAAACTATAACTTGGAAATCACACTGACTTGTTATAGTAATTCTATTTATTTTCCTTTTATGACCTCCAGGCCCCAGGCAAAGTCCTACTAAAATGTCCAGCTTTGTCTCAACTGTGCTATTAGATATTAATGGGCAGTTGTAAATGCACTCTTGGGCTGAGGTTCTAAGGAAGACGCATTCCGTCCTCTGGAGCCAATGTGGCCGAAGCTGCAGTTATTAGCAGGAGAAATCCCAATCTCTGGGTGAGGGTTGAGGCTGCAGGATCTCAGCGCCCCTCCTCAACTGGAGGTTCTTCCTCCAGTGCCAAGTCTGAGCAAGGCCATCGTTCCCTGACCAAGCATACCCTGCCATCACCTCTCAGGAGCTACTCTCCCGGACACCCACATGCCTGCCTCCCCGACTTCTAGATGCTTTGGGCAAGAATTATCATCTCCATTTAGCAGATGAGGAAACAGAGGTTCAGAGAGGTTAAAGGCCTTTCCCAAGGTCACAGAGATTGTTCCAGGAAAGGGGTGATCAGTAGCCACATCGAGGAAGGATAACGCAATGTGGTAAAGTGTCAAACGGGCACAGAAAAATGAATTGAAAAGAAATGAAGCAATCTCTAAGTGAACAATGAACAAGATTCAGTCTACAGTGAAAAATCAATGAGGCAAAATGCTCAGCCTGTAAAGATCGATGAGGCAACCGACCAGTGACCCGTATTCCCACCTGAATTGACACCCGACCACATCACAGTCATGTCTGTATTTGCCCAAACCAACCCCCATGCCACCTGTCAGCGTATTGCCTGGGTACCAGATTTAACCTCCACCTAGGCACCTCCCCTGCACTGATCTGAAGAGCATCTTCAAACAGCCCTTGAATGGTAGCTGATGGAGTCTGCACACACAGGCTACAGAAAAAAGCCCCTGAAACAAGGAAGTAAGGTCACCTTCTGAGAGTTAATTTAGTACCAATCAAGACATCCTCAAGGAAGCACCAGATATCTGCAGAAGCCACCTTACAAGGGTAAAGTGTCCCCAAATCACTACTGAAAGAGCAGGGAACCAGAGCCTACTCAGGGTGACATGGTTTCTTCCACTAGACGAGAATGTAAGTCAAGAAGGCTGTAATCTAAACAGTCTGCATAAAAAAGGCATTAGCCAACTCAGGGTGGTTGGCCTGGAGCAAAACGGCAGCAACAGCTGAGTCTTAATCTCACCCCAACCAGGGAGAGACAGAGCAGGGCGGTGGCTGCCAGACATGAGTATACGGCTCGCCCACCAGGAGGCGTGCTCAGGGGACGGACAGCAGTTGGTCACCAGGCTTCTCCACGGCACAGAAGACGTGGTTCTCAAAACCACCAGACTCTCCGTTGCAATTCCACATTCCCCCAGTGAGCCAGCTGACACGCCCCCCCGATTCTTTCTTGCTGGGATATCCCCCAACTTCATTCAGGAGTACACCCTCCATATGCAGCCCCACCTCAGAAGGGGGCCAACCCCAACTGGAAGAAGCCAGTGAATCCCAGCCCCAGTGGGTAATCATGATTGGATTAAGCCAATCATGGGGGTCTCCTTCCCCCTGCCAGTGATAAGTTTTGGAACAGCCATGAGACTCAAGCCTGGCCCACTGGACCAAATGGGAAGCCTGCTGGGGACTTCATGGGGAGGAGTACCACTCTGCCTCACTTGCCCACTACTCTTCATGTCATCAACTGACCATGAGGGGAGACATTACCAACACAGCCACCATGGCTGAGCAGAGAGAAGAAAGCCCCTGGGGGATGAGGAAGATGTTGAGTCACTGAACGATCCAATCCTGGAGGCACCAACCTGTGGTCTTCTCATGTGAGATGACCGTTCACTTACTGTTCACATTATTCTTGGGTTCTGTAACAGCAGATGAAGGCATCTCATTGACTCACCCAGTAAACCTTCAGGTTACAAAGGTGATCTCCAGATACCCTGCTACCATGAAGCCAAGAAGGGTGTCTAGGAGAGCAAGCACCATTCTTCCATTAACTAGATAGGAACAGGCTCCACTACAATCAATAAATGGCGTTTTACATTCAATATCAATATCCCAGAGAATTAGAGTGAGTTAGTCCTGAGAATCTGTCCATCTCTGGATACACAGGCAAGGCAGACCCTGGTCCATGGTAACCCCACCCTGGGAGACCCTACCTGGAAGCCATTGGCTGCCTGCATGTTGGTGTCACCTTGTTTAATGGAAATCGAAGGGAATGATGGGAAACACATGCTTCCTTCCAGCCCCACCTACCTCACATCCACTCAAGTCCTTTATCCACTCGATGTATTTGTGTCCTTGTCTTTCAACAAGCTACATCTTACCTACCTCACGGTGTTTTTGAGAGTAAAATGAAATCAATATGAAGAAAACAAAGTGATATATAAACCATGGTACTTTGGATAAGAAGGCTGTGTGGGAAATCAGCTCAACTTCCTGTATATCAGAATCACTAGGGGAGATTTTTATAAAGCACAGACACCAGGATCCCACCTCCAGAAACTATCATCCAAAAGATGTGGGATAAGGCTTCTGGGAAGATGGCGGAGGAGTAGGACATGGAGATCGCCTTCCTCCCCACAGATACACCAGAAATACATCTACACGTGGAGCAACTCCTGCAGAGCACCTACTGAACGCTGGCAGAAGACCTCAGACCTCCCTAAAGGCAAGAACCACCCCCCCCACGTACCTGGGTAGGGCAAAAGAAAAAAGAATAAACAGAGACAAAAGGATAGGGACGGGACCTGCACCAGTGGGAGGGAGCCGTGAAAGAGGAAAGATTTCCACACACTAGAAGCCCCTTCGCGGGCGGAGACTGCGGGTGGCGGAGAGGGGAAGCTTCGGGGCCGCGGAGGAGAGCACAGACACAGGGGTGCGGGGGACAAAACGGAGAGATTCCCACACAGAGGATCAGGGTCGACCAGCACTCACCAGGCTGAGAGGCTTGTCTGCTCACCTGCCGGGCCGGGCGGGGCTGGGAGCTGAGGCTCCGGCTTCGGTCGGAGGCAGGGAGAGGACTGGGGTTGGCGGCGTGAACACAGCCTGAAGTGGTTAGTGCACCACGGCTAGCCGGGAGGGAGTCCTGGGAAAAGTCTGGACCTGCCGAAGAGGCAGGAGACATTTTCTTCCCTCTTTCTTTCCTGGTGCGCGAGGAGAGGGGATTAAGAACGCTGCTCAAAGGAGCTCCAGAAACGGGCGTGAGCCGCGGCTAACAGCACGGACCCCGGAGACGGGCATGAGACGCTAAGGCTGCTGCTGCCGCCACCAAGAAGCCTGTGTGCGAGCACAGGTCACTCTCCACACCTCCCTTCCGGGGAGCCTGGGCAGCCCGCCTTTGCCAGAGTCCCGGGAGCCACGGACGGCTCCCCCGGAAGGACGCACTGCGCGCCTCAGGCTGGTGCAACGTCATGCCTGCGTCTCCCGCCGCAGGCCCACCCCGCACTCCGTGCCCCTCCCTCCCCGCCGGCCTGAGTGAGCCAGCGTCCGCGAGTCAGCGGCTCCTTTAACCCCGTCCTGTCTGAGCGAAAAACGGACGCCCTCTGGCGACCTACGCGCAGAGGCGGGGCCAAATCCAAAGCTGAACCCCGGGAGCTGCGCGAACAAATAAGAGAAAGGGAAATCTCTCCCAGCAGCCTCAGGAGCAGCGGATTAAAGCTCCACAATCAACTTGATATATCCTGCATCTGTGGAATACCTGAATAGACAACGAATTATCCCAAATTGAGGAGGTGGACTTGGAGAGCAAGATTTATGATTTTTTCCCCTTTTCCTCTTTTTGTGAGTGTGTATGTGTATGCTTCTGTGTGAGATTTTGTCTGTATAGCTTTGCTTCCACCATTTGTCCTAGGGTTCTATCTGTCCATTTTTTTCTCTTAATAATTATTTTTATATTTTAATAACTTTATTATATTTTAACTTAATTTCTTTTACTTTATCTACTTTATTTCCTTCCTTCCCCCCTTCTTTCCTTCCTTACTTCCTCCCTCCCTCCCTCCATCCATCCCTTCCTTCTTTCTTTCTTTCTACTTCTACTAATTCTTTCTTTCTACTTTTCCTCCCTTTTATTCTGACCCGTGTGGATGGAAGGCTCTTGGTGCTGCAGCCAGGAGTCAGTGCTGTGCCTCTGAGGTGGGAGAGCCAACTTCAGGACACTGGTCCACAAGAGACCTCCCAGCTCCACATAATATCAAATGGCGAAAATCTCCCAGAGATCTCCATCTCAACACCAGCACCCAGCTTCACTCAACGACCAGCAAGCTACAGTGCTGGACACCCTATGCCAAACAACTAGCAAGACAGGAACACGACCCCACCCATTAGCAGAGAGGCTGCCTAAAATCATAATAAGTCCAAAGACACCCCAAAACACACCACCAGACGTGGACCTCCCCACCAGAAAGACAAGATCCAGCCCCACCCACCTTGGAGACACAATAGGGAAGAGATATGGGAACATATGTATATGTATAACTGATTCACTTTGTTATAAAGCAGAAACTAACACACCATTGTAAAGCAATTATACTCCAATAAAGATGTTAAAAAAAAAAAAAAGAAACAAAAGATGTGGGATAGACATTGGTCTTTTTTAAATAGCAATAATTATTTAAAATTAATTATAAAATTATTATTAAAATATTTTTTTTAAAAAGCAATAATCGCTTGCTTCCCGAGTGATTATTCTAATATGCAGCCAGAATGGATGAGAACTGCTGACAGCTGATCCTGTGCAGGTGAGGAAGCGAGCCCAAGGAATGGAACGGGCCACTGGACCTCACCGTCCACCACCCACAGAGCCAGAACACAAGCAGTCTGGACTCCTGAATCCCAGATTAGGTATCTTCCCATTATGCTTCAGTGTCAACAGCAGGGTATTTCGAGCACTATTATTAACAGAGAAAGCACAGGCAGGAAGAAGGAATTATAAAGGGTCATTAGGAAACTTTTGGGGTGATAGGTGTGTTTATTATTGAATATACTGTTTGTGAATATATGGTTTCACAGGTGTTTACCTATGTCAAAACTCATTACATTGTATACTTTAAATATGCAGTTTATGCTATAGCAATTATACCTCAATAAACTGAATTTTTAAACAAATAGACTAAAAAAGACAACCTACAATGTGGGAGAAAATATTTGCAATTATCATACTTCTGGTAAGTCTAGAAAATATCGAGAAGTTCGACAACTCAACAACAAAAAGACAAACAACCCAATTTAAAAAATGGACAAATGACTTGCTGAGACATGTCTCCAAAGAAGATATACAAATTACCAAGAAGCCCATGAAAAGACATCATGAGGGAAATGCAAATCAAAACCACAATGCGATACCACTTCACACCTACTGGGATGGCTAAAATCAAATGTAAAATAACAAGTGTTGTCAATAGTGTGAAAAAATTGGAATCCTTGAATACTGTTGGTAAGAATGTAAAATGGTGTAGCTGCTGTGGAAAACGGGTGGGTCCTCAAAAAGCTAAAAATAGAATTACCATGCAATCCGGCAATTCCACTCCTAGGTATATACCCAAAAGAACTGAAGACAGGGACCCGAACAGATATACATACACCAATGTTCATTTTAGCCAGTGTTCAAGGGCCAAAATGTGGGAACAGCCCAAGTGAAACTTGACTCCACGTCACAGGATCCCCTGGAGAAGACACGCTGAGCTTCTGATTGGGTGGGTCTGGGGCAGGGCTCAGTAACATGCATTTCTAACAAGTTCCCAGGTGACAGTGCGGCTGTGGCCTGGAGACCACACTTTGAGGACCACCGATACGCAGACTCTGGTTTCCCTCACCACCATCTCATGTTTCTCACTTGCTTCGGTATTATAATCCCCATCTTGCAGCTATAGAAACTCAAAATCAAAGATCACACATCCTAGAGCCACACACGGAGTTACTGGCTGGACCTAGAACCTGAGTTCAGTGCTCTTTGCAGTCATCTACCACCTCCCTCAAAGTCAATAAGTGTCTGAAGGCATAAAAGATGTTTGGATTCATTCCAATAAAATGGTGTAAGGGTGATCTAGAAAATAACTGGCACTGGTATCAAAGAAATCCAGTAAGGAGACAGAAAGAGGATGGAGCAGTAATGACTAGAGTCTAGTTTGGGGGTCAAGGTAATAGGCACAAATGTGTAGATGGAGTTGGAAAGAATTGAAATACGGACCATTTTTCCTTCATTCTTATGAAATGAATTACCTCTTAACAAAATGAAAAGAAATTTTCTCTCCTTGCATTGTCCAAAGTAATATGCCTCTGGGCACAGTGAATCACCTGTCACACGTTCTGTAAGAGTCACTGCTTAATGCTCTACACATCTGATTCTCTTCTTTCCTAAAAGCTTATCTGCTCTGACGATGACACTCTGCTACTCAGGAAATTTCAGTGGCTCCCTATTGTCTACAGAAAGAAGGATAGACTCAGCTTTGTATTCAAAGACCTCCTCCATCTGGCTTTCATCATTTCCACTCAAATAGAACTCCTCTTCACTGCCCATACGTGTCCTGTGCTTTCCTGCTTTCATGTCTTCATCAAGTTGTTCCCTTTGCCTGAGATTCCCCTCTCCTCCTCCCTTCTCTAGCACTACACTTAACAAATTCGACCTTGGACAAATTACTTATTCCCTTTAGGCTTCAGTTTCCTCAACCATAAAATGGGGATGAGAGTAGGACCTGCCTTCTAGGTTGTGGTGAGGAAGAAACGAAGCAGTCTGTGTAACTGGTTAGAATCATCACAAACCTCTCTTAACCTCCAAGCCAAAGGAATCTCTGGCCTTCCCTGAATTTCCAAAACAATGGGTGCAAATATCAGAACTTATCACTTTCTACTTTGCATTTGCCGTGATGTGACATTTATCCTGTATTCACCCGGCAGCTAAATAAGCCCTATTGAGACAAAGATATACTTCTTATGTATAGTTCAACGCACAGGGCTCAGCACTCAGCCCAGTGCAAGTGCCCTCAGGAGTTGGAAAGACATATGATCAGTTTCATGAGACCTTAAATGGACCCTAGAATGCCCCTCCCAGTGCTCTCAACCCCATCAGAGGTAGTCAAATCCTTGGGCAGGACATAACTACAGGAATCAGATGGGTGCAAGGCCTCCAACATGAAAAGATTTAACTTGTCTTGTGAACCAGTCGCTGAGCTTTGGAGGAGAGTCTCCAGACACCCCTGTTCAAAGAGTTCCCCCAAATCCACAGAGGCCAGCCTCAGCCCAGTTTTCTACCCCCAAAGCATCTTCCAATAATTCAAAGATTCCCTTCCACATCAGGAGTCCCTTGTGCTTACTTAACACAGAAAACCCTTGGCTTCACAAGAAAACCATTGTTCTCTCATTTGATGCTTCTCGGCCTCTGTTCTCCCTGTGCTCTGCTAGTCTATGAAGCTGCAGTTGCCCTGCCCACCTAGGGGGGTTCAGACTCAGTGGAGTCTGCGAGCTTCCTCTGCACACAGGTGGCAGGCCCAGCAGGCTCCCTTCCCCGCCCGCTGCCAGTACCTCACCTCTCCTCCGCTCGCTGCCTGCCTCACAGCCCTGGTACCAACACCCCAGAGCAACCAGCTCCTTGAACAAAGCCACATCATCTTGGGACCCCAGAACTCTGATTTGGTCCCACTGCCTGCAGAACCAAACCCCTGTGGGGTTGTTCTAAAGGACAGATTAAGGGGACCTGTTTGTTTTGGCAACTCACCAAACAACAGAAGCAATGAGACTGAAGGACATTCCTTTGCTGGGAGAGGGGAAAGGCTGAAGAAAGGGAGCCTGGGAAACAAAATGGCCACTCAGTGGTGACTCCCAGGGCTGAGCTGACTCAGAAGACATGGCCGGTAAAGAGGAAGCCACAGCTTGATGTGTGTTTCGGGGGGGGTGGGCGGTGTGAAAAGGAAAGGGGAGCAGGCGCTCACGATGAAATGGATAACTGGGCGGCATAAACAAAGAAAGGAGGCAATACTTCTCTCTGCTTGGCTGGAACAGGGATACCTAGCGAGATCCATCAGCAAGCTTATTCTTCCCTGACCCTAACCTAGGGCTCCTCAGCTGACCTGCCACAGGGTCACCAGTCCTACTAATTCCTCCCACCATTAGACTCACTCCTGCTGTAGGGGTCCCAGTAAGGAAGGAGCATCTCATCTTCCAGGAGAGTCAGGAGTCAGAGCAAATGGGACAGATACCGGCTTGGCTGGCGTGGGAGGTCTTTTATTTTAGTGGTCTCTAAAATAAGGAGATATGGGAAGAAAATACTAGAATTTCTATTTAAATATATTTTTATCTCAAAAGAATGAAAGTTAAGGGCTCTACTAATATTCGATATATAGAACCGGCATGACCCTGGGGTTGATATATCAACAGGCCTGTGTCCTGCAGGGGACAGCAGGTGTCCTGAGGGCAGAGTAGGTCTCTCCTAATGCCAAAGGACTAAGGTGGTCCCGTCACACCTTAATTTGCCAGCAGTATGTGCAAGATACTGCCGCTTATCTGTGCTAACTAAGGGGTTTTATGATGTACTGCATTATTTCTTTTTAACCATCCAGTGTTTTTTAAAATGGGCAAGTGATTTAAAAGATTCCTGTAAGAAGAATATAGCTAGAAAATAATGCAAATAACGCAAGTGCTAGCAAGCAATAAGAGAATGAAGAGATGATCCTTCTACTCCCAGCACCAACCCTTCGTCATCCACATTATAAGCCACAGGGTCAACTAACCAGACCGGAAGGCATTCTCTTCTCAAAAAAAAAAAAAAAATCAAAATTATTAGGAAGACTATTTTGATACCTGGGTTTATATTCACCGTCATGAATGCATCATGAATGCTAACCCTCCCCGTAAGTGCTGATTTACTTTGAGATACTGCATTATGGATGGCAACGTGCGCAGAAATATGGCAGACCATAGTCCATGCCCCGCTCTGCAGAGGGGGGCCCTGGGTGGGCCAGGGCAGGGAGGGCCCGTGATCTGGCTGGTGGGCTTCAGTGGGAGAATGAGGAAGGAGTGGCGTTACACTCTCATGGATCTCAAGAGCCAGCTCTTTGTAAAGGCCTTTGGGCTGAGACCAACCAACTGACTCACTTCTCCTCCCACCCTCTTCCTCATATCATCCGCTGGGGCCGTGAAGGAAAATGGAAGGGGTCCCTTCCTGTTCAAGCACTTCATTCATCTCGTTTACCTTCATGGCAGCTACCCTGTGGCCCACACCCCACTGTGCCAGCGGTTCACCCAAGAGAACCAAAAAAAGTGTGATGTTGAGAATGAGGACCCAGGTCCCTTTGCTCCCTGCCTCTGCTTTATTACTTGATGGACAGCCTCTCTGAAGGCCTCACAGCCAGGAGATTTTCTCTGTGATTGAAAATCAAAGCATCTTCCCCTTCATATTAAGAGAAAATTACCGAGCCCTCGCCATATGCCCAGCACTGGGCTGTATGCTTGACCCTGTCACCTCTGGTAGGCCTCACCACAGCCCCTCGAGGTAGGTCTTACTCTTGCCCTTTGACAAGGGGAGAAACTGGGGTTCACAGAAGACAGGCAGTTTTCAGCACTGGAGCCCAGACTCCACCCCAGGCTCGGAACCTCTGCTCCCCACCTGTCTCTGCTTCTCAAGATCAGGAGTGCCAAGCCTGGAGAAAAACTTGCATCTGTCTTGTGACCTTGGACAAGTCGCTCTCTGAACCTCAGGCTCCCATGTATAGAACGGGGTCCTAATAGCATATACCACATGGGGCTTTTGTGAGGATTAAATGAGTGGATAGGTATAAATGCCTTGAGAAGTGCTGGGCACACACAGCTGTCGTGTCCGTGTTCACTGTTATTACTGCCATAATTCTTGGGCTATATTGCTCTCCCAGGAAGCTCAGTCCCTCCTCTTCTCATTCCCAAAGAGAAACGAATCCTTAGCATTTTATCCCACTCCTGACTCTTGCGCCAGGCCTGAGGAGCAGCTGCAGATCACAGAGGGGAAAGACCAAACCACCACTCTCCCCTCCTACCTTCATCCCTCACACACCCCCTGCCACAGCCAGGTCTTGACCAAAGGAACCAGGATGTGGACAGAGCAGAAGAAAGAAGGAGAGGGCTTCTGGACCAGGCCTCCTTCAGCCACTGCAGGGTCCCCACCTGGCACAGCCAGCCTTCTCCTCCGAGAAAGTCCACCCAATACAGGCTGCTGCACCGGGGCTCTAGCCACCAGGAGACTAATTAGGCAGCCAGTCCTTGGGCAAATCAGCCCAGAGGACCCAACATGAGGCAGATGCTGAAAGATGCTGGAAGGCTGCAATCCCAGAGCCTTTCCAAGGAGTGGCCTCGTCCAGCAGCTGTGGCGGCAGCACCAGGACTCATAAGCCATCCCCCAAATGAGGAGAAACCGCCCTACGGAGATGGGGGACTTTGACTAGTCGGAGGTCCTAGTTCCAAGAAGTTAGCCAGGGGGGCGGGGGGCTGGGGGTGGAAGATACTCACGAGAGGAGTGTTTCCGAAGAAAAGCGTATTTTTTGAGAATGAACTGCGGAGTTCCCACTCTGTGTCTCAGACACTGCTTCTTGCAAAGGAGAGTTACTAAGTTGACTGTACTCTCAGAGGTATCAGGCTGCTTAAAAAGATGAAAAGGAAAACAAGCAGCTACAGAGGACCAGGAAGTCTTGAAGAGACTGGGGATGTTTAAGCTGAACTTGGGGGCTGCCACTGGGAGGAGAGAGTGAGCTTTCAGGATGACTCCAAAGGGCAGAAATAGGACCTTGGGAGCAGAGGTCGTAAGGCAGAGAGAGATTTCGATCCTCTCTGAGTCCAAGGGACCAGTCCAGCAATGGACTGGCCACCCAGACATGCCCAGGCAGAAGCCAAGTGATGCTGAAACGGGCACTTAGCAGCATCCAGCACCTGCTAAGCACTCAGCCTAGGAGAGCTTTTATAGTAATTGTGAATCCAGTGATAAGATGTTATGGTTCTTTTCGGCCAAAACTAATAAAATCAGCCTTTCTGGAAGGGATCTTAATCCTTCAAGTCCACTATTGCCCTGAATGAGACCATTTTCAGCACCCAAAGTACTATTTCAAGAAAGTTAAGACCCTTTTTAAGGATTTTCACTGAGATTCCCCAGTTTGGGACAGACGGCTTGGAAGAGAATGCCAGGGTACCCGAGGACCAAGGGGCAGGTGTGGGAGGGGGAGGCACATTGGGGAAGAAAGAAACAAGGGCCCAAGGCCCTCGGAGAGTGAGGCGTCAGGTCCTCAACGACAGGAAAACCTCTGGAAAGAAGGGTAGCTTAAGAAAAAAAAAAGAGTCTTTATCTTGATCAAGCTAGGAGTTTCTGTTGTCAATTTCATGGGGAGGTGCACGGGCAGTGGGGGCCACCACAACCCACATGCTCGGCCTGGACACCCAGCCCTGGATCATTTATCAAATCAGCAGAGGGGAAAATCCCCCAGCACAGAGCAACTCCTCTGCGGGATCCCGCCCTGACCCTGGACCTGCTTGCATTTCAATTCCTCCTAGAAAAGACATCAGACAGTCTCGTCCCCTCTCACTTCCCTTCTCCAGCTCTCCCAGTGCGATTGCCACACGGAGAAGCAGGCAATGTGTGGGAGGCTGGCGGCCACGAGGAATGGCAGCCGGAGCCCCCTGGGACAGACAGCCCCTGCACAGCTGTGGATGGAGGACACCGCCACCACCTCTCCTCCCAGCAGCCCGGATGTATCAGCCATCCATCAAGCAGCCCCACGAGAGAGGAGAGGGGCCCTGCCACTCACAAAGGGGAGACACTCAGGCCAGTGAGGTTGTAGGACCAGCTCAGGTTCACAGGCAGGACCTGGTCTGAAGCCCGAGGCATCACCAGCTCCACAAGACTTACGGAGTACGTGCTTCTGGGTAAGGTGAGTGGAACAGAAGCGTCCCTGCAGTGAGGGAAGTCTTCCCTAATTCAGACAAAGCAAGTGCCGGGGTTTTAACTGAGCATCGGTGTGAAGGGGTTAAGGGCATGGGCTTTACCTTGGGCAGCCCTGGGCCCCAGGTCTTACTCTGCTTCTTGCTCATTACGCGAACCAAGCAAACTTCTGAATCTCCAAACTTACTTTCTTTATCCATACAGTGAAGTTGAAAATAGGATCCAACCCCACAACTATTATAAAGTGCTCAGCATAAGCTCTGGCACACAGTAAAGAGTCAGCAACAATGAGTGGTGGTTATAATATTATTATTGGAAGGACCCCCAGATAGGGAGGGCAAGCCTGGATGCTGCTGTCAGCTGCCCCGCCAGTGTCCGCCTCTCTTCGGGTTTCCCTCACTTTGCCACCATCATGACCGGCCACGGGGAGATGCTGCTCCCCTCCTAACACTCTGGCCTAAGGGTGGAGGAAAGAAAATCGCTTTCCTTGTTTCCTCTGTGCACAGGTTGACATTGTGAGGAGAGGAGAATAAAGATCAAATAGTCAGGACTTCCCTGGTGGCGCAGTGGTTAAGAATCCGCCTGCCAATGCAGGGGACATGGGTTCGAGCCCTGGTCCAGGAAGATCCCACATACCACGGACCAACTAACCCCGTGTGCCATACTACTGAGAGCCACAACTACTGAAGCCCACGCACCTAGGGCCCGTGCACCGCAACAAAGAGTAGCCCCCGCTCGCCGCAACTAGAGAAAGCCCGCGTGCAGCAACGAAGACCCCACGTGGCCAAAAATATAAATTAAAAAAAATAAATAAATTTATGTTAAAAATAAATAAATAAAAAGAACACTCCCTCTTTCTAATCTTTAAAAAAAAAACAACCCAAGAGTCACAGAAAACACAAGCACAATAGAAATAATTAATGTTCCTGAGCACAGGTCTCAGAATCTGCCGTGACACATCCTAGAGGGCTTCCCAAGCTCCTAGCCCCTGCCTGTCTCCGCTGCCACTCCATCACCCACTTTCCCCTCCTCTCTCCTACTGCAAGGCTCAAGGACCCCATTACAGCCTTCTTAGGACCCTGCCTCTCCATCCAGGGCTCAGGGACACGGGGAGCCTCAGTAGGTTGACAGTGAAGACACAATCCAAGTGAGATTCTGTCTCCTGCCCTAGGGACTGAGCCCTTCCAAGGCTGCATGGAACATACAAAATCCCTTGATGTGTGCATGTGTGTTCTGTGTGTGCATGGGGGTAGGGGACATACTCTCCACCCGCCTTCTCAGAGCTTACAATACACTGCAAATTATTGGGAGTTATAAACTGGAAGACTTAAGTCAGTGGTTCTCAGCATGTGGTCCCCGGAGCAGTAGAACCAGCAGTTCCTCAGGCCCATCCCAGACCTACTGAATCAGAAACTCTGGTGGTAGGTCCCCAGCATCTGTGATTTTCACAAGCCCTCCAAGAGATTCTGAAGCACGCTGAGGTTTCAGAACCACTGGCCGGAGTTATAGTCTATCTAGCTGCATAACCTTGAGTCTTTGCATCTCTGAGGTGGACTAAAGACAGTTTCATCATCTGTAAAATGGGTATACTAAGGGCACCACTTCATTGGGCTGTTGGGTACAAAGATTAGATGGGATCCTGTATGTAACATACTTAGCAAATTGCCTAGCACATTGTAAGCACCCCTAAATGTTCATTAATATTGATTTTCCTCCCAAATCTAAGAGATGGGTTCTGCTACGATCACTCTCTGGGGTCTCAGAGAGTTTCTGAAGTGATTTGCTCAAGGTCCCTCAGCTGTCAGATATCTTAAGAGCCCGTCTCCCGGGCAAGAGGCACGTCAAGTGTCTCTTGCAGGTGTCAAGTGCAGGTACGGTATGAACCGCGCTCTTCTTCCTCTCAGGCTTGCAGAAGTTCTCAGTCTGGAGCGGCGCCCCCTCCCCAGGGGCATCCAGAAATGCATAGAGGCTTTTTTGGCTGACTGAGTGCTCCTGGCTTTTAGCACCCAGAGGGACAGGGACGCTCACCCTGCATTTTGCAAGATGGTCCTCCACAACGAAGAACTGTCCTGACCAAAGGCCCGTCGGCACCTCCATCAAGAAACATCGGCTGCCCCAGGGGTTCACAGCTACACAGAGCAGGACTCAGTGTCAGAGGCTGCCTGGAGAACCCAGCGATGAAATTACAGTCATTGCAGTGAAGGGCTGGAAGGTTCAGGGGACGTGACTCCTGCTGGAGCCCCCAGGACTCCCACCTCGGGTGTGGTGAGAGCTCGGTTTTACTCTCTGACATTTTGTTCTCACTTTGACACGCAATAATCAAAGCCTCCCACCGAACCTCCGTGAGCCTCCACCTCCAGGACCCAGGCAGACACTGTCCAGCGCTGGGGTACTGCAGATTCTCCAGAAGCTCGTACTGGAAACAGATGTTGAGTCCAGAGACTAGATGGTATGGTGGGGACTTGTCTTAAAAACTTTGTGCTATTTACTATTTGCCGCTAAGGAAGGGAGAAGGAGGAGAGAAAGGGAGTAGAATGTCTGTAAAAAATCCTGGCTGTCAAAAATGCAAGCAGTGGATTTAATCAGTAGAATCAATAAAGGTTTATTTTAAAGGATGCCCAGTGAACAGGTGCTCAGACAGAGGGCGGGGGAGGGAAAGGGTAGCAGCAGCAGTGCGCACAAATCACTGGTTTGCCTGAAGCAGGAACAGTGTGTGACCCTCATGAAGTGGGCCGCTGCCCCTAACTTAACACCGCTTTTCCCCTACACCGCCCCCTTCCTTGAGAGGCTTCACCCAGTGCTTTCACCAGTTACCCCTCCCCCCAAGGGGCAGAGACTGATTGTACTAAAACGTTTCTTCTCCCGCAAACCATTAAGCTGTCAAGCCAGGTGGCGAGCAAATCCAGAGAGAACTAGAGCTGGAATGCTAAGAGCAAACACTGCAATTCCTCTTCCTGCTCTGGACAACTCCTACTTCAACTTTAGTGGCCCCGGGTCACATTTTGTGATCTCTGGATGCTGACGGAAGAGACATGACTTGATGTAGAAAATAACCAGGGAGATGCTGTCTTGATAGAGATGGAGGTAACAAGTAGAGGAGTTTGGGGGCTTTTTTTTCATTATTTTCCTTTTGACATCCACATAGATATCCTATCCTATAATGGCTTCTGGTTACAAACCCTCCTTCCTATACAAAGGAAAAACAACCTCTCCATAAATACCTTGCCCACGTCAGTGAAATAGCTGTGTTACACACCTGAGTACCATTTTTGAGGACACTTTAAATAGAGCATCGGTCGCTGCTTTCAATTTAACATGTGAACGGCAGCCGCTGAGGCAGGCAGAGATGATAAGGTGTGGGGACGGGCTCACAGCTTCCATTGGTGCATCTGCTCAGACTTCTAACAAATCTACAGGCACTTAAGGCATTTCGGGGACAAGCCAAATGCAAGACTCATTCAACGAGTAAATGGGCACTTGCTATGCACGTGCAAAGCTAGGTGCTAGGCACGGTGGGAGACACAAAAAGAAGAGGAGAATCCTCCCCTAGATGAGATGGGCTTTGCATAGAAATTACAGTAGTTCAAGGAAAGATGGTATAGGTAAAATGCTATCGGTTCAGAGGAGGGCTGGGTGGCCTCAGTTTTTTCTTGTGTAGAAACCCCTGGTGAGTTTTAGGAGGATTAAATGAGCTCGTGTATGATGGGCACCAAGAACAGTGCCTGGAACAGTGCCATAATGACAGCAGTCGTCAAGAAAGTAGAAGTGACATTGCTGACATTAAATAATTTTTTATAATTTTAATCTGTTGGGTGGTAAGAAAAGGAGGATTACCAGATAAAGCTTGATAAATAATAGGTAACATGTGGACAGACAAAGATGAAGGAGTAGGGAACAGTATGTAAACTAAGGTACAGGTACAAGAAAGTTGGAGACTTGCTTGGGAAATCATAAATAAAACAATGTGTCTTCAATATTTTGCGCATATGTTATGACATGTCTATATGTAGATTCCTTTTTATTCATCCTGATTGGTGTTTGTAGGTCTCCTTGAATCTGTGTTTTCCCATTCTATCTCTTTCTTTGTAGAAATCCAATTAAATAGGTAAGACCTTCTCATTGTATCCACTATGTCTCTTACTCCCTTTTCTGTACTTTTTGTCTTTCATTTTGGATAGTTTCTTTTTCCCCGTCCCCTACTTCATAAATTATCTCTTCAGCTGTGTCTAAGTTCTTTCAAAACCCATCCGTTGAGTTCTTAATTTCAGTTGCTGTATTTTGCAGCTCTGGAATATCTTTTTGGTTCTTGTTTCAAATCTACTATATATGCTTTATAGTTTCTAGCTTGCTGCCAGGTTTTTTAATCTTGTCTTATTTCTACTTGAAAATAGTAAGCAAGGTTATTTTAAAGCTAGCGCCTGATAATTGCAGTATCCAGAAAACCTGTAAGTCTACTGTTTCTGCTGGCTCTTGTTCATGTTTACACATTTCCTCGTGTGCTAGCTTATCTTTGATTGTATGCTGAACATTGTACTCAAAGATTTGTTTATAGGAATAATTTGATAACTAGGATAATGTTATCTTCCTTGAGACAGTATTCTAATGCTTTGCCAGGTGACTGTCTTGCAATGCAGTATAACATGAATCCCATTTCAGGAACTGAGATTCTTCTCAGCTACTCAAGTGGTTCAAAGCTGGACTTTAGAACTTGCAAGGGCTGGTTTACTTATAGTCTCAACCCCAAATACTCCCACCTTGATACGCCTTAAACTCCAGCTTTTGTCCCCTAATCCCCTGAGGCTATGAAATACAATTTTTAGACCCCCAGCTGCCTCTCTAGAAACCAGCAAAAAGTATTACCCCTGCTGGTAACTTACCTCCTGATTTCCATCTTCTTCTAAAATTTGACGCTGTAAAATTCATCACTGTGTTAGCTTTTGTATGTCTTCAAGGATACTTTTGAAAATATCTTTCCTACTTTGTGAATTTTCCTCAGTAGGTGGGTCAGTGTGCATTACCTAGTCTGCCATTACTAGAAGCAAAGGTCCCATAAATAGTACGTGATTTGGCTAGAACATTGGATTTATGTTAGGATGGAAGTAAAAGATACAGCCAAATCATAGGCTGATTCCAAAACATGGATAACCCTGAGTGCTAGGTTTAAGAGGAAAAATACTCAATAATAAGGAGCCACTGAAGATTCTTGAGCAGAGGAGGGGTAACCTGAAAGCTATACTTGAAGAAGATGAATTGGGCACTTAAGTGCCAAACAGATCGGAGGGAATGAGACCAAAATCGGGAAAGAAAGTGAACAGGCTTTATCAAATTCATAGAGAAGAGGTAAACATATCTGCACAGGGTTGAGGTGGTGAGACTTGGAAGAGAGGGCAGGTGGAAAGCCCGTGTGAGTGGGGCACACCGACCAGAAGCCTCAGATAGGAATTAGAATATGCAGAACACATCAGATGAAAGAAATTAGGAGGAAAATAGAATATGATTAGTCATTAACTGAGACTGGGGTTAAAGGAGAAGGAAGAACCAAAGATGCCACTGGGGTTTTGAACACAAGAACTCAAATACAAAGGAATAGTTAAATTGGTACAGCCACTACGGAGAACAGTATGGAGGTTCCTTAAAAAAACTAAGAATAGAACTACCATATGACCCAGCGATCCTACTCCTGGGCATATACCCAGAGGAAAGCATAATTCGAAAAGATACATGCACCCCAATGTTCATAGCAGCACTATTTACAATAGCCAGGACATGGAAGCAACCTAATTGTCCATCAACAGAGGAATGGATAAAGAAGATGTGGCATATATACAATGGAGTATTACTCGGCCATAAAAAAGAACAAAATAATGCCATTCGCAGCAACATGGCTGGACCTAGAGACTGTTATACTGAGTGAAGTAAGTCAGACACAGAAAGACAAATATCATATGATATCACTTATATGTGGAATCTAAAAAAAAAAAAGGTAGAAATGAACTTATTTACAAAACAGAGTCCTGGATTTAGAAAACAAACTTATGGTTACCAGAGGATAAGGGGGGGAGGGATAAATTGGGAGACTGAGATTGACATACACACACTACTATATATAAAATAGGTAACTAATAAGAACCTGCTGTATAGCACAGGGAACTCGACCCCATACTCTGTAATGGCCTATATGGGAAAAGAATCTTAAAAAAAAAAAAAAAAAAAAAAA
>NW_020172457.1:3455505-3488205 GCF_003031525.2 Neophocaena asiaeorientalis asiaeorientalis | reverse complement strand
AATCAACTCTACTCCAATAAAAATTTTAAAAGAAAACAAATATAGAGGAATAGAGAATAGGGGATCTAAGCCACAACTCTCCCATCCTCCCTGTAGTCCTGAGACAGCTCCAAGAAAGATTTTTGAAGTTAGTGACGGTGGTCACCCTCCAACTCAGAAAACTCCCAGAGGAGAGAGAACTTCAGGTGAGACTACAGAACCTGCCACTGGAATACATCCACTCAGGGCAGCACGTGATCAGGCAGGGGGGACAAGCTCGTGGCGAGAGGGAGGTCACCCCATTTTGTGATTTCAAAGATTCTCTAAGTGATGTTAGATGACAGCACAATTCTTGTTTGGGGCAAGGAGAAAGCTCTCAGGGCCCTTTGTTAACAGGGACATCGGAACACAAGCCAGGAAGTTCCATAGTAAATAAACAGCACAGAAATGGATTTAAGTGTGCAGAGGGTGAGAGGTGCAGACCTATCACTATGTGACAGGTGGTCCTCAGAGACTCCTAGGACTGTCATCATTGGTTCCACTGAGTGATAAAAAGTGCCCACTAGGGTTAACTTCCCAGGTTCCCAGGTAGAGACTGAATCCAATGGAAATGTTAACCTTTAAACTATCATCATGTCTTTCTTGGCCTACATGTCTGCCACATACTACAGATACTTTTCCTCATCTTCCCTTCCATTTATATGAATGAGTGTCAAAAAGGTAGCCATCTGTGAGGAAGTAACTTCTGCTTCCACTGTGGGGATCTGGGAGATAAGATAAACATAAAATGTTACTTCAGGAAGGGCTATATAATTTCATAAATAAATGACCGAGCTTGGCATCCATCTAAGCTGAACTTGTGCTACAGATGGAGAAGAGCAGGACAGCCACATAGGCAAAGCTCACCATGCATATGTAGCCTGTCTGTTCCTGCCTTTTTTATTAATTGTCTGCATCAAATCAATGAGATCTGCAGAAAGCAAATGTACTTTCCTCTTCCTGTCCTGGCCCAGGATTCCTTTCCCTCTTCAGACCTGGGAGTAAGAGCATGCTGATCTCTCTCCCAGTATCCTCTGGGCTCAAAAAATTCCCACTAATTCTCCCAAAAGGACCCTACCTCCTGCAATCACACCTTTGGCTCCTGTGGGCAGCTTTAACTTAACCCAGTGAAAGTCAGAATGTAGGTGTGCTAGAGTGTTAGAAAACCGATTGAGGCAGAGCGAGGCCTGAGCAAAGATGCCCCAGGGATGGACCATAAGCTCCCCGAGGTTGGGGCCGTATTTGCTGACTCACCACTGAACCCCAGCCCCTGGCACCATACCTGGCTTATAAGGAGACACTCAATAAATACCAGAATTGTTGAACTGAGATTGCTGGGATGAGGAAAGCAAGCCAGGCATCACTTCTCTTCAAATAATTCTTGAATATTTTGCCAACTGAGAGCAAGGCAATGGATTGACACAATGTTTTTCTAACTCTTTCGTTACATAGTCCCAAGGAGGGTCTCCCTCCCCCTGCAAATGTGTTCTTTTTCCTCTCAAAGGTCTCATTCCATTAGAAAGCAAAAATGCAGTTGGATTTCCAGACTCCTGAGAAAGGGAGGGTTACATGACTTTCCTGTGTTTTTTTGCAGGAAAGGAAAGAAGGTGAGGATAAGATTAAGTTGGGATGAAGGTGCTAAGAAGTGTAACAGGATAGACTAGGCTAAGAAAAGTCAAGAGTGTGGATGCGGTGGGGAAACGCTGGCTGAGTGGCTGACACCATCCACCACAAAGCTATCAGCACTTGTGGGTAAGGACCCAGCAGGAGGTGGCTGGGTACATTCCTGCTAACTGATGGAATAACTTTGCCTATTCAGAGCTAAGGTGGGGGACATGGGAAGGGGGCCACCAGTAACCCAGCAACCCTGGAAACTGAATAGTGTTGAGTGGCCAATCATCTCTAATAACCCCAGTCATCACTAGCTAGTCCAACGGTGGCTTTAACAACTGTCCCCAGTAGACAAGGCCCTCCTGAAGGGTTCACCTGGCTGAGCCAGAACTATGTCCAGTTTCCCTCTGTGATGTTCTGGCCACCACCCAAGGACCGGGGTGCCTGTCCTCTATAGCTACAACTCTAGGACCAGTACCTTGCCTACTTCCAAAGCTGATCTTTGGAATAAAAAGCAATGGCGGCACCACAAAGAAAAGTTTGGTTTTATTTTTGTTTTTTTTTTTTTGCGGTATGCGGGCCTCTCACTGCTGTGGCCTCTCCCGTTGCAGAGCACAGGTTCCGGATGTGCAGGCTCAGCGGCCATGGCTCACGGGCCCAGCTGCTCCACAGTATGTGGGATCTTCCCGGACCGGGGCACGAACCCATGTCCCCTACAACGGCAGGCGGACTCTCAACAACTGCGCCACCAGGGAAGCCCAAAGAAAAGGTTTGAAGGCAGATACGTGGAAACGGATGCTTCCAGGACCACAAAAAATTACAGCATCCAGGAGCGGGTAAGCATTAGAGAGCCCCATAGTATGGTTTGTTCTCTCAGCTCCTCCCATCTCTAGGCCCTGAAGAAGTCTGAATTCTCTCTATTTTCATCCGTCTACCCCAGACAGAGTTTAGGATTTCCTCTGGAAGTTCCTGGCCAATGAAGGAAGCAGTGAATCTCTATGTGTTGTTCAACTCTCCATTGCTTGCTTCTGGTCCAAGCTGGACTACATTCCGGATTCACCTCTCGGATTCTTCAGAAATCACTCTCCAGCTGTCTGGGAAGCTGGGCTTCCATTTTGAACAGTTAGTGGGGAACGAGTGGCTGTTCTGTTTCTCCTAGAAGCCTCAGTGAGGCAAGTTCTGTTTACTAAGCAGCGCCACAAAGAAGGCAGCCGTCTCAAGCCCACACCTACAGGTGCAAAAACAGAACTCAGCTGTGTGACAGATGCTCCATCCCCACCCAAGACCCCTGGGATCCAGGGGAGAAAAAGGAATGAAATGCCTTTGCATCTGCTTCTAACTTTGAATAGATGGGGAGATTTGAGGCCACCTTCCTTGGTGGGATTTGCCTGGATTTCTCTGTGGTCACCACTCAGCCTCATGGGAAATTGTGCCTTGAAATCTAGGCCAATGTTTCTCCAAGTGTAGTTTCCTGCAGCAGAATCACACCCATGGAATCAGAACCTCCGAGGGTGCAGGGAACCAGAAATGTACATAATAGATCTTTAGGTGGTTCTTATGGCACTGGCAGGGCTCCCAAACTCAAGCGACAACCCTGAGCCCCAGGAAAGTGAGGCAAATAACACAAAGAATATGGTGAGCTGGGCAGAGAGCTTGCAGCTCTGCAAGCTGGAGAGTGTGTCCTCTAGGAAGCAGCCTCTAGCCACCTCCCATGGTTGCCATGTGGGAAGAGAGGCTCTGTGTTCTCAGATATGCCTGTATTTCTACAGACGCGTAAAAACTGTATTTTACGTGCAACCTCTCGATCTTTAAATGTTGGCCACAGCAAAATATTCCATGCACCTAAATGGAACACAAATGTGCTTTGGCTCATGGGTTTCCGGTTAACAGTCACAGTTGAGAACCACTGGTCTAGAACCAATCTGAGAATCACTAAACTTTAGGACGTTTCTCAGCCATGCCTAGAAAGACCCTCTGCTTCCTATCTTAATCGACCCTCAGATGCAGAAGGAGCTGGTGGCCATCTAGTCCGTTAGAGTGTATCCTCTGGTCCCTTCCAGGGAGGAGGAAGAAGATCCCCATTTCCAAGACCCTTCAAGGGGATGCAGTCTCACTTTCCCACCGTCAGGCCTGGGGCAGCTTCACAGCTCCCATCACAGGAGGCACACCTCCTGGCTCAGAGCACTCACTGCCTCGTTGAGGTCCTCCCTGTTCTGCCAGAGGCCATCAGATCCTTGGAAATTCACAGATTTCAGGCTCCTAGATCCCTCCCTTGAGCTCCCAGACTCTGTAAGAGGAATAAAACTGACATGATTCTGAAATATGGTCCCTCACAACACCTAAAACCCATCCTTGAGAAGCAGGAAAGGTAATAGGAACAAAATAACCCAGTGTATTTCCTAGAGTTCATCCTCCCAGCAGTGGCTCTGAGAGGCATCAGTGAAACCCTCCAGAAGCGTCTTCCTGGGAGGATCAGCTGAGAGCAATCGTTCTGGCTTTAGCAGGAGACCTGGGCACCAGGGCCTGAGCAGAACAATGAAGAGAAGCGAGGAAGGGTCAAGGTGGGACACCCACACCCGCACCCAATCTCGTGCTTTTCTTCCTCTTCCCCTCACACCTCCCCGGGGCCACAGCTGGGGAGGGTCCTTACAAAGAGGTCTGAAGACAAGAGAAAGGGAGGGAAGAGGAAATAGGACATCACACTGACATGGATTTGCTTGAGGTGGTCTTAATCTTTCATCCCCCTCTGTCAGCCCGAGTGGGTTCACCACACAACGCTGCTGGGTGCAGGAACAGAAAGAGAAAGGAATCCAACACATAGGTCGGATCCAAATGCCCAAATGAAAGCCCAACGCCAGTGGAAGCCGTTTGTAAGCTTACCTCCAGAATATAGTATCACTGTCGCCCAAAAGGGCAACTGTTGATTCAGGGCCAGTCACTCACCTAGATTCAGGCACGGAAGCAGGCAGACACTGATAACCCCTTGAGTTCTGAGCCTTCTAAGGAGACACTGGAGAGCAGAGGGGAGAGGGAACCCCGTCGAAGGGAATGGCTACAGCACATCCCCCTCCAGTGCCCTGCACTCCAAGGACAGTGATCTCACCTTGGGCCTCCTAAACTGACTGATCATCAGGTCCTCCTCGAAACCCTTTCCAGAAGGTTCTCCATCCTCACCTCCCGCTCCCAACACGCTTGGACGCTCTGATTCAATCAGCCTGGGATTAGGCCAGGGAATCTATAATCTTTCAAAACTCCTTAGGTGAACGCTAGGATAAGCAGGGCTTGGGAACCAAGGGGTCAACCCATGAGATTCACAAAATGAAAATATGTAGCTCAACTACCAAACCAGCCATCCGGTTCTACTATTCAAGGAAAGGGATTCCCCAACTATGCCAACTCGTTACAAGGGGCCTGAAAAATACATTTTTTTTTTTTTTGTGGTATGCGGGCCTCTCACCGTTGTGGCCTCTCCCGTTGCGGAGCACAGGCTCCGGACGCACAGGCTCAGCGGCCATGGCTCACGGGCCTACCCGCTGCACGGCATGTGGGATCTTCCCGGACCAGGGCACGAACCCGTGTCCCCTGCATCGGCAGGCGGACTCTCAACCACTGCGCCACCAGGGAAGCCCCAGGCCACGTTCTTTGACATTGCTTGCTCTGGGACAGGCATTGGTGCTGAGCACTTTACATGCATCATCTCACTTAACCCTGTAAGGAAATGATCATGACCCCATTTTACAGATGAAGAGGTGGCCTCAGAGAGGCTTAAGTAACTTGCCCAAGCTAGGAAGTGGGAAGGCTGAATTGTACCTACATCCGACCCCAGAGCCTTTACCTTTAAGTCTGCAAGCTGTTCCTTCCTTCATCCTTCCCACATCTATATCTCTGCTTGTTCCTAGATCTTTGAACGTCACTTAACAAACATCCCCTCCACGCCAATACAGTTCCTTCAGTCGCTTTGTCAGGGCCCTCCTGAAGGCAGGCCGTCACGGTTGCAGGCGCAGCGGGTGGCAGAAGTCAAGAGGAGAGGCTGGGAGCTATATATAGGGCTCCTCCTGGGATTGCTTGATGAGCTGTTTTGGGGATTCTGACTCATGTGTCTACCCTGTAGAAGAACCAAAGGACAGGCATTCTTGAACCACAGAGGAGACAGGGAAGGGGTAAAAGCCATCAGGACCCTACAGACACCCACCCGGAGCATCAAATCAGAGGTGAAGATAACAAGAGAGTCTGTGGGTCGCCTGGATTTCTATTCTTTGGGCTGCTCTGTATCTCAGCCTATGCAGTGGCTTGCAAATGAGCCCTGGGGATGACAAGAAACTGGAGAGCGCCTCTCTCTGTAGCCACAAGTACAGATCCCAAGATCGCCATGACCAAATGAGGACAGAAAGCCGTCACTGACGCACACAGGGGCCCCAGGGAGTCTGAGCGTGAACACATCTAATGCTATCGAACAAAACGTGAAACCGAAGAAAACACCCAGCCAAACAGAGCCCTTTGAATTGGTGGCTTCGCTCCAGAATCGTGGATGGGAAGAGCGTGAAGACAAAGCCTCGCTTTGGAAAGGCTCAGAAGAGTTTCTAGGAATGCCACGTCCCAAATCCGGTGGGGTTTATGAGGGGTTTGGAGAGCCCCGGGCGTTGAACAGCACTTCGTTGTCAGAGTAGAAAGTGGAGTTCTAGGCTCGCCTGGCCCTCGTCTTTCATCAAATTAAAGCCTAATGCAAAATTAACTCAGGGTAGAGTGTAATTCTAACTTCAAGATGACAGAAAGGATTTTTTGATAAGCTGATGAGCCTAGGGCCATGTCAAGGGCATGGGAGGTTCTTAGTTATTTGTTTTTGTAATGTCCCATCACTTTGTATACCTTTGGGGGTTTTGCTTAACGGGGAGAGTCCAGAAGAGGGGAGGACAGACTGGAAATAGACAACATTGCCAACAGTGGGCGAGCCTGAAGGTGAACGGACGCTGGGCAGTCTGGGCTCTGTTCCCACCACCCATCCCAGAAACGCCTATTCTGACTCAGCGTTGGGCGTGCTCTCGCCAAACACCAAGACCAAGAATTCTACAGTGCTTTCCAATAAATACCCAACCTAGCTTTGTTCCAAGCTAGATATGGGGCGCAAAACCACCCATCTGTTTCTCCCTAATTTGCATGAGTAAAATGCACCCTCATCACTACCACACCCAGGAAAAGTGGAATCTCAGAAAACCTAATCTTCCCTTTCACAAACTATTTAGTAACTACTTACTCCCTCCGTCTCAGGCAGAGCGGAACTCAGTTCAGCCACTGGAAATGGCTCTAAACTTGCATGCACATGAGAATCACCTGGGGAACTTTAAAACATGGGATGCCTGGGTCCCAGCCCCAGTGACTCTGGTACATTTGGTCCCTCCTAAGATTTGGAAACCTGGAACCACAGACTCTTAAAAAACCTTAAAAGTGAGTGCCCCTGGGGGCCAATTTCCTTGATTCTGGGAGGAATTTGCCTGAACCAATACCCCCTTTGGCATTCTGGAAAATGGTAAAGGACGTTAACTGCAGGAAGGTGTCCTGAGCAGGCACGTAAACTGCAATTTGGGTTAAGTCCCTGCTACATCTCTAATATACCCTGGTTTTCTGTTTGTTTGTTTGTTGAGCAGCATGGGGGCTAGGATTTTCTTCCTAAAATGATTTTTGAATGCTCGGCTCATTTTCGTGGCGAAGCATGTGAGTTACAGCTTAAGCGTTAGGCGGAGAAAGGAGGAGCAAGGGAAGACAGAAGAGGTAGGCAGCTGAGTCCGGATCCAGGTGCAGCTTGAAGCACTGACCCAGACTCTGGGAACCAGACCGATGCTAGACAACCTTGCTCTTCTCTTGTGGCCCTGTTGGTGCTTTTAGGCCACACCCCACCCCCATACCCAAGGGGGTGTCCCCTGAAGGGAGTGCACATTCCCTAGAAGGAAAATGAGGGCTGGAATGTGGGTCTTCCACTGGCGCTCCGAGTACCCGATCCCACAGCATAAGGAGACCCTGCCCTTCTTTTGGCGGCGGGGGCAGGGCGGGGTGGGTGTCAGGCTGCCCAGGAATGAGGCCTGAGGCACCTCGTAAGTAAGGGGTCCACCCTTCCACTGAGAAACAGTGTAAGTTCCTCTCTGTGTTACTTTCCTGTTCCCATCATTGACCTTGACCCATCAGAAAGGTTTCACTCAGAGTTCCGGCATCATCTCTCCTCCTGGGAGGGGCTGGGGGACGGGCCTCGGCCGGGCCTGATTCACGGGGCGCACAGCAATGAGAAGTCAGCTGGCATCTCCTGAGCTGCAGGAGGCAGCTAGTGGACACTTAAAGGAGACCTGAGTGCAGCTGACTAGTTTCAAAAACATCACAGCTTGGGTTTTATCCAGAATGTGACTTTATTTTGTATCGAAAGGCACCGAGTTCTGCTGTGCACAGTTACTTCCTCCTGCCCCCAATGTTTCTGTCTGAGACTCACTGAGACGAGGAAGGAGGCGGGACCCCAGCAATCCACCTCGGCCCAAGGCTCAAATTCACACACTCCTGCTGGGCGGCAGGGACCACATCTTTGACCCCAGCCCCTCAGCCCATCTCTCATCTGGACCTCAGTCCTCTTCCCCACTGGCCTCCAGGTCACCTGCACACCACATCACCTGCGCACCACACCCGGTACGTCTCCATTCAGTGTGTCACAGGCACCTCAAACTCAGCTCGTCAAGAGCCAGCCCCTTCGTTTCTTCTAAACCTACTCCTTCTCCTGCCTTTGATGGAGGAGTGCCACCCAGGTGGTCCTCCAAGCCCCTCAGCTGCCTCATCCAATGACCATCAAGGCCTGCTCATTAACCCCTGACCCACTTCTGCCCCCCACCCCGCAACTGACTCTCAGCCCAGTGCCCTCATCGCCTCTTCCCCAGAAGGCAGGAATAGCCCCTAACTGACTCCCCGATTCCAGATTCATCCACCTCCAGGCCACCCGCCATACCCCTAAGACGGACCTTTCTAAAAAAAAATTGTATTAGGCTTCTTCCCTGTCCAACCCCTTCCATAGCTATCCACATCCTAGAGCAAGAAAGAAGTCGAAACTCCTATTTTATTTTGGCTTCCCCCTTCCCCTTTCCCCCACTTCTCCCACCTCCCTTCTCCAGGAGAATGCTGACATCCAAGTATTCATCCATGAGTTTCTCCACACTCATAGAATCAAACACACGCTCGGAGCTAAATTACACATGCTTTTCTCCCTCCCTTGGAAACCCTCCAAGTCACCTGGTTTAGCTGCGGTTTGATCTTGGGACGGCCGTTGTTCCATGGTGTGGAGGTAATTTATTCAGCCATTCTCCCATCAATGGGCATTCTCTTTAGCCCTTCCCCCCACTTTTGGCACAAAGATTGACGCCATTATAAACATCCTTGTACATACGTCTTTACATATTAGTACTGTTATTTCCAAGAGGTGTATTCTCAGAAGCAGGAATTGATTTTGTTTTATTAGATGTTGCCAGATCACAGTGTGCATTTTTGTAGCCTTCTTCATGGAAGTCCAGCTGACTCCCAGCACAATTAGTGCCACCTTCCTAAGTGGCCTTAACCCTTGACAGTGGTCCAGTAGGTGTGCCCTCTTACTAAGGGAGGCTATCAGAGGCAGCCAGGGTGTATATGGCATGTATGACCTGGGAGTGAGACAGAGGATGCCAGAACTATATACTGAGCTGCCACGGGCTATGGAGAAAAGTAGAAGGACGAGGTCACTGGAGAAAAGCAGAAGGGAGGGCCCCCATGCCATAAAAATGGTGCCCTTGGCCAAGCCTCAGTCCTTAACATCAGGGGCATGAAAAATGAATAATGCTGAATCTTCTCAAAATTCCTCTCTTTCCAAACCAATCCATCCCATAATAACGAGGTTTCCCAGCAGCTCCCAGCATCCCATACGCATCACTCTGCTTTCCTCTCTGTAACATAAAGACACCATTTAGCCTCAGTGCAAGAAGCCCAGCACCTGCCAACCAAAGGGAAAAATGTCTCCCCAGAGGCTTCTGAAACACAGGTCAGCTCCCTTTGAGAATCTCATGAACTTCTCTTCGGCTTGCTTTCTTTTTTCCTTTTTTCAATTTCCAACTCCTTTTTGTTGTCCACCAAGGTTAGAAAAGATTTCTTACGAAAAGTCCATCTTGATCTAAAGTACGTCACATTGCACACGCTCTCTCTTGGATGGGCAGTGTCCTGAGGCTCTCTTAGCCCTGCTTTGTTTCTGGGCTGGTCTGCTTGGCTCCTGTACATAGAGAGATGCTCTCAGTGCCAGTCCCAGTACTGCTGGGCTTGAAGACCGTAGCCCGGGTGCCTCCGGGTTCCCTTACCAGCTCGGTGACTTCCTCTTTCCTCCTCTCCTCAGCAGAAGTGCCAGGGGGAACTGAGAAGCCCTAGGGATGGTGGAGCCACAAGATGGAAGGAACCTGGGTCTCTGAATGACTACACAGAGTAAAATCCCCCCCACGTACAAACGAATGTTGGACTGCCATGTGTAAACCCACTGATCTTTGGGGTTGTTTGTTACAGAAATCACCGACCCTGACTAATATACCATTCACGAGCAACTCAGGAACAAATAGGACAAGCCTACAATAGAAAAGCAATGTCCATCCATTCGTCACCTTGAATTACAAACTTCCTGACAGCCCTACAGGCAGAGCAGTGGGTGTGACTCACCCTTGTGCATGAGGATGTGCCAGCCATCCTCATACACAATCAGAGCCTCCCGTGAAAGACTGTGTACAGCCAGCCCCGCACCCTCACGGCCACCCTCGAGTTTCCCTACCCAAGCAGTGGAGAGAGCCTGTGATCACCTAAGGAAAGTGCAATATGATTCTAGGTGTCACCTTTCAAAGACTGTCAGCAAAAGTGATTTAAGCCCTGGAGAAACCTCCGTGTCCTTTTAACATCCAAAACTAATCCTCTTCACACCAGACATCAATGTTAAATAAACAGAAGTTTCCATTAACCTGCACCTCTGTACATTTATTTTTAAAAAGCGGTGTCACTCTCCCTTAAATGAACATACTAATTAGTGTATTAATAAAGAGCTGAATGGAATCAATGAGACATGTAATCACGGTCTGACCAGGAGTTGGGCCAGGTTGAAAGGGGTTGGAGGGAGGGAGAGGGAGGGAAAGGAATCTGATTAGCAGGTTTGCTGAGGAGGGGAACGTGTAAAATCAATGTCCCACATGCAACTGAGATGCAGCCCAAGTGGCCGGTGTGTGTAAAGCTAAGTGCTTGCCCGCCTCCCCGCTTTGACAAGAAAGCTCCTGGTGAGAGTTAATGGGACTAGCAGGGTGGACGTTAATTGGAGCTGGAAAAGCCATTCAGAGATCATGTCCAGATCACAGCTGGCAAAGTTACCCAGAACCTCAGGGCTGGAGATCTGACTCTTAGACCCTTATTTAAAATACTGAAAAATAACAAGCTAGGAGGGTTGATTTTGTCTCAGCAAACACTTGCTCTAAAAAAGAAGCCATGATGGGAGTTATCTTGCTCCCCTTTCAAATTCCTCGTCCATAAGGAGGAGCTAGAAGTACCTCTGCCCCTGGAGATGGGCACTGGGAGGCCAAGGGTCTGGAGGGCTCGAGACAGCCTTGGGGGTGGAATGGGGCAGACCCTGCCCCTTCGTCAGCCCTCAATTTCCTGGAGCACACCTCATAGCAGGAAGTCTCAGGAAGGTGAGAAGGGGAAATTCTTTCACAGGTATGAGCTTTCCAGCTGACGTGGTGATCTGATTACCTACAAACCCCACCCCACCTCGCTGGAGCTCCAGTTAGCACGGATACCCTAGTTGCATTCCCTCCATCTGGAGACACACGTCTTTGGGCCCCCAAACTCTGAAATAAAGAAACCCAGGTTTTCATTTCCCTGGAGGTTAATAACAGGAGTCAGACCCTTCTGTACAAAATCATTTCAGCGCCTGAAGCTCCTTCCCCAACACCGACTAAGGGATACTAGGTGAAGTGGAAATTGTGTTCAGATGAAAGAGACTCAAAAAGAAGAAATCTTGCCTTGGGTCTGGCATGGCCCACGACAAGCCCCTCTAGAGGTGGTGCCAGGAGTCGGGGGTCGGCTTGTTAGCCCTGGATGGAGTGCGTGGCCCAGGATTCCGGGGTGCCACAGGGCCCCCCCATGCCGTGAAGATGAGGAGCCTCCTGATTCTGGCTCCTGAAGAAGCCAATCCCTCTGAGCTACCTCACAGGCAGAAACCCTGCGGCTCTGAATACCTATCTCTAGCACCCACATCCACACCGGATGATCTAGAAGCAGAGTCTACATCCTGAGGTCTGTTTCTGCCAGCCCCAGGTGTGGCCCGTGACCTGCTCACCCTGAGGTCAGCATTTCCTGGAGTGACAGAGAGGAGACAGATAAAAAGGAAGTGTGGGGACATGGGGGGAGGCAGCTCGCAGCCGTTCTTAAGCTATTTTCCACATGACTACTCATGGTATTTCGTCCCAGGACGCTCATAACACTGCTGGAAGGATCTCCTCCCCAGACCCATCAGAAAAGCCAAAGGGTGACAGCCATCAGCTCAGGGGCAGCACTTCCCGACGGGGCCATGAAAATGCAGAAGGAGGGGCCAGAGACAACTGTCCCCAGGCCCGATCTCAAACACAGACACCTAAAGCTGGTGGTCAGGGGCCTCTCTGCCTGGTATGAGAGGTCCTAGAAACGTTCCCCTGTGCCAACCAGCATCTTACCCCCTCCACTGAAATGCCTGAAATGCCCCCATTGGAACTTTGTTTCTTTGGGTCAAGCACTACATTCTCTCTTCCAACAATCCACTCCTTACCGTGGCTCCTCCGTCACCTCCCTTTCCCTGTGGCCAAGGGGACTCAGGACTAGTCAGAAGAGGGGAGTGGAGAGGGTTCAAACAGCAGGGTCCCACTGGTCTATAAGGCTACTTGGTGAGAATGAGGGAAAGCATCCTCTCTGGACAGCCCCAGCTTGGTGGGCAGACGGCATCTTGGTGGAAGAAAAAGACAAGTCTTTCCTGAGCAAGGAGATGCAACAAAGCTTGGCCAGTGGGACATAGGCAAAATGGCAGCTCTCACTCACCCCTGAGTCATGGATACACTAGAGCCCCAGAGGCCCTGTCTAAAGAAAGAAAAGGAGAGGCAGAAAGGAAGCAACTTCACTCAGACTGGAGTTCTTAGGGAAAAATGCAATTACTCCCCAGTTTTGTCCAAGGATACCCTTTGGAGATATAGGGATAGACAGACATATGTATATGTGTGTGTGTGTGTGTGTGTGTGTGTGTGTGTGTGTGTGTGTGTTCTGTGTGTGTACATACAGATATATCCATATCCCATACCTATATCTGTATCTGTATCTATATCTATATCAACATACTGACTATTTTCAAACCAAAAATACCAGGACACAAGCTCTGGCAATGGTATAGAATATCTGAAGTGAAGTCTGTTTCTAGTAAATCTGGGGCCCGTGGTCACTACTGATAGGCTAAAGAGTGGAGGATGGCTGTGACAAAGTTCCTGGGGTGACACTGTGCCAGTGAGTGCCTCCTTTCCTTCAGGGACACAGGAGAAGTGACAGGACTTTCCGTGGTGTGTTTGCAGTAGAAGGACTGTCTCATTCAGAGCTGGCCTCTGTTCACAGAGGCCCCACATCTTTAAAATCCACCAACACACTGAAAGTTCCCAGACTCCCCAAGCGTTTGTTCCCTCTCCACAGTGGCTAATCACCTTTCTCCACAGTCAACCAGTGGTTCCTTCCTCCCTCAGCTAGAGTGTTGCTGGGAATAATGCAATGTTTCAAGCTTAATAGTTCGTCAACACACAGAGGTTTTACTGCTTTCAGAGCTGAGGGGCCGGGAGGAATTGGGTGTGCTCTGGCAACCAGGGTGTCACAGGGCAATGGATTCTGACTGGATCATTGGACACATGCAGTGAAAACCATGCAGGAAAATCCCAGAGGCCCTTACTGACTAGTTTAAGGCTATCTTACCAGGAAATCAGGGCCTGGAACTGAAGACATCTGAGATGGGCTGTTTCCGTTAAGTATCTCCCATTGGACGCAGGTGAATATATCCAGGTATGTCAATGCCATGTACACTGGACCCACCTCTCTGGTCTCCAATGGACCATGTCAGCTTTATGACTTTGTAGCAGGCAGACATTAGCAGATGCCCCATCCTGCAGTGCATGACGTAATTATCAGGTAGGCTCCAGGCAATAATTACCCATTAACGGTTAGTCATTGCCTTGAGTTAAAGCCAAGAGTCTCCTACTTGCTCTCCCTTAAACCAAATCTGGGGGCCTGGGTGGTAAACCTGAAAAAACAGCAACCATCGCCACCGCCTGGCAAGAAAAGCACATTATCTAAGATACCACTGAAGGTAAAACATCCATAAAAACAACGTACGTTTACAGGTGTGCATTGGCAAAACGGATGGCTGAACTGAGCCCAGATTGAATATATAAACATGGGTGTTAAATTTAAACTCCAGGCAAATGCTGGATCTTCCAAAAATGAAGGAATCCCTACATATGCTTTTAAATCTTTTTTTAAGAGGCCATACTTAGAAGGAGAGCCAGGATCCATGGGACCAGCCACCTGCCCCTCTGTTCTTCCCATGTGCATGCGGAACCTCAAGGCGGTAGGCACACTGGAGCCCAGTGTTAGAAACACACGTGACTATCTATAAACCAAGAAAATTGAAGTGCTTTAACCCAGCAGAGTAGCAAGAAGCATAACTAACAAGTTTTAGGTATCTGAAGAGGAGGCAATAATTTTCAGCAACATTGTGAGCATTTAATATGTGCTGAGCAGTGTGTATTATGTCACTTGATTGTCCCAGTAATCCTGTCATGTATTACTTTACCTTTTTAATGATAAGAAACCTGAACATCAGAAAGGATAGGTAACATGCCCAACGTCACATAGCCAAGGAGCCAGGCTTTGATGATGTCTGTAACTTACTTTAAGTAAAACAGTAAACAGTGTGGTGTAATGTATGTAAGTTAGTTTTAATCTACACCCAAGGATGGTTAGTCAACATCTGAAGTACTGACATGGAAAATGCATACACTCTCCAGGGCTGCTGACTTGGCTTTTGAAAGACTCACATCAGAGTCTACCCTGAGTCTTTCAACTACACTATCTTGATTGGGTTTGTTAAAAAGCATAAGAGATGTTAGAAACAATTTTGCAGTGGGAAATTAAGCAGTGTCAAAGACAGACGACTGGAGAGAGATACTGTCCAGGCACCTCTGCCCTGTGGTACAAGAATCTGGCAAGCCCAGAGCATTTGCGTCTTGGCTTAGGGCTCCCATTATGTTTCATCTTTCAAAAGATTCTGTCCTCTGATCCCATTAGAAGGTGAGCTGAAACCTATAACCAAAATATCGTTGCATCTGCCTCAAGTAAACCTTCCTTTAAATAAACCTCTCAGAGTCATGTTAGGGACTAAATGTTTGTGTCCTCCCAAAACTCCTATGTTGAGATCCTAATCCCCAATGTGATGGTATTAGGAGGTGGGGCCTTTACAAGGTAATTAGGTCATGAGGGTGGAGCCCTCCTGAGTAGGATTAGAAGAAAACAAGTGCCCCCCCCACCTCTCTCTCTCTCTCTCTCTCTCTCTCTCTCTCTCTCTCTCTCAGACAGTCATCTGTACACCAGAAATAAAATCTTCACCGAGAACTGAACCATACTGGCACCCTAATCTTGGACTTCCAGTCTCCAGAACTGTGAGAAATGTCTGCTGCTTCAGCTACCCTGTCTATGGTATGGTGTTATAGCAGCCTAAACTGAACAAGACAGTCACTTAGTCAGCGCTTCCCAAACTTTCACACTTCCTGACACACACACAGAAAATGATAATATTTGTACTACAGCCTGGAGCTAGAGAGGGCTGGCCTGGGTGCTCTGCCCGCTGCACACTCCATGCACCCGCCAGCAGGGCTGAAGGAACTCGCCATCCCTGGCATACTAGCTGGGAAGAATGCAGGGTCTTCCCTGAGCTTCAAGAACAGGTGACTGCTTTTGTGTCTCCTCACTAACAAAAATGGGCACGTGTGGTGGAATCCAGTCTGATACCTGCTTTGTTGGGAGGTTGTAGGGGGAGGAGGCCTACAGCTCTCATCTATTTGTAATCACTGGAAACTGAACCCCCAAATAATCTGTTCATTGGGAATGGCCAAGTTGGCGTAAGTCGGGTTGCAACGCCAGGTCTGTCTGCTTCCAAAGTCTTTGCTGGGTCCTCGTGGCTCCATTGTTTCTCGGGCCCAAAGAAGCTTAATCAATGGTTATTTGTCAAACCTACAAGGGGAGCTCTCCAGGGAACGCCATGCCAAAGGGTTCTGTCCTTGGTGCTCTGCAGTTTCACATTTTTTATCAGTAATTTGAAGGAAGACACTTATCAGATTTGCAGATGACAAACTCTAGGACTTGTGAAGGTCAAATGAGATACTACGGGAGAAGTCATGTGGTCCCTATTGGTGATAATGACACACAATTCAAAACTATCTTATCAGTCTGGAACAGGGTCCAAACTGGACTCCGAAATGAAATGGAATGTGATAACCATAACCATTTCAAAAAAATATGCCTGGATGAAGTACCAGATGGCAGAAGTTGACATAAAATAACAAGTGTGGGAGGCGTATACAGATCCACTGGTTATGGACCAGCAGTGGAATGGAGCTGCCCTTAGATTGTAAGGGAGCCTTTGGCAAAAAACCCTGCCACAGGGGAGTCCTGACACTGGGATCTGGCGCCCCGCCTCCCAGACGCCCACCTTCTCCACACATCAGTCTCAAAGTCAGATGTGGAGTCAGACCTAACCACGCATGGCGGCAATGAGCTCTCAATCTGCGTGGCAAGGTCATTAGAAGAGAAAGAACCCATTGTGTGCCACCAAAACGGGGTTGCTTGCATCCCCCGCAAAGACGTCCAACTTGCCAGCACAGCCTAGATGTGTGGCTCAGAGAAAAGAGTGGAAGGAGAGTTGATAAGAGCCTGGAATTTAAGATCTTCTTCACACAAGATGGAAGGAATAGGGGGAAAGGGGGAACATAAAAGCAGGCAACTAACTACCAAGGGGCAATCATTTGTCCCCTGAATAAAAATCTCTTTATTTCCTTGAATTTCACTTTGATGTCATCTTTTTTCTTTTTTCACTTTTGTGAAACCTCAGAACCTTCTGGCCTAAGACCACAGGAAGGCAGCCAAGTTTAATGGGGTCTTCATTTCAGAAAGGAAGTAACAGCAGTTCCTATGTCCTCCCAGGCAATACAGTAAGTTTGTGATCAAGACTCCAACTCAGTAGATGCTTTATTCACAACCACTGAGCAATGACGATTAAATAGAAGACTACACACCAGCACACAGCCACCACTGCGTGCTGACTTTCCCGTGACGCTACTTCCCACTTCCTGTGGACTCGCAGTGGTTTCATTACGTGTGATGCCCTCTACCGTCCGACCATTCTAGCACCCCTCTTTTTAAGCTCAGGAAATCAAGAAAAAAACTAAGCCACCCTATTATTGGAGGCAAACAGAACTGCAAATAGGTATGAGACAGTTGCCTGCTTTCAAGAAGCTTGCAATTAAGGGGAAATATGAAAGGTAAATGCTAAAAATACAAGTCAATAAATCGTATATTACAAATACATTCTTGGCAGCTGGAATCTGCAGAGTTTCTAGCTGTACGGCTGCTATCTTGACACAAAAGTTCCTGGGGCTGGCTCACGTCTGGAACGCGGACAAGGCTACGTGCAAAATTTGTTAGCTGGGAAAAACTCTTCCAGGCCTAAAGATTTTTTAAAATTTGCAAATATAAATGCCATTCTTTCAAAACAATATGTGCTGGGGAAACGTTGCCTGATGTTTTTAGGAGTTACTTTTCTCTCTCTGGTCACGTGATATTCCTCAAGCTTTACCCTCGAGCTCTCTGGAACACTCCGAACATGGGCATCTTCAAATTAAAGTAAGAGAACTTCTATTGCATCCCCAATCCTAGATGCCAAGAATATACCGTTTCGCCTAATAAGGGCAGCCACACGTATAATTACAGGTTTTAAAAAATACTTAATTCATTTGTTTTGAAGTATTTGCCGCGAAGCATTGGGTCTTGCTAGTATCAAGTCCTAAAAGAAGGATGAGGAGGTTAGAATGAACAGCAGCGACCTCCTCGTGAAATCGGGCCTGGGTTTAGCAAAGTTTGCCCTCCCCCACTGCCCCCGGCACCCAGCCCAGGGCCCAGCCACAGCCCAGACCCACTGTCCAATTCGACACTGCACACACAGTCGGCAGCTTGAGTATGTGCACCTTTCTTGGATCTTCTCATCCGACCACAGAACCAGAAGCCACTTTGACATCTGATAAGCACAGGTCAGTGGGAAGTCTCTACAGTGACACTTAGGGGGCAGCGAGGTAGAAAGGCAGGAACAGTGGGGATTCCCTGCCTCTATCCCAGACTCAGAGGCAGCCTTGGAGAGGAATGGGCTCAGCAATCCGCCCCCCACCCCATCTCCCAGCATGCAGAGTCAGGCGTAGAGGATGCCACCAGCACAGCCCCGGGCGACGTCAACTGGTCTATTTTGGTCCTAACCACACATCACTGTGGTTAAATTACTTCCCTTCTTAGGACCCCGGGCCCTGCCCGCTGCCCCCTACTAGGGAAACAAGTTGCCACCAGATAAACTGGGAGAACTGCTGAGCTCCCTGAGACCAGCAGCGCAGCTACATAAATACATTCTGTACTGAGCACAGCTGATAACACGTACAAGGGCTGGGCACAGAGGCGTGGCGCGGGAAGAACAGAGACCCTGTCGTCTCTGTACGGCTCTGAGAAGGTTAGAGCTCAAAAATACCTACACTGGGGGATTCCCTGGTGGCGCAGTGGCTGAGAATCTGCCTGCCAATGCGGGGGACATGGGTTCGTGCCCTGGTCCGGGAGGATCCCACATGCCGTGGAGCAGCTGGGCCCGTGAGCCACAACTGCTGAGCCTGCGTGTCCGGAGCCTGTGCCCCGCAACGGGAGAGGCCACGACAGTGAGAGGCCTGCGCAAAATAAATAAATAAATAAATAAATAAAGAATACCTACCCTGCCCACTGTTCCCCCTCCACAAGAGAGACCACAGTACAAGACATTTTGATTAGCTGCTCTGAGACACCCAGGAGCAACCCACAGAAGAGAGTAGCCCCATTGTTTCCCTTGAAATTGAACTGCAATTTTGCAGCTGAAGAGACCGTTTGGGGCTGAACTACCAGAATCCCTCATTCGAGAGGGCCGGTGTGAGCTGCGTCCATGCCAGCTGGATACCTCGACCCGTCGGCAGACCCCCAGCCCCATGTGAGCCTGGTGACCTTCCACAGCAGCACAGCGGGGCTGGGGGTGGACTTGAAGGAGTTAGATATTTTTCTCTCCAAACTCTGCTCAAGACAAATGGCCTATTTTCTAAAGTTCCCACAGTATAAGCACAAGAGCCTAAAAGTTTTGCCACCACCCACTTCTACATCTCCTGGGCTTAACGGGGACCACCACATGACAAAGCGTCCCTGCAGAACGCAAAGCACTGGACACTGAGATGCTAACTCATTTTGTCCCCACATATTGCAAAGAGGGGGGAAGGAACCCTGCTTGAGTAGCTACTAGGTACTAGGCTGCTCTTATTTTAATTCAAATACTTTCACCATAAATGTGTGAAGCAAAGGGTGACTACAGCGAATGGAACCTGCGGCCCCCTGGAGACGGACCGTCCCACCATGTCCCATCGTGGGAATCATACAGATTTTTCTTGAAGGCTCTCTGGACCAAGCAAAACCTCACAAGTGGCCAGATCCTACCTGCAGGCCTGGATTGCACAGACTGGCCCCTACTCCAGGACACAAAATTAGACAAACGAGATGTTATATTTCTAAAGGGTGAGATCAAAATTTTAATCCCCATCTCTCAGCTCAGGGTGGAGCTCGTTTCACCAAACCACACTGTTTTGAGTGTGTCCACATTGAAAATGGGGTGAACACACCAAGAAAGGGAACAAGCTAATGCCCAGAACAAAGACCTGGTCATTCTCCTTTGCTGAATTCTAATTCTGCCTTTATTCCGATCTTACTCTGTCATCGTCTGTGAATGACTCAACCTTCCGGAACCATGCTTTTTCCATTGGAAAATAACAGAGATCTCCTAAGGCAAGGTGAATGTCTGGATGTTTTCAGAATAATCTCAAGCAAAATGTTCAAGATAGTATGTTTAATTCAAAACATGAAGCACTTGAAAAATGTAAAATCTATATGTGGGTTTTCTTGCCTCTTTACCAAGCTTCTGCCAGATCCCAAAAGGAGCTCCTCTGTCTACCAATGGGATCAGAAGTAAACAGCGGAGTAAAAGCACAGAGATGCTGCTGCCAACAACACAAGCACCCCATATGCGTTGGCCTCACCTCTACCCACAAATCATCCCACGTGCACCTCAATTCACCACGTCCAGAAAGACCACATCCCCCGCCCCTCAACCCAGTCTCAGTCTAGAAATCTATAGCTCAGTGAAGGGTGTCGCCTTCCACCAGCTGCCCAAGCTGGACACCTGCAAGACATCCCCAAGTCCCCCGCCCCTCCCTCTTACCACCTTCCCCACCATATCCACCATCTGTCAGCTCTAACTCCCAGGGACCTGTCAAATCTGTCCCTTTCTCTCCTTTGCTACCACTTCGGGCAGCCCTCGTCCACGTCTCCTGGATTACCATAATAGCCTCACTTCTGATTCTTCCTCCACGATGCAAAGCTGGTCTCATTGATTCCTCATTTGGAGACCCCCAGGCCTCCCCACTGCCTGCCGAATGAAACCCTTATCTGGATGCTTCTCCTGGTCCTGGTCCTGGCCCAGCCTCCAGGGGTGTTTGCGTCTGGTCCCACTTCCCACCTCTGCTGTGGGCGCTCACCTCTCCATGCCTTGCCTATGCCGCTTCCTCCCCCAGGCACCTCTTCCCCATGTGTTCACAAGGCCAGTCCCACCCACCCTTCAAAACACCCTTCAAACCTCCAAGTGATGGCCCCTCCTCCTCCAGAAGACCTTCGCCACATCCTGCCTTTCGTATCTGGACAGGCGCCCCTTCTTACACCTTCTCAGGAGGCCCTCTGCCTGCACAGAGCCCACGTCTTACCACCCCGTGTTTAATTATCTATAAACGTGTGCGCTGTGGCCACACCAAGCTGTGGGCTCTCCCATGGCAGGAACTGGGGCTTTCATCCCTGTACAGCCAAACTCTTGCATCGTGCCTAGCACATAGTAGGCCCTCAATAACTACTGACTAATTGATGGATCGATCAATTCATTGGTTAAATATTCCTTAGCTCACATCTACCTAACTAAAATATGTAAATATATATGTATGGAGCAAAGTGAATGGTAGATACGGAAGGAAATCAAGACCTTTTTCCTTTCCCCGCAGGCCCCCATTGACCTACTACTGCCAGGATCGGGACTCCCCCTCCTGCCCCGGCCTCTGGACTCCTGCACTCACCATTTCCTCCAACGGTTTCCTGCTATCCCATGCGCATTCTCCCTTCTGACCCTCCGCAAGCTGCTTTTATCACTTACAGCTCTTCAGCAGATCAGCAAACACAGGAGCTGGTAAAGGTGCAATGGTGAGAGGCCTAAGCTGAAACATTATTCTCTCTTACTTGATTTTCTCTAACCTTGCGTGTAAATAGAACCTTCCTTCTGACGCTCACCTGGTCCTTTAATATGCATAGCAACGTTCATCCTCACCTCCTGAGCTTCAGGTCAGGAACAGCAAGGGCTTATTCTGACTTGAAAGAAAGAGAAATTGAGGCCTAGCCCAGAGAAGGAACTTGGCTGAAAGAGATTCGGCAAACCTAGGATTAGAAGCTGGGTCTCCCGATTCCCTGGCCAGCACATAATACTTCTTCAATTGCTCCGAAAATGAAAACCTCAGGATTATTTTGCAGGAGAGAAAAAAATAAGCCTCAAGAAGCTGTTGCCACATTTCTGACAAGCTCCACTCAGAGGGCACCATAACTTACATAAATGATTTCCTATTACCCCGCAATTGTCACTGCAACATGACAGCACTGCAGCCTTCTTGAAGTGTTCTCTTTGTTGTTTTTCTGTACAGATCCCCCGGAAAGAAGAATCAAATATGGTCCGATAAGGAAAACAAACCACACGGCACCCGCAGACCCAGATTCCCCTTCTGCGTAACTCCTCCTGAGAAGGACCAAAGAGAAGGCTCTGAATGGTCCCCCCTGGGCCTGAGCCCTCTCCCACCTGCCCCATTCCCAGAGTTCTGCTGTGTCCCCGCAAATAGGATTCTTTTTTTTTTTTTTTTTTAATGAAAGCCAACAGTTTATGAAGAAGAAATGAAGTGGCAATTTCCCAGCATGCCTGGGAACCAATACAAGCTGTTGTCAGGGTCTTCCTTTCAAAGGGTGACTGCTACACTCCTCCAGAGTCAAGAGTGACAGAGGTCCAGTGCTTGACTTACAACTGCTTCATCATAGCAAGATATTTTAAATTTAAAACTCACTGTGGTTGGGTTCAAACTCAGCTGGGTCTTGATTTACTGCTAATTCATGTCTCCGATTCCTATAATTCTAAACTCAGTCGCCAAACAGTTTAATGCTGCTAGAATCACCAGTGCTATGCTTTATGAATGGGCGTCAGGGGAATTTTGTTAGTAAGTGTGTAAGAAAAGGAGGAAAAGGAACACAGGGCTTGGGCAAAGCATGGTGAGGCTCTATAATTGGGCACGTGGGTCCCCAGGTGATCCAAATCCAAGTACTATGGGGGTGATACCCCACCCCAGCTCACACACACACAACACACACACACACACACACACACACACACACACGTACATGCCCACACACATCATTACCTAGGTAAGAGGAACACCCGGCAGTGAAAAGCTTCCCATGGGAAATGCCTAGCTTTGCTCTCTGGATCACTACCCAATGGTAGAAACCATGAATTTACAGTCTAATTAGAAACGTTTGACCTCTCTAGGGTAGCAAAGTTTCTTCCCTGCGAGAAAATTTGTTTAAACCATCCAAAATTTGGGGAGCTGTATCTTAATAACTCACGCCTTTTTTGGTTAATTCAGAACATTTATCTTTGCCAGTTACGCTGAAGTCTCTTATTCAATAAGTGTAGCTGAAAAAAATATATTGAGAAGGTGAATGTCATTACTCACGTATCTTGCAAACATCCATCTTGATCTATTACGTGCAACCGAAAAGTGCTATACTTGGAAACGTTCCCACAAACCTGTCAGAACTGCAATCACACTCCTTAAAATGGTCCCTTTAGAAAATACACATCTGAAGGCACCAGGGTCGCCAACATCTCATAGCAATTCACAGCCATTTCTGAGATTCCCAAAAGCAAATGACAAGGACAAGAGGAAGCTGAGCTCCTCTGGAAGCTGCACCTCACAGGTCCCTATTTTAAGAGCACAGTACATTTGTTCTCCTGTTTTTTTCTCCTCCAAACTACATTCAAACCTGAAAGCTTCCAGATGAAGGCCAGCATCTCCTAAAACGCTTTCTGGGGAACACTTGTTCCAAGAAATGTCAACAGGTTTAAATACACCCACGCAAAGGGATCCCTCCACTGAAAAAAATGGTTTACTAAAAATAATTAACCAGGATTCTCTGTAGCCAAACATCTTTGCCTTTAATGTGCATCTTGAGTCTCCAAAGGAGGACACAGCATAAAGTGTTTGCAAGACTTACTTAGCCACAAATGCCTTTTCTGTGGGGTGGTGGGGGGCTCATCTTTGGGATGCTCTGGGAAATGCAGTTTGGTCATCCCTCCCAATCTATCTGCATCTAAACCCATAGGGAGTTTAACATGAAGAGCAAGAATTCATTTCCGTGTGCATCAGCATGAAGAGACCACGGCCCCTACCTGCCCCCAAACCACCATCACCCAGGATACTCTAGGGCGATTGATGGGTTCAGCCTGCGCTTGTCTTGGTTCATCTTAATCCTCTGAAACAGCCACAGCCTTGATGTGGTCCCAAGCCAGCCCCTGCCAGAGAGCTGGTTCACTCCTAGTTTTCGCCTTTACAGACTGTTCATCTCCTCTCCTTCTCCTCCACTCATTCATTCTTTTTACTCAGCAAATATTTACTGAGTGCTTCCAGTAAGACAGGCCCTACGCTGGGTACCCAGGATACAAGAGAAGGGAGAAACGGTCCCTGTCGTCTAAAGACATAAATAAATAAGTAATTTCAATGCTATTGGCATCATGGCCAGCAGCAGCTTCTTTAGCACCATTAAAAAGTATGAATTAAGTTCCTGATTACACAACAGACTGCTTCAAGCAGGGGCTGGTCCCTGACCCTCTGGGAGCAGGAAACCTTAGGCAGCCCTGCTAACGCAGACACGTCTCAAAGTCGGCGAGCTGCGGGCAACAATCACCAGTTAAGGGCAAGTGCATTTAGGGGAAGAAGACAGGGGTCAGTATCTAATGACAAAGAGAGCAGGGAAAGGGGTCACAAGCAGAGTGGGACCATCAGTCCTTTGCCCCACCTGACCCTAGAGGAGCTTCAAAGTACAAGAGTTGTTTTTAAAAAAAAAAAAAAAAGGAGGGGCGCTGACTCCAGGCAATGACCTATGGGAAATATTTTATGCAGAAATGTCCCCTGTTGCCTTGTATTTCAACGCTTACAATATTTTTTAAAACTGGAAGGGGGCAAAGGTCATTTGCATCTGTCCCCAGCTTCCCAGCAGCTGTGCCCCTCTGCCATCACGAACAGTAGTGTCTGAGATGTTCACATACCACCACGTGGAAGGCATGCCTTTGGTCAATGAGCCCTACGAGATAGGAAACCTGGCTGGAACGCATTCTTCACGTGGTTCCTCTGGGGTTTAAATTGGGCAAGCCATAGTGTAGTTGGCTACTTTGGCCAGAGTCATGAATGCTGCGGGCTGAATGAGGCCTTACTGGAGCAGCCTGCTGTGGTTCGCTGACTCTGTTCTGAAGAACCGTATCTCCCTTATATGGAACCCATTATCACAGACCCTCAATTTACGTACCTGCCCAGATCGTCAACCCCACCAAACATCCCACCCCACCCCCAATTCTGGGCTTCAACCCCCTGCCCTGCTCCCAGCTGGAGCGGCCCCTGTGACACCGCACCCCATTCATTCCTCTGCTCCTAAAGCTCCTGCTCCCTTTCTTCCTTCAGGGGCAAAGGTCAGGGTCCTGCAGGGGCAACACCTTCAGGCCCACTCGGGGGGAGCCCCACAGAAGCTCCAGCCCCTGGGCCTGACCCCATAGGCTCTAGTTTGACCTGGCATCATGACCCCAAGGGGCGGGAGAGTTTCTGCTTCGTGGGGTAAAAGGTGCCCAGGGAGCTGCAGCAGGAAGAACCCAGCAGGAGGGTGGATGCCGGCCGTACCCGTCCTCCAGACTTTTCTGAGACCGTGTTCCCATCAGGCTTCTCCCGGTACGTCCTGAGAACCTGAGCCACCAGCTGTGTTTCTTCGGGAAGCTGTGGCTAGCTTGGTAATACATCATTCTTTGTGCATTCCTTCCCTCCCTCTCCTTCCTTCAGTCTTGCTGCCCTGGGATTCCACCCCTCAACAAAGTGCTACCACAACAGCTTTTGCCTTGGGCTCTGCTTTCTAGGGAACCCAGGCCAAGACTGGGGGTGAGGGGACAGGCAAGGGTGTCAGGCCCTGGGCTCCTCCATCACTTTCACCAGAACAGTCCATCTTGCCTCTGTTCTGTGCATTAGAATTCCACATAAAATTGAATTTGAATAGAGAATTCCACTGCATAAATGTTTTTTAAATCACTCATCTTGACCAATCCCCTCATTTTATAAATGGTAATACTGAAACATAAGGTGATTTTTTTCCCAAGACCCCTTTGCTGGTAAGTGACAGAGCTGGAATCATCTACATCTGTCTCCAAAAGCTAGCTTTTCCCACAACACCAGTGCTGTTTAACCAGGGGGACATACCAGCATCATGTAGGAACCTGAGAAAATATACACCTCCTGGATCTCATTCCTGTCTGAGAACCTCTCGGCTGCCTTGGAAGGACAAGGGGCAAACACTGAATCTGGAGTTGAACTGTCTACCCACCTGGCAAAATTCTGCTTGGAACGCTAGTATCTATATAATCACCAGAACCTAGTACTTAGTGTGAAAATTCAACTGAAACTTTTATTATAGACTCCACTCCTTTACTCAGTCGGGAGCAGGCAAATGAAAGTGCTTGTTTTAGTCCAGCATTTCTTGGGGGGTTCCCAGGGCCACTGTACAGTATATCTACTTCTTGTAGTTTTACCAATCCACATTCTAGTGCTTAAAGGCTCTGAGAAGTCCTGCAAAAAAGAACCTCTTTCTCTCTGGTTTACACTCAGGATTTCTCAAACTTCTTTTTTTTTTTTTTTTTTTTTTACGGTACGAGGGCCTCTCACTGTTGTGGCCTCTCCCATTGCGAAGCACAGGCTCCGGACGCGCAGGCTCAGCGGCCATGGCTCACGGGCCCAGCCGCTCCGCAGCATGTGGGATCTTCCCGGACCGGAGCACGAACCCGCGCCCCCCGTATCGGCAGGCAGACTCTCAACCACTGCGCCACGAGGGAAGCCCTCTCAAACTTCTCTGACCGTGAAAACTGTGTATGTGTACCACCTATTCACAGAATATGCTCTGTGAAATTCTGCTCTACTTTAGGTATCACCTTCGGGCAGCAGGACTGAGATGGAGAAGAAGAAAATCCACGCTAAAATTCTCTGCAAAGTTAGCTGACGTTCCACGCAGGCTGGTTCAATCACACATCCCAGGGGCTGCCGCCCTGCCAGGCCCTCCTCTCGTTGTCTATTCCCTCCACGAGAGGAGAAGCGATCCTCCAGCTCTCCTCAGCTTCCTGTCCCTCCTCTTGACCTCTGGGCCAAAGCCAAAGAATGGTTTGTTCACGCCCTGGTTCCCGACCCCACTCTACCCGGAAGGAAATCCATGAGTTGGGCTCGTAGCAGACAAGTTCAATGAGGATGTGAAGTGGGAACCCGATCTTGAGTGAAGACCAGGAAAGCCTTTGACCAGCTCCGGTTTTCCTTTCCTCTGGTTCCACTGACCTCTTCCTCCACAGCTCCTCTCCTCACGATTCCTAATGAAAATCCTTGTCCCTGGAAGACCTTGGGAATTGATTCAGCTAGTCTGAGTTCAGCACATCGACTGCAGAGACGATATCCTCTTAGCTAGTGATCTGTTTTGTGTTGGATTGACAAAACATTCCAAAATCCAATTTGCTGTTGCGAATCCTGGTTCACGGAGAAGGCGCCGTGGAGAGGGCGGGGGGTAGCCAAGCTTAGCTGGCAAAGACAGGGTGCCTGAGGTCTCGCACACACCTGTTGGCATGAGTCTGAGCAGGCCAACGGTGGCAGCCATTCCTGCTGCTGCCCGGAGGGGTGGTGAGGAAATCCGAGTGCACCCTTTCAGCCACCTCAAGTTTGACAGAAGCTTCATTCACTTCAGCGTAGAGGAGAAGCCAAATAAATAACGTGCAGAATAAAAGTTTGTGGTCCAGAGGGAAAAACCGGCAGAATCACCTGCGGATGCTCCCTGACGTGTTCAGGCCAGAGAGGTCAGGTCAGGCAGCTCAGTAGGCCCAACTTTCAGGTGGGACAGCACCCATCCAGGCACACGGGCTGCAGCAGGGCCTCACTGCCCACACCTCTCAGCATCGGGATGTCATTCCTAACCAAGCGCTACGCTTACAATAAGTGTGCACTAAGACCTTCCTCACCCGCAGCCCGTTTCCGCCCACTTCCAGTGAATCTCTGCTCCAACACCGTATGGTCCAGGCACACAGCACAGCATGACATCCACAGACAAAGATTCCTTCCCTGCCTCTGTCTTCCAAAATCTGGAACCCTAGGGCTAATCAATGAATGAGCCAGCAAGTACTGAGCACCTACTATGAGCATCTTTCCCCAAGAACGAAGAGACTACGTACCGCGTAGCAGCCTGGGGCATTCATTCCATCTTAGTTCCCAGACCATCAAGATGAGAATAAACAATCCCCACCTTACAGGGTGATTTGAAGGATTAAGTGAGAGAGTGCCGTTTCTACAACGCCAGCAAATTTGAAGTAGCCACTGGGAGAACTAGACTCCTACCAGCACAAGACTCAGAGCCTCACAGGATGAAAGGCAGAGAGCGGGACCGCACTCATTCACTCCTCCTTCGTTTTTTCCCAGGATGAAATAGGAGCTGCCAAATGAGGCAAGAGTCACCCTCAGAAACTGAGCACTCTGCCAGAATGATCCTCGCAATTTCACAACCAACGACAGTCAAGGATAAGGCTCGGCCCCATTTGATGAAGGGGGAAGTCGAGGTTCAAAACATGAATAGATTTGCCTGGCGTCACAGAGGCGGTCCAAGGGAGAAACCAGATCTTCTAAACTTCACCCCAGCCCACTCTCCCACAAACCTCTCCAGGGTTTGCTAAGGATGCAAACTGCATAGTAACAAGGAGGGAGGTCCGTCTGCCTAGGCTGAGACCTGGCTCCACCCGCTACCAGCTGTGTGACCTTGGACAATATCCTCACCTACCCCCCACCTCCCCCCATCTCAGTTTCCTCGCCAGGAAATGGGGATAGTAACAGTGAGTGCCTCTCTGGGCTGTTACAAGGAAGACGTGGGGCCAACCTGTGCAAACCCTTAAATGATGCCTCCCCCAAGTAAGTGCTCAATAAATGCTAGCCAGCGTCGTCATCATTAATTATTATTATTTTCCACAAGGACAAATACCAACGTCCTCACCACCTCTTCCTTGGGGAGGCTGATGCCACCTGACCATAAGCACGGGGATCCTGGGGCTCACGCAGACTCACCCCGGGACTCGGGAAGCTTTTCTTCCAAGCTGCTTCATACCAAGCAGGGAAGCAGCCTCCTCCTTCTGGAACAGGGCCTCTGTTCTGGGAATTAGGACCCCCTGCCTTTCTCCGCTTTCAAGATCCATCTCTTGCCACTTCGCAGCAGAGCCCCCTTCCGTCTCCCTGCTGACTCCACGTTCCTGCCACAACTAAAAGGCTCCAGTCTGGACAGCAAGGAGGGAAGAAGGAAGAGGGGGTCAAGTCCGGACCAAGGGAGGGGATCAGGTGGCGGTGCACGGTAGGGAGCAGTGGGACTCACAGCTACTAAAGAGGAAGCTAGTGTCCGCAGGGCTGCACGTGGACCCAGCCTTGATCAACAGAACCTATCGGGCAATTTACCCTAATCACGTGCATCTCCCCAACAGTCGTTTGATTTATTAGTGCGCCATCTTTTTAAAATGCCGCTCTTAAATATAAATAACACTTAATCATCCAGCTGTCGTTAAATTCATGTTATATTGACTTCTTGTAGTGCCACAAATTTGAGGGCGAATGGGCTGGTGGATGTATGCACAAAGCCACGAGGGTGGATTAGCAAGGGGGTGGGGGAGGGATGGGAGGAAAGGGAGGTGGGAAGGAGGAGGGGATGTCAAGGGAGAGAAATGAGCCCTGCTCAACTGCTGGAGGGTCTGAGCCAGTTTCACATTGGGCAGCGCTGGACACAAATAAGAAGAGGAGAAGAGAGCCCAGAAGGACCGGCGCATCTGTTGCACAGACTCATCACAGCCTAGATCGCGGGTCTGTTTTCTGTTGTCACAGCCCATTGCTGAAGCCACCGCAACAGGTCTCCGAGGTGGCATTGTCTGTGCAGTGGTTTCTCCGGGTGAGCAGGGGGGAGAAACGACTGAAAAAATGCCCCCCAGCTGGCCAGGAGGAGAGAGATCCGCAGCGATTTCTTTGCATCAAAGCTTGGTGATAACTAGGAGTTAAGCGGGGGTGATTTCCCCACCCCCTTAGCTCTCTCTCCACTTCAGGACTGCTGCTTCCCTAGAAAGCCCCCACTTAATTCCCAGCAGCCCTCATGGTGATTAAAAGGATCCGAGGCCAGGTGTAGGCAGACTCTGCCCTGCAGATTTCCCTGTCTGCGGGGAGCAGCGGCTGCGGTAGCAGCGGGCGAGGGAGAGGTGCAGAGGAGCAGAAAGGAAACAAGTTGGTGGCCTCAGATTCCTCCGGAAACGTTTGCAGAGCGCGTCGGTGGGCATCCAGAATGAAGTGCTGGGAGGACAGAGGAGAGCACGGGAGCACCAAATAGGGCAAAAAGAACGGCTCGTGGGCAACCCAGGCCGCGCTCTCACAGCAGAGGCGCCTGGAGCACAGCCCGGCAGCAGCGAGGGTCTGCTGAAGAGAAGCTTTCGCGGTTGGGGTTTTTCCAGTTTGATACCCTTTCGAGCAGTGAGGAAGACCCCAGAGAACTTAAAAGGAAGGTCACAGAGGAGTGGTGGAGAGGGAGAGTGGCAACGTGACATGCTCCGGGGCTGGGCCAGAGAGCCCAGAAAAAATGAGCTGTACAGCCAGCTTTACATAGATGTTAATTAATGCCTGCTTTGTCCTAGAAACCAAACTGGTACCTAACACTAAGTTCGGAAAGTGTGGGGATTTTTTGACCCACGCTAAAAAATGTTTAGCTTATCACCGGCATGACTGCTGGCTTAGCGTGAATGTGATGGATCCTGAGCCTGCAAACATCCGAGAAAGGAAAGAAGGTAGGGAAGGAAGCAGAGAAAGGGGCAGAGGTCTACAAGGAAGACGCACAGCCATTTCAGGCAGTTCTGGACCGCACTTTTTTGCCCCTTCAAGGTCCCGTGAGGAAACGTTTACCTGGGAGCCACCCACTGTCGCTGGAGTTCCCTATTTCTGTAGAAAACCGTGTGCTGCCCCACGCGTATGTGGAATCTCCCTGGCCACTCACCCAAAGGGCATGCGAGCAAAGTGTTCCGGTTCTTCCACAGCCCGAAAGACAGAGCTGGGTCCTGTTGTCACATGTGGATGGACGAGCTGACCACATACAGCAAGGCTCTTTGAGAAGGCGTGTGCATATCTGGGTATGTGTACACACAACCAGCATTCTTAAAAAGAAAATAACGTCTGTTCCCCTGACTGGGTTCTCCCCATTGTGAGAGCTTTGCTTTATTCCATCTACCCTTTTTCAATCAATCAAAGGGCAGCTCACACAGCGCACAGCGGGGAACACAATCTCCCTCCCGGGGACGTCTGGTTCTCTCCTCCCCAGCCTAGCCGAAGACCTTTTCAGGAGCTGAAAAAAGTTTGGAAATAGCAGAGATGGTATGAAGAGGGCCCTTTAGTTCAGCACCCATCTTCAGGATTTACAGAATTAACCAAATCTTGTGCCCAGCACTGAGGCCCACTTGTTCAAAAGAATGTTGCCTCCTTTCTCCTCATGTTCTGGAAAACTCCCAACATATTTTTCCCACTGGTGGGTTTGTAGGACACTCTGAACACATGATCTTGTATAGAGAGCACAAGCTGATTCCATTTCTTGCCAAGCTGCCCAACAAGCTACGCCAAAAGGGACAGCTATAGAAACGTAGAACCTGGCTATATCTATATTCAACTCCAAACTAATGTTGTACCTGGGTCTCACATTCTCCTCCCTACAATTGAGCCCTGAATGAACTGGCCTTTGGCCACCGCCCCCACAAAGTGGGAACTATGAAAAACCCCTTTTGGAACCCCACCCCCTCCCACCTCCTCCAGAAAAAGTTTGAAAATGAGCAGCCTGTGAAACTCCAGCCGGGGAGAAAAAGAAAGGACGAGCTTTAGGGAAATAGAACCTTGAACCACAGGCTTCTGGAGAGTGATTCTACACGTCAGGAGCAGCCTGGCTCTGGGAGATGCTGCCAGACCCAGGAATGCCTGGCCTTCTTGTAGGGCGGACACTGCTGAGGTGGTCATGAGAGGGGGGGACCCTCCTCCCTTCCTGCACTGCACCCCCCTCCATCCCCCTTCTAGTTCTATTTCTCAGACACACCGCTCGGAAAGGCATGTGGCAGGTGTTAGGCGCGGGCACAGGGGAAGCAGCCCCACGCTTCCCTGCACAGTGCAGAGAGGCTAGGGACACCCAAGTGCGTGTAAGATTGCTGCTGTCCACAGACTGGAGATGTGAGTAGGTTAGACGTTTTATGGAGGATCCGACCCCACACACTCTCCCTAGACAAGCAACACACCCAAAGCCATGCTTAAGCCCCTTCCTGCCTGAAATCCAGGCGCATTGCCGGGAAAGCAGTGCCTCGCTTCAGAAAGGCGTTTGTGCTGCCTCTTACTGGGGAAACGCAGTGTCTGTTCCATATGCACCGCCCTACAGAACTGCAGCCCCATCCGCCTCTGTGGCCTCCTCCCCGCGCGCTGGGCCACCACGCTCTCCAAAGATCTGTCTGAGTATCTGTCGGTCTGTCTCGAGTTAAAATCCCACGGTGCGCAAAGGCCACGGAGCAGAGATTACATTGGGCGGGTCTCCCAAGACCATTACTTCTCCTGGTTTTTAAACCAGCCAGGGATGCCAGCGGCTGGAAACTGAAAAAAATCGCTCCCTCAACCTAGTCAGGTGGGAGGGAGAGGCAGTAATACACAGAATCCCACCCCGAAAGTCCTGGTTAGAGAAGTCTGAGTCCAGGAGCGTCAGAGGAGAAAGAACATGGGAAATATCTGATCCGGCCGCGCGGCACCTACGTGGGTGTCCAGGTGGGACGTGGGCAGGTGCGTGTGCATGGCGTGTGCCCGTGTGTATATGTGTGTGCGCGCGTGTGTGTGTGCGTGCGTGCAGGGGGCTGGCTCCGGGGCATTCGAGGACTCCGGACGGAGCCGGCATCTCCGCCCGCGCTGCCCTCGCCCGCCCGCCCGCCCGCCCGGCTCCTTACCTGCAAGCGCCGCTTTGCCTGCTTCAGCGGGAGCGCCGCATTGACACTGCAGATGGTGCCGGTGCCGCTGCCTCTCGCCCTCCTCTGAACGTGTGCGTGTGCGCGCGTGTGGCTGCCTCCTCCAGCCCCAGCCCCGAACCAACGAACGCGAATACTCCACCGAGGCACGGGGAACCCGGGGGGAGGCCAGGGAAACGAAGGGCGAAATCAGAGCCTACGGGGCTTGACAGCTCCTCTGGCGGCGTCCAAGGTGGGCAGAATGTCCAACAAAAAGGTCGGGAAATGCG